>NC_090728.1:101613546-101621046 GCF_036898095.1 Palaemon carinicauda
CGACTAGGCATCTTTTTCCAAAACAGACCGGTTTTCATCGCAGTTGAACACCTGCTGCTCTACGTAACCTTCCTCCGCCACGATGCTTTCGAACTTTTTAACAAAGTCTTTAGCAGCCTTGGTGTCCGAACTCGAAGCTTCTCCATGACGACAACTGAATGAATCCCGGTCCGTTTCCTAAATTTCTCGAACCAACCTCGAGACGCCTTGAACTCCTTGTCCTTTATCCAGATCAACAAAAGGCGTTCCATCTCTTCCAGAGTAGGGCTACGACGTTTAGAAATAATCGTGATCCCCTTCGAAGGTTTCACTGCTTTAATGGCTGACTTCTGTTTTATGATCGTCGAGATCGTAGACATATTCCGGCCATATTGTTTAGCCAGATCGCTACCACGTAGACCTCGCTCATGCTTTTCTAATATTTCCTGCTTTAATTCTAATGAAAGCATAGACTTCCTCTTATTTCTCACCACTGCTACTACTTCCTGAACCGAAACTAAGCTTTTTTAGGACCCATGATTACGGAACGCAGAAAACAACACGTGAAGAGGCAAGATAAAAAACTGTTAAAACTGAGCGAATAGAGGACAACACACGATGCGCACGCGATGAGAGGACTGATCAAGGTGACGCTCGATTGGCGTCCCTCCGATGTGCTGCCGTCTAGCGGCGTCAACAACAAACGACACTGGACGCTTTCGAGAAAATTCCACGGGTAAGCGTATTGTTTACTTCGTATGTTGAGACAAATTTGGTCGAATTTTACTTCGTATGTTGGAAAATTCGTATGTTAGGACAATCGTATGTAGAGGTTCCACTGTATATATATATATATATATATATATATATATATATATATATATATATATATTTGTTCCAACACGAATACTTACCTCGAACTACTTTCTTTAGGAGGTCACTGGTGATCTCTCTCTGCCGACCAGAGTTTTGAGTAGTTACCCCCCCACTCCGCGCCCTAAGTACCCTTACCCCCGGCATCCAGGAATGTGCCCCGAGGTAGGATTAAGGGAGGTCGCTAGGATTGCTGGGTCAGCATCGTCATTAAGCTCTCTGGTCGCGAGGCGATAACATCCCTCGCTCTCGTATCTCTGTCGATCCTTTGTGTGCGTTCTGTGCCCCACGTGTTCCCAGCGTGGCAACTTTTCAACCGTGTGCTTACCCAGTGTTTAATTCATTTCCTTAAGTGCTTGTGTCGTGCGTTGCGTGCGTTATGGAGCAGATTCGCCGTTGTCCTGGGCCTAGAGCCGGGAAATCGTGTGGAGCGTTCCTCTCCAAGAACGAAGTGGATCCTCACTCCCTTTGTTCCTCCTTTAGGGGTAAAGTTTGCTCGTCAGCAGACACGTGCCCCGAGTGCGTAGACTGGAGCGATATACAGTGGGTACGTTATGGTACCAAGAAGAGAAAATCAGCGAAACGTTCCCCCAGGAAAGTTAGTGTTTCCTCGCCGATACTGTCACCCAGTGAGCGGTCCGACGGGGTCTCGGTTTCGCCGTCCCCTACACAAAGTAGGGGACGAGGTAAGTCTAGTGTGGTGGATGAGCAAGGCGTCCTACCCCAGGAGCCCAGTGTTAGTGCAGTGCCAATAGCAGGCCCCTCTAGGGCTAGTGAAGGACCCAGTAGTGCGTCCGGAGAATCGGCCCTTGTGCTCGGGGGGCACGCTTCCTCCGATGACCCCTTGTGGGGTAGTAACGCAGTCTCAGTGTCGCCGCCGCCCTCGTGGGCTTGTGCTTCTGGCTCCTCTTTAGGGGGAGATAACCAGAGTAAAGTCCAACCTGCAGGTCACGATGCCTACGGTTGGAGGCTCCCGAAGACGCCGGGGTAGGTCACCCCTGAGGATGGATGTAGCCCTGGATCCCTGGCTCCCGGGCATGGAACGGTTTGAGTCGTTCCCAACCCTCCCACGGAAGTTCCCGATGACTTCCTCCAGCCTCAACCTCTGGCATTCAACGCCCGAAGAAGTCCCCCGCAGTCCCCGCTTCCAGCCGACACGTGGTGAGCACAGTGTCGTCTGGCTCATCGGACATCTATTCCTCGTCAGAGGAAGAGGTCAGGGTGAAACACCGCCGTCGAAGGGAGCGGTCCAGGACCGAGCGTTCCCGGTCGAGGTCGCGCTCTCGTTACAGCAGGAAGCCCTCCCGCTCCCCGAGCCGTAAGTATAGGAGAAGTGTACAGTATCTCCCGGGGGCGCCTGGATCTACGTTTCGTCGCGGGAATCGAAGGTGCTTCGTTCCCCGGACTACCAGTCCAGTGAGCGGTCCCCAAGGCGGCCGTCCTCCAAGCACGGCCTTGACCCTCGCGACCTGGCTCGCAGGAAAGACCTCTCAATTAAGCATAAGTCCTCGAGGCCTCCGGTTCACCCCGCCCAGCGGGGGGAAACGCGCTTCTTACCAGGCAGCCAGGCCGAACCAGCCCAGCTGGTGCGGCCTTCAGGTCGGAAGGAACGGTTCCTGCTGTCGGGTCAGCCCCCGGGAACCGCGCCTTCAGCACCCAGAGCCTTCGGGCGTACGAGAGTCCCCGCTTTTTTTTTTTTCAGTGTGCTTTCCCAAGTGTTCCTGTGCGTTCACTTTTCAACCGTGTGCTTACCCAGTGTTTAATTCATTTCCTTAAGTGCTGTGTGTCGTGCGTTGCGTGCGTTATGAAGCAGATTTGCCGTTGTCCTGGGCCTAGAGCCGGGAAATCGTGTGGAGCGTTCCTCTCCAAGAACGAAGTGGATCCTCACTCCCTTTGTTCCTCCTTTAGGGGTAAAGTTTGCTCGTCAGCAGACACGTGCCCCGAGTGCGTAGACTGGAGCGATATACAGTGGTACGTTATGGTACCAAGAAGAGAAAATCAGCGAAACGTTCCCCCAGGAAAGTTAGTGTTTCCTCGCCGATACTGTCACCCAGTGAGCGGTCCGACGGGGTCTCGGTTTCGCCGTCCCCTACACAAAGTAGGGGACGAGGTAAGTCTAGTGTGGTGGATGAGCAAGGCGTCCTACCCCAGGAGCCCAGTGTTAGTGCAGTGCCAATAGCAGGCCCCTCTAGGGCTAGTGAAGGACCCAGTAGTGCGTCCGGAGAATCGGCCCTTGTGCTCGGGGGGCACGCTTCCTCCGATGACCCCTTGTGGGGTAGTAACGCAGTCTCAGTGTCGCCGCCGCCCTCGTGGGCTTGTGCTTCTGGCTCCTCTTTAGGGGGAGATAACCAGAGTAAAGTCCAACCTGCAGGTCACGATGCCTACGGTTGGAGGCTCCCGAAGACGCCGGGTAGGTCACCCCTGAGGATGGATGTAGCCCTGGATCCCTGGCTCCCGGGCATGGAACGGTTTGAGTCGTTCCCAACCCTCCCCACGGAAGTTCCCGATGACTTCCTCCAGCCCTCAACCTCTGGCATTCAACGCCCGAAGAAGTCCCCCGCAGTCCCCGCTTCCAGCCGACACGTGGTGAGCACAGTGTCGTCTGGCTCATCGGACATCTATTCCTCGTCAGAGGAAGAGGTCAGGGTGAAACACCGCCGTCGAAGGGAGCGGTCCAGGACCGAGCGTTCCCGGTCGAGGTCGCGCTCTCGTTACAGCAGGAAGCCCTCCCGCTCCCCGAGCCGTAAGTATAGGAGAAGTGTACAGTATCTCCCGGGGGCGCCTGGATCTACGTTTCGTCGCGGGAATCGAAGGTGCTTCGTTCCCCGGACTACCAGTCCAGTGAGCGGTCCCCAAGGCGGCCGTCCTCCAAGCACGGCCTTGACCCTCGCGACCTGGCTCGCAGGAAAGACCTCTCAATTAAGCATAAGTCCTCGAGGCCTCCGGTTCACTCCGCCCAGCGGGGGGGAAACGCGCTTCTTACCAGGCAGCCAGGCCGAACCAGCCCAGCTGGTGCGGCCTTCAGGTCGGAAGGAACGGTTCCCGCTGTCGGGTCAGCCCCGGGAACCGCGCCCTCAGCACCCAGAGCCTTCGGGCGTACGAAAGTCCCCGCTGAACCAGCGGTGCCTACACTATCCCGAGCCCCTGGTGCGGTCTTACCTGCAGATGAGGTCCAGTACCTCGGCAGGACGGCGCCCCTGGCCCCGAGGGCTAGGCGTCCAGTCGGCGTACCCGGTAAACCGACTCCCCCGCCCCAGGCCGAGGCCTCGGCTGACGGGGGAGAGGGCTCCCCGACGGAAGACTCCGCCTATAGGAGAGTGGTTAGCCTGATCAGAAGGCACCACGGAATAGCGGAACCTGCAGCTACAGATGGAGATTCCTGGAGGTCGAGTCTGCTGAGAATTATGCAAACTCCCTCCCAGCCTAATTCGTCCCTGGCACTCCCTCTGGCCCGAGACCTAGTTCTAGGGCAAGAGTTTATAGACAAAGTGGTGGCTGGCAATGCCGAGGCTCCCAAGACCCAGAGTGCCTCTAAATTACTCCAGGGCCTCAAAAACCAAGGGAAGGTCTATATGCCCGAAGGACGTCGCCCAGGCCCTTGTAAAGTGGAGACGGCCGTGGACATTCTGAGCCAAGGCGTTTCTGACGACAGAGCCTCTTCGGCCCCAGTCTGTTTCTCACCAGCAGAGGCCTCCATGATGGAGGAGATGTCGCGAGACTTGGTTAACGTCTCCTCTTGGCTAGACTGGTGGGCATCCATGTTGGTGGGTGTTCAAGCCTCCTACGACCCCGAGGACCCTGACCAGCAAGGCCTAATGAGGGACCTCATTACCTCCGGGGGTAAAACCCTCAAGTTCTTAACGTATCAGTCTCACGCCCTTACAGCCAACTGGGTTCTCCGTAAGAGAGACACTGTTCTTACGAAAGTGTCTCGGAAGGTACCGGACAGGGAGGCGCGAGCAATTCGCAGCCTCCCCCTGTGGGGAGAGTCTCTGTTTCCTATGAAAGAGCTAGAGGCCTTAATGGAAAAGGTCTCGAAGAAGAAGGAGGCCAACGTCACCAGGCCGGCAGCTTCAAGGAGACCTCCATACAAGAGGTCCGTCTCGGACAGCGCCGCGACGCCCCAAGCCTCTTTCAGTACTACGAGGAGAGAGGCCCCCTCTTCCTCCTGGTCCTCAACTCCGCAACCCTCCCGCAGGGGAGCTGCAGCGCCCTCAAGCTCCTTCAGGTCGGGTTACTCCGCTTCTAGGAGAGGCAGATCAGGCCGCTCCTCTAGAAGAAGGTAGAGTGGGAGGCCCCCTATCCCCGCCCAAGCCTCGGGTTGAGGGATGCCTCAGACAACATTGGCAAGCATGGAAGGCTCAAGGGGCAGAGCCTTGGACAGTGTCGGTCCTAAAGGAGGGCTACAGACTCCCGTTCCTGGCGAATCCACCCCCTCTTATTCCGGCCAACCGGACGGAATGGCTAGCGCCCAAAGATCCTGTAAAGAGGACCGCCCTTCAAGAGGATGTGTCCTCCATTTTAGAAAAGGGCGCCATGGAAGAAGTTCCTCTCCCAGGACCAGGTTTTTACAGTCGCCTGTTCCTGGTAGAGAAAGCGACGGGGGGGTGGAGACCGGTTATAGATCTGTCAGCTCTCAACAAGTTCGTCAAGAAGACGGACTTCAAGATGGACACGCCAAAGTCAGTCCTGCTGTCCTTGAGGGAGAAAGATTTTATGATGACCGTCGACCTCAAGGACGCATACTTCCAAATTCTGATCCACCCATCGAGTCGGAAGTTCCTCCGGGTGAAATGGGGTTCCCAGATCCTGCAATTCAGGACTCTTTGCTTCGGTCTGTCAACAGCGCCCCAGGTGTTCACGAGAGTCTTCACGACTGTCTCAGTGTGGGCTCACGAACGTGGCATCCGCCTTATCAGATACCTGGACGACTGGTTGCTCCTTTCCGCCTCAAAGGCCCTCTTGGAAGAACAAGGGAGAAGTCTCCTTCAGTTTTGTAGAGATCTGGGGATTGTCATCAACCCAAAGAAGTCAAATCTATCCCCGTCCACCAGAATGAACTACTTGGGGATGACATTGGACACCATTCTAGGAAAATTTTTCCCTTCGGAGGACAGGATAAAGAACCTCGGGCACATCATCCTCAGGCACATGTTCCTATCAGAACAACCCAGGAGAGAGAAAGACTGGCAGAGGCTGATAGGCCACCTGGTCTCATTGGTGAAACTAGTTCCCCAAGGGAGGATAAAGCTCAGATCCATTCAATGGAATCTCAAGAGCCTCTGGTGCCAGACAAACTCACAAAAAGTGCTAATTCGAGTCCTTCCAGACACAAGACCCTCCCTGGAATGGTGGCACTGCCAGTCGAACTCCCTCAAGGGGATGCCCTTCGGGACCAGCCCTCCAGAATTACTCCTGTTCACAGACGCCTCCAACCAAGGGTGGGGAGCCCACCTCCTCGACGGCACGAGGTACCTGGTTGGAAGGGGAAAAGCAACTCCACATCAATGTCCTGGAGTTGAAAGCAGTCCAGAAGGCGTGCTTACACTTCGCAAGTCTGCTAAAAGGAAACACCGTGGCGTTGATGTGCGACAACGCCACGGTAGTAGCATACATAAAGAAGCAGGGGGCTTGAAATCGAGGGAGTTGTGCGATCTCACCATAGAGATTCTGAATTGGGCAGAGGAAAATCACGTGGTGTTATTAGCAAGGTTCATTCCCGGGAAGAAAAACGTTCTGGCCGACGGCCTCAGCAGAATGGGCCAGATAGTAGGGACAGAGTGGTCCCTCCTCCCAGAAGTAGCCAGGCTCGTCATTCAGCGTTGGGGTTCCCCGGTGATGGACCTCTTTGCAACGAAACTCAACGCCCAACTCCCAGTCTATTGCTTCCCTGTGCCAGACCCGAAAGCAGCCTTGGAAGACGCTTTTCAGCACAAGTGGGACAATCTGGATGTTTACGCTTTTCCCCCCTTCACGTTGATAACACAAGTGCTCAACAGAGTAAGGGCCGCCCGAAACCTAAAGATGACTTTGGTAGTGCCCTGGTGGCCGGAGAGGGAGTGGTTCGCAGACCTAAAAGACCTAACGAGTCACCCGCCGTGGCCTCTACCCGCCAGGTCAGACCTTCTGCACCAGCCTCACTTTCTCAAGCTCCACGACAACCCACTCTCCCTTCGTCTTCACGCCTGGAGACTATCCAGCGGCTCCTGAAGAAGGAAGGTTATTCTTCCTCCACGGCTAAGAGAATGTCGCTATACCTGAGAAAGTCGTCAGTCGCGATATACCAGGCAAAATGGTCCTCCTTCACAAAGTGGTGCTCTGAGAGGCACATTAGACCTCTTAAGGCCTCTGTCCCAGACATAGCAGAGTTTCTGGTGTTTCTCAGGGACAAAGTAGGGATGTCAATCCCAGCCATAAAAGGAGTTCGGGCTGCCTTAGGCCAAGTCTTCCTCCTGAAGGGCATCGACCTGGGGGCCTCGAGACACATAGCGATGCTTGTCAAAAGCTTTGAGCAGTCTTGCCCCCCCTCAGGCGAGGAGGGTGCCCCAGTGGGACTTAGCCATGGTCCTGAAGATGCTGTGTCGTCCCCCCTTTGAACCCTCGAAGGATATCATGGACAAAGATCTTACCCTCAGGGCCGTCTTCTTG
>NC_090728.1:101626046-101663546 GCF_036898095.1 Palaemon carinicauda
GTAACCTATCATATTTTTTTTGTTTAAAATTTACATTTACGTACGTAAAACAATCTCTCTCTCTCTCTCTCTCTCTCTCTCTCTCTCTCTCTCTCTCTCTCTCTCTCTCTCTCTCTCTCTCTCTCTCTCTCTCTCTCTCTCTCAAATTGTTTTCCTGCTTTGCTACGTACAAGTACTGTATAATTTATATTTGTAAGGTAACATATTTTGTAAATGCTTTTACTGTAAATACTGTATGTACTGTATCATTATTTATCACTATCATCATGCGCGTTAAATGCCTTGTTTGTTCTGAGCGTGGTTGTTTACTGAGCGTACACGCCGTCGTTTCAGGCGGCGTCATAAAGAAAAAGATTTCATTTGGAAGTCCTAAGAAAAATACGTAAACTAAAACATTGGTAATAAAAAAATCAACATACAGTACTGTATAATCAATATAATCGATGCAAAAACTAACCTATACGTACATATATGTGTACACTAAATGAGTTTGTTTCTTCATTATGATCAGAGATGAACGTAAACAAAACATTGGTTGCCATTTTTTATCGTGCTTTTTAGGTGTTTAGGAAACACATGATATAAAATCGCCTTTAATATTTGTGCCTGTTTTAGTTTAGGGTGCTGTAGTACATGCATTAAGTGTTCTGTACATTAAAGGGTGGTTTGTTAACAGTACTACGTACAAGGGAAGGTTTTAAAAGTCCGAATATACATGTTAAATAAATAGGTAAATATGCTGTCACTACTTCGCGGATTTTCACCTATCGCGCCCGCGTCTGGAACCTATCTACCGCGATAAACGAGGGTTCACTGTATACTCTCTCTCTCTCTCTCTCTCTCTCTCTCTCTCTCTCTCTCTCTCTCTCTCTCTCATAAATGAAATCTTTGTTTTTCTGCCAAGTCTCTATTCAAGCTTTATAATCAAGCACCACAGAGCTAAAAACTATAAAATATCGTGCATCGGCAACATGAATGAAACTCTGGTTAACGTTATTTGATTCAACTCACAGTACAAGTAAATGAAATATGAGAGAAGCATTTCAAATAAAGCTATTGGAATTAATATGCTAATTGGAAAATGATAGATCAAGTAATAATTGTTTCTTTTGGTAAATATAAAATATCCTTCGGTAGCTTGTCTTGATAATAAGGGAGTTATTCGATCCGAAAATTGAGGTTGACGAAGGAATAGGCAGGGGTGATCAGCTGATTTAAATGTAAACAATTCATAAAATTATAATTTGCTATGTTTCCTATTATAAATACGACAGTAAAATGAGAATATTACATGCACTGCATTGTTATTGGATACAGTTAAGGGAAACACCAGGGAGAGAGAAGGACGAAACAATATGACAAAGAGATAAGAGGGGCGGTTGGCAGCAGGCAAGTTCCCTCTCTTTGCACATTTTCTCCGTTACATCTACGCCAATTCAAAAAAATTAGCGAGATCAATGAATTTGGGAAATGCGAGAAGAAGGAATGGAAAATAGGAATGGGAGTACAGTGAGCCCTCGTTTATCGCGGTAGATAGGTTCCAGACCCGACCCCGATAGGTGAAAATCCGCGAAGTAGTGACACCATATTTACGTATTTATTTAACATGTATATTCAGACTTTTAAAACCTTCCCTTGTACGTAGTACTGTTAACAAACTACCCTTTAATGTACAGAACACTTAATGCATGTACTACAGTACCCTAAACTAAAACAGGCACAAATATTAAAGGTGATTTTATATCATGCGTTTCCTAAACACGCCAAAAAGCACGATAAAAAATGGCAACCAATGTTTTGTTTACGTTTATCTCTGATCATAATGAAGAAACAAACGCATTTACACATCTGTGTATAGGTTAGTTTTTGCATCGATTATATTGATTATTCAGTACAGTGTGTTGATTTTGTTATTACCAATGTTTTACTTAATTTTTCTTAGGACTTCCAAATGAAATGTTTTTCTTTATGACGCCGCCTGAAACAGCGGCGTCATAAAGTACACTCCATTTTCGATTGTAATACAGTAAACAAACGAAGGCATTTAACGTGCATGATGAAAGTGATAAATAATGATATTACAGTAAAAGCTTTTAGAAAATGTTATTACAAATATTATTTACCATATCTATATAAAATCATACAGTACATAAGTAGCAAAGCAGGAAAACAATTTACGAGAGAGAGAGAGAGAGTTGTTTTACGTACGTAAATGTAAATTTTAAACAAAAAAATATGATAGGTTATAACATGTATATTCAGACTTTTAAAACCTTCCCTTTAACTTAATGCATACTAAACTAAAACATGCACAAATATTAAAATGTTAGAATATTAAAGTAAAACATGTATAAAAGAAATAAAGATTGTTACTGTACTCACCATGAAAGAAGTTGAAGAAAAACTTGAATGATGATGGCGATGAATTTGCTGCACAGTAGAAATGATGATGATGAAGCTGATGATGTCTTCTACTGTGCAGCCAATGATAGTATTTTACGTCTCTTCAGACGGAGGTGTCTTTTCCAGGGACACCTCTTCAACTTCTTCCTGGGACACTTCTTCAATTTCTTCCGAAGGCGTAGTAGCAGGAGGAACTGGCTCTTTTTTGCGAGGCTGGAAGAACATTGTGATCGGAAGTTGCTGCCGCTGCTTCTTTTTTCGCTCGAAGAGCATCCTGTAGGGAGTCATGATGTCATCGATCTTGTTGCAGAATTGCATAGACCGAACCATATCCTCGTCCCACTCTTGCGACATTTCTTTCACCTCCTTCACATGGTTGCAGAACTTGGCAAGCCGTTCTAATGTTAAGCCCGTTTCTTTGACATTTTCTTGGGTCTCTTCCTGCGTTTCACTGTCTTCTTCACTGGCCGATTTCGTCAGGTCTTCTAGGTCTGCGTCAGTTAGCGGCTGGGAATGGCAGTCCAACAACTCGTCGACGTCTTCAGTCGTCATGTCGCCAAACCCGTCACCTCCAATTATTGCAGCCAACTGCACAGATTTGCGTATTGCAGAGTGTTGAATCTCAGACGGTGTAAATCCCTCGTCATCGTAAACAATCTGGGGCCACAACTTCTTCCAGCTCGCATTAACAGTAGCAGGTTTCATTTCTTGCAGTGCCTTCTGGATGTTCTGCAGGCACGTGGCTATTGTGTACTTCCGCCAGTACGCCTTCAAATTGAAATTTTCATCTTCATCTTCTTGGGCAGCATCCACACATGCAACGAGGTCCGCCAAGGTATTCTTCGTGTAGAGGGCCTTGAACGCACTGATAACCCCCTGGTCCATCAGTTGAATTAATGACGTGGTGTTGGGTGGCAGGAACTCAACCTGAATGCCCTCATGCGACAGGTCAGTTGCGTGTCCACCAGCGTTATTCATAAGGAGAAGGATCTTAAATGGCAAGCCCTTCTCTAAGTCATATTTGCTGACTTGCGGGATAAAACACTGGTGGAACCAGTTGGAGGTCAGCATCTTCGTAATCCATGCTTTTTGATTATGCATCCAGTACACGGGGAGGAGATTCTTATTTTTATTTTTCAAAGCGCGAGGATTTTTCGACTTGTAAATAAGCCCTGGCTTTAGCAGAAATCCAGCAGCATTGCCACACATCACGAGGGTAACACGATCTTTGAATGCTTTAAAGCCAGAGGCTTTGGCTTCTTCTTTGAACAGGAAAGTTCGCGACGGCATTCTCTTCCAAAACAAGCTGGTCTCATCCATATTAAATACTTGTTCCGGCTTGTATCCACCTTCAGCGATAATGTTCTTGAACGTCTCGTTCGCGTAAGTTTCAGCAGCGGCAGTGTCAGCGGAAGCAGCCTCGCCATGCAGGGAAACGCTTTTCAGGCCGAAGCGTTTCTGAAACTTCGCGAACCATCCTTTGCTGGCGGAAAAACGTTGTTTCTGAGGCTGGGAATCAGTGTTATCTACATCATCTTCTTCTTCAGCATGGTCGCCATCGTCGTCTTGAGGTTCCTTTGCCGCAAAATTCTCATACAAGCCCAAAGCCTTGGTTCGGATGGTGTTCGTATCCAAGGCTATGTTCTTCTTCCGGCAGTCGGCAATCCAGACTGCTAAAGCACCTTCCATGCGTACGATCGTTTTATTACGCGTGGTAACGACTCGCTTCGCTGATCTGCTAAAGGTGATGGTAGCCGTCTTTCTAATGTTCGCCTCGTCCTTCTTGATGTAGCGAATGGTGGATTCGTTCACTCCAAAATAGCGGGCTGCGGCCGCGTAACTTCTGCCTTCTTTTAACATAGCGAGAAGCGTCACCTTCTCAGCAATCGTCATCATCTTTCGGTGGCGTTTAGGCTCACTACCAGCCTTAGCAGAAACAGAACGCTTGAGAGCCATTGTACAGTAGGGGTTAAACAGAAAGTTCAACAAAAAGTTCAACTTAAAACAGTCACGCACAGCACAGATTAAAGTTCACAATAACGTAGCAGCATCTACACGGCGAGAGAGCGGCGAATGAAGTGGCCGCGAAAAGATGCTGGAGGTTGGAGAAGCGGTCAAAACACCATTCACAGGCTAGATTTCAAAACTTGGGTTCTGATTCGTCATCTATCAGCACTTGAACCAATCACAATCCGTCTTACATGCTACGTAGTAGTTACCAATTCAAATACAAGGTACTACGTATACAGCTTTACGTACGCTATTTTACGCTTGTTTTGTTGTAGGATATGTACACTTATTCCACGGTCCAGATATACCAGGTCAGCCAGACAGCGTACCGATTTTAAGCCTCTTCTGCGCACCTACGTCATCTGAAGGGGCTTAGTGTTGGCGAGACCCATTAAGAACGTAGATCTATCACACACTCAATGTAAATAAAACAACATTTTACCTTTGGAAAATATTTTATTAAGTTACAACTTTCATTTTTTTTTTCTTATGGCCTCCCTGCATGGTTGTCCTTGAGGTTTTCTATACTTTATCAAATTATTAAGATATCGCATTCGAAAATATAACGATATCTTAACAAAAAAAAAGCAATAACATCGTCAGGAACTTCAATACCAGACTGTGTTCATTCTAAATAAAGCTTTTTAAAACAATTTTTTCCCTCCATGAGAGCATCCCCGTGTACAGCATTAAAAATCTCCCGCATTATTAACAACTGTGAAAAAAACTGACTAGAATGTGCATGTAATTCCCCCCGATTAACACATGCTATCCAAGTATCATTCCTTAGCACTTCTTGTCATTTTCCTAACTCGGGATATTTTACACAAAATTTCTTTACAATATATTCACCAATGTATTTAAGAGCTTCTTCCTCAATTACTCCTCCAATATCTTTCTTTCTTTATTTGCTCTCAAAAGGTCTTCTTCCTCGTCTAAAGCATCTTTCTCTAAATCAAAATCTAAATTTCTGAATATCTGCGTTGTTAGGCATATTTCTAACGGCAAGTCCTTTCTTTCGTTATAGATTCATCGTCTTTGGCTGATTCATGAGATTTTTCAGCAGTGGTGATATTACACTTTTCACTTAATACTTTAATTTCCTTTCCTAGTAAAATTATTTTTAGCCAAAATTTAAAGTTCACAGCATAAGGATAATCATAGTGCCCATCCATTTGCCTTATACACTCAAAGAAATGTTCAAGGCAATCTTGATTTAGTCTTTGTGTGAGTAGGTAGTCAATACTATTGGAGCTTTTTAACATATCGAACAAAGCAATGGTAGATTTACATGATGAAATTATTCCTTTCTGAAACTTTAAAAGACTTTCTGTATTAGGATTTTTAACTCTCATAGTATTCATTACCTCGATTACCTTGAGCAGTGTACCTGTTTGTTTTTCTACATCAATACCAAAAGCATTGCTTTAACCAAACTCTCCATACATGGAGGAAGAATTCATTATGTCGAACCAATCATTTATTAAAAGAATAAAATCAGATGTTTGATTCCAGTTTTGACACTCCAACAGTCCCTTTTCCCCTAAATATTTTAATGAGTTGGCACATGACCTAGACAGTAACTGAACTGCTAATTTAACGCGCTGTCTTTGTTGACCTGTTACAGTTAAATGCATTTCATTAATCTTATATGCAAGCCCATATTCTGTTTTGGTTTTATTAAGCATTTCCCGCATCCCATCATCTGAAATACTCTCCAGTCTTGAGGAAAAAACCGTCAATAAAATTATTTATAACTAATTTAATTTAATGTGGAACATCTGAGAAAACAAAAACTTCTCTTTCTGCCTTAGGGTTTTTTAAAGATATCCTATTTTCAAGAGGGTCAATGTTAAGGTGTTTCCACATACAGTGAACCCTCGTTTATCGCGGTAGATAGGTTCCAGACGCGGCCGCGATAGGTGAAAATCCGCGAAGTAGTGACACCATATTTACCTATTTATTCAACATGTATATTCAGACTTTTAAAACCTTCCCTTGTACGTAGTACTGTTAACAAACTACCCTTTAATGTACAGAACACTTAATGCATGTACTACAGTACCCTAAACTAAAACAGGCACAAATATTAAAGGCAATTTTATATCATGCGTTTCCTAAACACGCTAAAAAGCACGTTAAAAAATGGCAACCAATGTTTTGTTTACATTTATCTCTGATCATAATGAAGAAACAAACTGGAGGTAGAGCTTTGCTTATTACCCAGACATATTTCCCATACTATTCCCTTAGAACTACATCACATCTTCCTACTTTAGATATATATATATATATATATATATATATATATATATATATATATATATATATACTATATATATATATATATATATATATATATATATATATATATATATGTATATATATATATATGTATATATATATATATGTATATATATATATATGTATATATATATATGTATATATATATATATATATGTATATATATATATATATATATATATATATATATACTGTATATATATATATATATATATATATATATATATATATATATATATATATATATGTATACACATATACATACCTACATATATACATACATACATATATACATAAATACATATATACATAAATACATATATACATAAATACATGCATACATACATATATATATATATATATATATATATATATATGTTACTGTATATATATGGGTTATGGAAAAAATCCGCGAAGTGGTGAATCCGCGATGGTTGAACCGCGAAGTAGCGAGGGTTCACTGTACGCAATTACTTGGCATTATTAGTGACGGAATGAATGAATGAATAAAATGATAATGGACACAGCGTCTCCTATTGTTTACCTTACCTCTATAGGTAGCTAACTAAGGTAACGGTCCTTTGTTTTGTTTACCCACGTGTGTGAGACGGGGAAGCTTGACGTCACAGTATGGGTGATTCACAGCTTAAGCTGCGCGTTGGCTGACCTGGTATATATAGACCTTGGCTTATTCGAGATGTGATTTTTGCAACAAAGAATATTATTGGATGCAGTACTACGTACGTATACATACAAAAGATTCATGGAAAAGATGCACATCCATTACATTTGTAGTAGTAGCCATCAGCAGCCTTACACCATTCAAATACGGTATGACTGCATCTGATTTGCGTTTCATGTTCGATTTAATTTTACTACGTACTGTATACTGAATTATCGTATGATCACATTCTCTTTAAGTGTTTTATTCCTTTCTGTACTGAATTATATGTCATATGTAATGCAATGAACCATCAGTAAGAGCAGATATTACTAATTACAGTATTAATGGAATTAACGAAATACGTATTTGGGGTCTTCATATATCGCGGTATTTTCGAAATTTCCGGAAAATCCGCGATATGTGTACAGTGATACCTCGGTAGTCGAACGACTCTAAATTCGAACAAATCGGAGTTTGACCAAAAAATTCGAGTAATTTTTGCTGCGGTGTTCGAACAAAAAATCGGAACTCGAACAGCCGAACGCGTCGCCGAGTGAGATGAGCGGCCATCTCGGCTACTCTCGCTTGGTCGGGTAGCATCATTTCAAGAGAGAGCGTCAATCCGACAACACGTGTTGAGAATTTATTGTGATTTAGTGCGTTTTATTGTCTTCTTTTGCCGATAATAATGGGCCCCAAGAAAGTTAGTGATAAGGGGAAGGATAAGAGGAAAACAGTGAGAACAACGATCAAGTTGAAGAAGGAAATTATTGCGAAATACGAGAATGGTGTACGAGTGTCTGATCTAGCCTTACAGTATGGCATGGCTAAGTCGACCATTTCGACCTTTTTGAAAAATAAGGAAGTGATAAAGAAAGCTAATGTTGCACAGGGAGTGACAGCAATTAGTAAGCAAAGGCCACAAGTAATTGAGGAAATGGAAAAGTTGATCCTTATATTTATTAAAGAAAAGCAGTTGGCCGGGGAAAGTATAAGTGAAGCTTTCATTTGCGAGAAAGCTCTTCATATATATGAAGAATTGGTGAAGAAAAGTGCCAGCACTAGTGAAAGTGATTCGTCATTTACTTTTAAAGCAAGCAAGGGCTGGTTCGAGAAATTCCGGAACAGAACTGGTATTCACCGTGTGACCTAGGCATGGGGAGGCAGCCAGTTTGGATCAGGCGGCAGCTGAAAAATACGTTGGTGAATTCGACCGATACATTAAGGAAGAAAATTTGATCCCGCAGCAAGTCTTCAATTGCGATGAGACCGGGTCATTTTGGAAGAAAATGCCGGCCAATACCTACATTACCAAGGACGAGACGAAGATGCCAGGTCACAAGCCAATGAAAGATAGACTGACGTTGCTGCTGTGCGCCAATGCTAGTGGCGATTGCAAGATTAAACCCTTGTTAGTGTACCACTCGGACAACCGGGTCTTCAAAAGAAACAATATCTTGAAAAGTGCACTATCAGTTATGTGGCGCGCTAACACTAAATCTTGGGTCACAAGACAATTCTTTAGTGAGTGGATCAACGAAGCGTTCGCCCCCCAGGTTAAGGCATACCTGACTGAAAAGAACTTGCCATTGAACTGTCTTCTGGTGATGGACAATGCTCCTGCACACCCTCCAGGTCTAGAGGAAGACTTAAAAGAAGAGTACAGTTTTATCAAGATTAAATTCCTGCCCCCTAATACTACTCCCATACTCCAGCCCATGGACCAACAGGTCATTTCAAACTTTAAAAAACTGTATACCAAGGCCCTTTTCCGAAAGTGTTTTGAAGTGACTAGTGATACACAGTTGACCTTAAAGGAATTCTGGAAGGATCACTTCAGCATCCTCAACTGTGTGAACATGATTGACCAAGCTTGGCGTGGTGTAACCTATAGGACATTGAACTCTGCCTGGTGAAAGCTGTGGCCATCATGTGTAACAGAGAGGGAATTTGAGGGTTTCCAATCAGAGGCGGGTTCAAGCACTGCTACTGTTATTTCTGAGGACACTGTTGTCGTTGATGAAATTGTTGGCATGGGCAGGAGTATGGGGCTTGAGGTCAACAGGGAAGACATTGATGAACTTGTTGATAGCCACTCTACTGAGTTGACCGTTGAAGAATTGTTGCACCTGCAACAACAACAGCAGCAGGATTTGATTGGGGAGCTGGAATCCTCAGAAGATGAGGATGTAAGAGAGGAGGTTCCGAGTTCAGTGATAAATGACATGTGTTCAAAGTGGGGAGAGTTGCAGGCTTTTGTGGAAAAATATCACCCAGAAACAGCAGTAGCAAACCGGGTAGTGAACATTTTTAATGATAATGTTATATCTCACTTTAGAAGAATAGTGTAGAAGAGAAAGAAGCAGCTGACAATTGACATGTTTTTCACAAAAGAAAAGAGAGCTGCTACATCCCAGCCTGATTCCCCTCCAAAGAAGAGAAACAGAAGAGAAAAAACCCCCTGAAGGAGATTTGCCCTACCTTTTACTGCAGAGAGAAAAAACCCCTGAAGGAGAACTACCCAGCCACATCATGGAAGGGGACTCTCCTTCCAAGCAGTAACCTCCCCCTTCCATCCTCTCCACATCCATTCCTGTATGCCATCGAACCGCTGCTCAAAGGTATGTACTGTACAGTAAATGGTTTAAAATTGTTTTATATAGTTTTCGACCAATTTCGTACACATTTAAATAATTATTGTTGTTTAGGTACACGTTTTATTAATATTTTGGGCATTTTGGAGTGCGTAGGAACGTATAAAAATAAATACCATTATTTCTTATGGGAAAAAAGGTTTCGGTACTCGAACAAATCGGAGGTCGAACACTGATCCCGAACGGATTATGGTCGAGTACCGAGGTATCACTGTATATATATGCGTTATGAAAAAAATCCGCGAAGTGGTGAATCCGCGATGGTCGAACCGCAAAGTAGCGAGGGCTCACTGTACATGGAATGAGGGATAAGAAAGAGGTTTAGAATGATTAATAAGATGAAAATGACGAGTGAATGCAAGACAAGAGAAGATGAATGAAATTGTGAAATATAATGAGAATCAAAAAGAGTTTTAAAGATACGTTGTAAATGTGTGTGGGAGAGCAAAGTAAATGTACTAAACGGATTTTGAGCGAAGCGAAAAATTTATTTGGGTGAGATCGCCATGTCGTCCTGATGGAAGTTCCTAAGGTAGCTTCAAAAGGGATATATTATACTACAGGATATTCCCAGAGAATTAACCTCCAGGTTCCAGAATTCTAACTCCTGGAGCGAATATCCTTAAAATTTTCTCAAGGATATCGCATAATATCTGAGGACGCATTCTTGACACGCCACGTAGCAATCTGCACCCCTAAAAGCGTTTACGCTTTGAGGGGGACGTGGCAAAAGAATAGAAGGGGGCCGTAACAAGGTTACCCCCGTTCCCGTACTACTATTGACCACCACCCCAGCGCCATTCCCAAGATGGCGGACATTCCTTGTAGCATTGAGCGTTCGTGCTACAGATACAGTACGTCAGGGAGGGAACTGTGAAGATCTTTTCTTTTAAGAAAGAAGGGTGGGTCACCATCAGGACGACATGGCGATCTCACCCAAAAATAGATTTTTCGCTTCGCTCAAAATCCGTTTTTTGGGCTCAAGCCATGTCGTCCTGATGGAAGTATACCAGAGCATTAATGTATCTGTGGATTTTCATCAGTGCCTTAACCTTGGGACAACCTTTCTATGATCATTTGGATCAATCGAGATAAATGACGTTACCGTTATCCGTCATTATCACTAATCATCTCCGATGTTAGTGCTTCCTGCCCCCTACAGGGAAGAGTCATTCTAGACAGTAGAAAAAGGGGGTCTCAAGGTAAGCATATATTGTATGGACAAACATAAGAATACACCAGATGAACAAACCGTCTCGTAGTTTGTGAAAATTACCAAATACTTAACAGTGTTTCTTAAATCCATTGTTTGTGAGCATACAAATATATAAAAGTACATACTCTGGACTTTTAATCATGCAATTGTCGAGTGAGTTAGGACGCAATTACATTCTTATAGACGTTTATTAGTAAGTAAAACGAATGTAGCATGATAACGGAACTATACATGTAACCTGTACAGAGATTATCTTTCTTTCTTGGAAAGCAAGAAATAAGTGCCACTCTCAGATTGAAGAAAATTTATAAAACAAATTCTCTTCATAATTCCTGTACTGGTTACTTTTATCGGCATTGTGTACTACGTACACCGGCACTAGTGCTATCTGTATAATTCCACACCTGGTATTTTGAACAGAGGTAGTGTCACCATGGTAACATTTAATCAAAGGAGGTCACACCCTAAGAGGGATGACCCCTTCTCCCTTTAATTGACAGTCCCAGTTAATTAGCTGTTCATCGTAGAATTAGACGGCGGGTTAAATACTCTACCCGACGTCACCACATACTGCTTCAGATCATGGACTTGCTTAACATAGTGTTTGTAGAACACTCTGGATGATTCTCACCCAGTATATGTGCGAGGACATTTGAAATCCCAACCCATTGACTGTTTATAACAGTAATTAGGGGGCAGGTTTTAATACACTACCTGCCACCACTACATAGTGTTTCAGTTCATGTACCTGTTTCACATAGTGTTTGTAAAACACTCTGGATGATTTTCATCCAGTGTATGAACGAAGACGCTCAAAGTCCATATACTGAAAGAAGTTTGGTGATGAAGCAATCTTTCTCGGATCATGACCTGCGGGAGTACTGTCAGGATCCGCTCTACTAATAAAGTAGGTGAGCTTTGTCCTCAGTTGTTTTAGGGATAAGTTTGATCCAGAGGTTTCTCCTTTAAAGAGCTGTCCTCCCCTGAAGTCTGAAGTTCTACGAAGATAGACCTTTAGACACTCTACCGGACATAGAGAGACATCTTCCTTCAGAGGGCAGATTCTCCAGGGACCCCACCTTTTAGTGGGTAGCTCATTCTTAGCGAGAAAGGATGGATCAGGGAAGAGATTCAGTTCTCCTGTTTCTGAGAACTGAATGTGGCCCTCATCCCTAGAAAGGGCCACTATTTCACTAACTCTAGCCCCTGAGGCTATAGCGAACAGAAAAATAACCTTTTGGGTTAGATCCTTAAGCGAACAATCTTCATTGTTCAAGGATGAGGCATAATGTAGGACCTTGTCCAAAGACCAAGAGATGAACTTGGGTGGTGCAGCAGGCCTAAGCCTCGCACATGCCTTCGGGATCTTATTAAAGATATCATTCGCCAAGTCAACTTGAAAGGCATATAGAAGAGGTCTAGTCAAGGCTGACTTGCACGTAGTTATCGTGTTGGCCGCCAAACCCTGGTTATGAAGATGGATAAAGAAGGACATGCATAAGTTCATTGAAATCTCTCTCGGTCCTTTTGCTTTTACGAAAGCTACCCACTTTTTCCATGATGACTCATATTGTCTACTAGTTGACTTAGACTTGTATTCTTCTAAGAATTCTATATTGCCTTTTGAGATCCCAAATCTTTTCTTAACCGCTAGGGCAAGTAAATCATGCAATGAAGGGTTTGGGTTCTCTGTAGTAAATCGAAGGCAATTAATCTCTGAACCTTCCGGAGTTATCCCAGGTTCAGAATTAAGGACAGCCTCAGCCTCTGTTCCTTCCTCAAGGAGGATAGATTGCTCTTGGGCTACCTGGGAGCCAACAGAGCTACTCCCACCTGGAAGGATCTCAGCATGTTGAGGACTCTCAGCAGGTGATTGGAAGGGATGAATTGGAAATCCTAAGTCTATCCCTTCTATTTCAGAGACATGATGTCTATCATTTAAATTAGAAGATCCTTGTATGGGGCTACATATCAAGGTAGTTCCTTGACGGCACTCGTAATGAAGAGTTCGGATTGCAGTTCGGGGACTTTTTCCCATCTGGGAGAGAATAGGTCTGCGTCCGTGGACCATTCTAACTCTATCAGCCTGAGCCTGAGTAGAGCATCCACTGTCACATTGCGGATCGGTTGTATGTGAACTGCTGACAGGTGCCATCCCTTTAGGTAAGGGATGGCTAACTACACCTAGACTGTATGAGACGTTCCTTAGCATCGTCGATTGCAGCGTCTCGTCATCGCTTCGGAGTCCCAGATAAGCCTCAGACAATCTGATCTGCTTGGAGAGAGTTTCCCTACTCATGACTGGACCAACATGGTCTTGGGATTTTCGGGCTTTGACCTTAGTTAGGGAAGCGATTAAGAAAGGACCGCTATCGGTCTTTTTAGGCCTCTTCGAGCGTTTGATGCTTGTTTTCTCCAGGCTCCCAGTGCATCTTGCAGCAGTGCTCTTAGCACAGGGCCTGCCTCTATTGCGAACTGGAGAGAGATCAGGGTTTCTCCCTGTTCTCGTTTTGGGAATCTGACTGATTACCGGAGTCTCTTGACAGACCTTGCCATCTCCTTTTACCTTCCAAAAGGAAAGGAGAGTTGGAGTGACAACAGGCTTCAATGGCTTTTCAGTCATTGAAACCTTTGAGCCGGAGAGAATCGAGACTTCTTGAAGTTTATCTTTCATCCACGATGTTCCGGGGACCGGATCATTTCTTCGGATGTTCATAGACCAGCCACCTTGGGTGCTGCCCACCCCAGCCTCTTGTCCAGGAACATTGTTGTCTGAACATTTCTTAGGCTTAAATATTGCATGACTGTGTCTGCCAATTTTATGAAGGCAGCTAGGACTCTATCTAGTCTGATGAGTATCTTTCCTAGGAAGTGCGTTACTTTGTGTAACTTGAGTCCTAGATAGGAGGGAAAGGGTGATTGATTGGAAGTTGCTGATAGACGACTTTCAGGTCTGGTAAGACTATAGGCACCATTTTTTTGCAGCGGGGTCCTTATGTTCAGGAGTATAAACATCCTGAACTCGTTGTTTTATTTGGACTTGTTGAGTGGCGATAAGTCCTGAATTACTCTGAATTTTCTTGAGTCCTTCTCATAAACACACAACGGCCTTCCCTGGAATTCGGTGGACTAAAGTTTCCTTACCACCTGTATGCTCTAGAGCTCTCAGGTAAACTCCTCCAGGAGGGTTTTGGATTATCGGAGGAGTTGAGGAAATGGTGGTAGAGATATCTCCACCTCTCATCTTAGTCCCATCTTGATTAGGCCATGGACCCAAGGATCGAAGGTCCAGTGATCCTAAAGGATAGACTGATCAGTAGGAATATCTTTTCGACCATCTGTCTGTGACATCTCGGTCTCTACAACTGTGGATTGTTGTTGAACCGCTCGAAATGGATTTCCAGACCTCTCCATCTTCCTTTTAGGTTGGGGACCCACAACCTTAGAAGATTCTCTTTTTGAAAGGATGCCTCACTTTTGGAGAAGTCCTACTTTCTCCGTGGAGGCGTTCTTAATCACTTTCTTGACTACCTTGTCTGGAAAGAGGTCTTTACCCCAGATGTTGGAAGATATTAGCTTTCTTGTATCTTGTTTCGCTGTTGCGTTAGCTAACACAAACTCCCTACATGTTCTTCTAGCCTTTATAAAGGCATAAAGGTCTTTTACCAAAGTAGCCATATGTATTTTGGCTAAGACCTTGGGCATGTCTGGGGTATCTTGATGAGCCGAACAGAACTCTATGTAGTTCTGTAGAGATAAGGAGGCTGCAAGTCTCTCCTTTGTTTCTTGCTCATCCTGTAAGAGAAACTCAGATAATTTTGGAAGATTTTCCTTAAATTGTCGACTGGCGACATCCGCCTCAAGTCTTCCTACTGAAAAGGTGAAATGGGCCTCCTTCCAGTTCTTCTCCTGTCTGGGAAATGCTAGTGACAGAGGCTCGCACTCCTTGAGTGTAGGACACGGTTTACCTGTCTCTACTGCCTCAGTGACATATTTGAAAGCCTTCTCTGTAAAGGGGAATGAAATTGAAACAGGAGCAAGAAAGGAAGAGTGCATGTTACCTGGTGTGGATACCTTCGACACCGAGTAACCCGCCTTTTCTATGCTGCTTGATAGGGTAGCCTGTGCTTTATCATTGTCGAGAATCATAACCTCCTTTGATTCCGTTCCTTTTCCTGATGTTGGTTCATCCTTCAGTCTAATGAAACAGTTCGGGAAAGCGTCAAAGCTTGGCCAGAACTTGATTTTGTCTAAAGGAACAGCACCTATCTTCTCCGAGATGTAGAGTTTGCCGTTTTAAATCAGCATTAGCTCCGCAAACCTCTAGGGATTGGTTGTGAAGCATGTCGGAAGGTCTTGATCTACGAGTCGTTTGTACGACCCTTTAGGAGCGACAAGTGGAGCTTTACCAAGCTCTACCTTGCATTTCGCTTCCTGCTTTGTGCTCTGTTTGCACAAATTTTCTACTAGATTCTTGACTTGGGCCCATAACTGGTTCATTCCATCTAAAAGAGGGATAGAAGGTGGAGATATCGATGTCGTTGGCTCATGAGCCTGTTGGGACGGAGACAATTCCAACCCGACATTCTCCCCTTCTTCCTGTGGGCGCTTTTTGCCCTCCTTCCCGAAGGTTATCTGGCCATCGGGAAATGTACATCATGTCTGGGGTACCACTATTTCCTTACTCGCTGTTGGAAATAGTAACCTACGCATCTTGTCATTAGGCAGGTAAGGTCCCGGAGAGATTTTCTGAAAGCCTCTCACCCAGTTGCGTAGTTTGAAACGAGCTGCATCCCTAGTCTCTACCGACTTGGGGTTCTTGAAACCTTCGGACAATAGGGCCTGACATACTTTGCAGGCCTGCGGGTTCCAATGCTGCAGGTGTTCGGAAATAATATTGCAGGGGGCATGAAACCTGCATGCATTATGTCCGTAAAAACACTTACTCTTAGTTTTGCAGAAGACTGCAACACATGACATCTGGCATTCCTCCTGTAAAGAAAGGAAAACAAAATGAGTATATGATTGATTATCTCACTGATAACCAATATATCAAAGGTCATATCTTAACAGAATAGCTTAGGATAGCAAGCTATAAAGGGATAGTAGGAGACACATACTTGTGTATCCCTTGCAAGCAAATGCTGGTACCTCCCCTCAGTATTAAATGATAGGAATTTCCTTTTCGAAGTAATTCCAACTGAAAAAGGGGGTTTTCTAACCCCTAGGGATAGGGAAGTATATACTTCAGTGTCCCTTTCATACTAAATACTTTGGGGTACGGAAGACTGATTTCTCAATCAGCTTAACGAAGAAACTCTATTCCTTCAATGTAAGAGCGGCTGCAGCATAAGCTCACATGAGGATACCCAAAATATGCTAGAAATAGTTACTGTATTATCATACTGTAGTTTTTTATTTGCAGTATGCACTATATTGCAATATACTGGCTACTGTATATCCTATACTGTACTGCAAAAATACTAACTACCTGTATAAACATATACTGTAGTTCAGCCAGCATGTCGTCGGCATAGCTAGCTAATGCTAGCACATCTATCCTGCTAGCTGAAAGAAAGAGAGATAGCATGGAGAACAGGCTACCTAATACTGTATATAAATACAGTAAAAGGGATGTAAAAATCTACTATTACTACCTTCTCCAGAAAGAAGGTTCAAATGGAAGGGGAGAATATAAAATTCATGCTTCCATCCAGCTACAGCCGTACTGTCGCCGGCAAGGATCTGTCTAAACCTTGCCAGCCGGCAATATCAGTACAGTCGGCGTGCTTCCGGTTGAGTAGGCACCATTCTGTGCCGGCCTGGTAGGTAGCACCCCAGCAGTAGCCACGGTTGCTAGCAGTTCAAGAAAGAACTGAAGAACCTTTGTAAACAGAAAGGACTTCCCACTTACAGCCAAATTGGCCAGCAGCTGCCTTGGTTGCCTGCCAGCAGTCACCATGACTGCCGGGCTGCTGCTGCCGGCCGGCAGTAGCCATGACTGCCGGCCGGCAACTAATATGGCCGGCAGCTCATAGCTGTCATTACTGCCGGCCGACAGATGTTAAGACTGCCGGCCGGCAGCTATCAACTGTTAGAGGGGGAGTCTGGTTGATCCTGGCAACCCACCGGCAACAGTAAGGTTGCCGGGATTCACCAACATAAAGGGATAGAAGAGAAGGGAAAAGAGGGTCCTGTGAAAGGTACAGCAGGAGCCGGCCGTAGCCTGTCATGCCCCACCTAACAAACTCCGTTCCTGTATTAGAACTATCCCATGTGGCTAAAGAATTCTATTCCTTAGCCTAGGGTCAGATTAATATGATTAAGAGGTTGGTAGCACCCTCGCCACCACCTCTAATGGTAAGGAAACGGGGTTGCAGTGCCTGTGTCCCCTAAGCATTAGAAGAATTCTATTCCTCAGCCTAGGGTCCACTAACACAGGACTAGTCTGCTAGGTCACAGGGAGAAGGGTCATGTCGTACAGACCCTTCAGGAGTGGCCTAGGGAGGTCTAGCCTCCTATGTCGGTAGCCTAACGTAGAAAAAGAATTCTATTCATCTTGCCAGGTATCTACCGACTTCAGACTAAATACGCTGAGATTCTGGCCAAAACCCCAAAAACCTGCATTTGCGTTTACAGGGGAAGGGCAGAAATAACAGTAGGAAAGTCATGCCTGAATTAAAAATTCGAGGCCGGCCCGCTAAGGTTGTAGCCTGAGGCTACACTCAGAGGGAAGAGGGATTACCCTTAAATCTCCCTTGTTTGAGAGGTGTAAAGTTTCATCCAATTTAAAGAGATACCCATCTCTGCATAATTGAAATCACCATACACAAGGGTAACCGGGGAATGTCTAACGTATAATAACACGCCTAGGTTAGGTACTACCTAGGCGAGACGAGATCTCGGTTACCTCACTCTCCGAGACTAACTATACGATCGACATGGAAAGGAAAAATATGCACAATGTAAATATCTTTACAAGAATATATTGCCTAAATAGCTAACATAATTAAATAATTAATTAATGATATATGATGCTATTTAAAAAACCGGGAAGTCGTTCTGCTAACTAAATAACATGCCCAACGAACGACAGCGCTCATAGCGCCTCCGGTACAGGCTAGCTCTAAACACAATAAATTACTAAAATTTCACTGTGAAAAGGGAGCTAAAAATGATTCAATGTAAAGACCCAATACTCAACTTTCCGAAGGCGAAAGAAGTTGGAGAATGCATAATGAAATCCTTGAAAATCGATCGACAAGTTAGATCAACAGGGAACACCACTGAGCAAAATCGCTACAAAATTAGGAATGTCCGCCATCTTGGGAATGGCGCTGGGGTGGTGGTCAATAGTAGTACGGGAATGGGGGTAACCTTGTTACGGCCCCCTTCTATTCTTTTGCCACGTCCCCCTCGAAGCGTAAACGCTATTAGGGGTGTAGATTGCTATGTGGTGTGTCAAGAATGCATCCTCTGATATTATGCGATATCCTTGAGAAAATTTTAAGGATATTCGCTTCAGGAGTTAGAATTCTGGAACCTGAAGGTTAATTCTCTGGGAATATCACTGTAGTATAATATATCCCTTTTGAAGCTACCTTAGGAACTTCCATCAGGACGACATGGCTTGAGCCCAAAAAAGGGATTTGGAAAAGAATTGGAAAAAGGATTGAGGATATAATGATAATAAGTGAAGGACAATGATAATGTGTAGGCGATATCATACTAACATGCATGATTGTGGTTATATCAGTGAGGTAATTCTGTGAAAGTGAATGGTCATATCAGTGGAATAATATCGTGAAAGTGAATATAGGTTGACGATGGACTACGCAGATTTGATCAGCTGATTTTAATGTAAACAATGCATGAGATTATGATTTGCCATGTTCTTAATTATAAATAAGATACTAAAATTGAAATAGTACATGCATTATTATTGGATACAGTTAAGCGAAACACCAGTTTAATCAAAATCCAGTTTATTTCAAATACTGTATAGGAGTATTTTTTACACTGTAAATGGATACACACTGTACAGAGAGAGCTAGGACCAGCTGGGTGCAGAAATAGATAGTGGCGCACACCACTCCCAATGTAAAGTAGCATGGGCTATTTGAATCCCCCAGCTTGAATTTTATCGCAATTTTATGAGAATTTTTATTTAATAGGTATTGCATTGTTCTTGGCCATCCCAATGCTGTAGCCAACTACTGTATTAGGAATCAAATTCTTAATGTTGGGTAAACAATCATCACAAAGAATTTTTTTTTTCTTGGCCACGAAAAACTGAAACCGCGAAGCAAGAAACCGCTATTAATGAGGTTTGACTGTATTCCAGCAATAGCGGAATTTCTCGTGTATTGAGGGAGGAAATGCATCTTTCGGTTTCAACGGTTAAAGCCTTTCACTCAACCTTGAGTCTCGCCTTTAAACTGAAATGAATGGGTATATCCTCCTCTTTAGAACTTCCATCCTCATATGTATTTGTGAACTTACCTGTCCTCAGTTAGAATTGAGACCTCCCTCATGCCACATGGTTCGAGTTCTTTGGTCCTTAGAAGGATTCCCGTATGAACCATTACAACAGGCAACAGTTTGCCTTCTAACCTGGAAGACGGTGTACCTACTTGCCTTGGCCTCAGCCAAACAAGTTAGCGATCTTCATAGTCTTTCGTCTGATGTCGCCCATTCAAGAGGATGGGTAGAGGTAAGCTTCAGCTTCGTCCCTGAGCTTGTTGCCTAAACTCAGAATCCAGGTTTCGGATCCTAGTTTCGACTCCTTCTGGATAACGAGTCTCCGCTCTGTAACTGTTGACCCAATCATGTTACTTTACCCAGTAAGATGTTTGAAGTGCTACCTCAGAGATCAGCAGCAGCTGGGCCCAGAGCACCCTCACTGATAGTCAGCACATCTAGAAATAAGAGGAGGATCACAGGAAACATAATCTCTGCATGGATTCACAGGATCACTAACCTTGCTCTGAATCCCGATCCTCCTCCAGCACGTCATCCCAGAGCCCACGATGTCAGGGGCGTAGCTATATCTCTGGCTGGCAAGAAGAACCACTCTGTGACGCAGGTATTGCAAGTGGGTGTGTGAAAAATTGCAAACTATGTTCACCGCCCACTACCTGCAAGGCGTGACACACAGGAACCTCGATACTTTTTCTATTGGTCCTGTGATTGCTGCACAACAGCTGGTTTAGTACCACAAGCTCCTTATTGGACAAGTAGCAGAAGGAAAGTCTTGACTGGTTCCCTTTCTTTATCCTCCCCTCTCTTGGGAAAATCAGGATCCTGGGTCCTCTGCACAAGCTGACCTCAGACCTCTGCAGGTGTTGTGTATCGTAGTATTTTCCCAATACTGTTGCGTCCCCATACCCTGGCGAGGTAGTATTGGGAATGTCTCGGTCTCTTCGGTTATTCCTTGCAAGTCTCAGAATAACCTTTACCTTGACAGTCACATTGCTAGTTTCTCACCACACACAGCTTGCATAGCCCGCAGACCATGCTTAGCAGATAAAGCGAGGTGTTAGGATCTCCTTATTGTCGCTCTAATCTCTGCACAATAGGGAATACCCAGGGTACGGCCAAAAAGCCAGATTGGCAGCAACATCCACCCTCCTAATGGGTGAGTCACCTCTATTAAATAGCTTTGGTTTGTATTCTAGTTACGGAACAAATGACAAATTCAGAGGTAATTTGTATTTTTCCTAACGTAGCAATTTAAACATACTTGCCCACCAACCCTGTCCCCCTTGAAGTCCTACCTCAAGGAAAGTGAGCTCAATTACAGTTGTGTGAGTGTGGAGGGGTAGCAAGCTACACCCCCCTACCCCCACTAACTAGTGGGATGGGTAGTTAACCCTCGCTAAATTTTAATAGCTTGTCCTTTCAGTGAAGTAAAGCCAAGGTTTGTATCGTTAGGAAAAATACAAATGAGAGAGAGAGAGAGAGAGAGAGAGAGAGAGAGAGAGAGAGAGAGAGAGAGAGAGAGAGAGAGAGAGATGTATTTGCATAACTTATTTCCAGCAAATGAATAGATTTCTTAATTATCAAGAAAAATAAGCCATTTAATTCTTTATGAAGTTCATTTCTAACACAACTAGGAATATTGTTATTGCCATTTGATAATCAAATAACAATAATTTTCTATTGTATGTGGGATGGAGACATCACCACATGGAGTGCCTGCATACAAGTTGACCTCATATCAGAAAGTATAGACATAGTTGGATAAAAGTTGGTACAATCTTTGTGGTCTCCCTTGCCAAACAGTTCTAATGTGAGCAAAAAGTTGCTAACAGTTGTATGCTAAGCTTATTTATGTCTATAGATTTCATTCTACCTACACAGGAAAATACTCTTTCACAATCTGCATTTGCATGAGGTAACAAGAGAATACCCACAGCAAAAGGTCCTGTAAGGATTTTATGTTTTTTTTATTTCTGCCTGTTCGTGCCATCTGCCTAATATGTTCTGGGATAGCATAGTCTTGGGTTCTATATAAAGCCCTCCATTTATCTTCTAAACTTTTGAAGAGTATTTGTGTTAGTAGGAATTATGCGTGGCAAAGCTTTAGCTAGAAATGCTATACTGTCAGCTCTGAAACTGAACACCGAAACATTCAAAATCAAGCTTGCTTTTGGCTGATTGGTCTTATGGTTAGTCGTATTAACCAATCACACACATGTAGATCACATGGATGATAATTGCTCTTTGTTTAGAGGTGGAAATTTTGTTTGCATGTTCATTACTTTTCAAAAATATGAAACCTAAAATATATACTGCATATGCTCTTATTTATGGTTGTACAAATTGACAAAAAAATTGTATAATTAAGCATATTTGACTGAAATGTCGTGGATCATACAACATTGGGTCGTAGACTGTAGACAAGTCAAAGTTGTTATATGTATACGACAATTATCGTACATATAGTAACGCTGGTGTCACACAATCACACGGGTTGCTCAGGCCGCTAACATGTGCACATGCACGGAAGTTTACCGAGGTGTCAGGGCTATTTCTCTATAAAGCATGCATAGCACGAAGTCTTCCCTAGTA
Source organism: Palaemon carinicauda (assembly GCF_036898095.1). Classification (NCBI taxonomy): domain Eukaryota; kingdom Metazoa; phylum Arthropoda; class Malacostraca; order Decapoda; family Palaemonidae; genus Palaemon; species Palaemon carinicauda. The sequence goes on from NC_090728.1 coordinate 101,648,371, forward strand.
AAGAGCGAAAGGGTTTGTATTTTCCTAAAGCTTTTTATATAAGTTTGTCCTGCCCTTACCTGTCCCCCTGCAGGTCCTGCATGCAATCAGAGGTGATGATAGATCACAGGTGTGTGTGAGCGAGGTAGCTGGTATCCCCCCTGCTTACTAGTGGTGGTGTTCGTTATACCTTGCTAAAAGTCATATGGCTAGTCTTCCAGTTTTGCCGAAAGTATATTCCCCAATAAGGAGCTCAAGGTTTGTATCGTTAGGATAAATAAAAATTACTTGAAATTTGTCATTTTGTTTAACTCCCAGATGTATACAACTTACAAGACTTACCTTTGTCTTACCTTTGTCTTTTCAGAACATCAGGTAGAACACTCCACAAATATTCTGCCTGTGGTAAATGTTGAGGAAACCATACAAACCATGGTATCACCAGTGAAAAAAATAGATAAAAATCATAAAAAATGTAGAAAGGTTTTTAAACCCATTTATAACCGTGGGGTGAAAAGAACAGTAAATTTTCTTTATCAGTCAAGCTTCAGACCAAAAAAAATAAGAAGTATACCCAGGAAAAATTTGCTTGATTATATCTATAAGTTGGAAAATATTGTGAAAAAGCAGCAAAATACTATTAGGTATCTGCAAGTGAAACTGAAGAAAGGGGAACATGTTCACGTAGGTAAATTTAAACACACTAATGATGAAATATCTGGTGTCATGACAAGTAATTCATGGATGGCTAGAATTCCTGAGTCAGAAAGGGATTCGTTAAACCATGACATCATTTACAGTGCAAAATTTAAAGATGGTGGTACAGAATTGTTAAGTTCAAATAGTGCCAAAAGAAAGAATGAAAGTTTTGAAAGCAAATTCTTTAATTATTTGGAGGTCAAAAGTGGTCCTGCAATTCATTTAAGACTTGAGCAGCCAAGTGAAGAACAATCAAACCAAAGTGAAAATCGTAGTGTACTAAAACATCCAGAACAGCTTATGTCCAGGGAAGAGGTGAGTTTTGCAGGTAACGAAGTACAAAATTTACAAAGTGGTTGTGGGATCCATCTATATACAGAAGAAATGAGGAAAAATAATGTCATAGATGAGTGTGATGAAGAATTGAAAAAGTACATCGAAGAATTTATATTAAGGGAGGATGTTTCAGTGACTGATCTTAACATTAAATCAGAAGAGAGTGATAAAATAACCAGATTTCGAAGAAATTTTTTAATTGTTTTGTACAAACAGTTTCTTGCAGAGGTTGGCTCAGAATGCAGTTTCTTGCAGTTTTGTAAGTACATTCCAAAAAATGTAATTAAACCAAGTCCAACGTATTGGAAAAACTTGATATGTGCTAGATGTGAAAACACTGAGTTAAAATTTATGGAAATTATAAATAAGGTGTTAATGAGAAAAAATTTATCTTTGGAAGATGTTTTAGCCAAGCAGGATCTATTTGAGCATATTTCCTTGGAGCTTAGAAAGTTAAAGGATTCCCAAACACCATTTACTTACAGGTCTTGGGCTAGGACACTACTGGGGAAAATGGAAGCAAGTGAAAGAATAGTTACTACAACAATTGGAAGTGCATGCACAGATATTTTGAAGCAGTTAGATTTGTTGAAAGAGCATATGGTTAGGTGTTATAATCAGTATGAAGCAGTAAAAGAGGCAAGAGAGGAGACTGAAATGTCTCCCATTCATGCCATGGTACATATTGACTGGTATGAAAGCCCAGCAACATTTGTTGCAAGACTGTTACACACTTCTTATTGTTGTGGAAATGGGTTTAAATCATTGCATGCTGGATTTGTTCGTACACAAGAAAAATCCTATGGGTTTGCATCCCTATCAGACTGTAGAGACCATACAGCACCTGCTGTATGGGCAAGCATAAATGATATTCTAGTTAGTTTAGCCAAGGAGGGAATGAAAGTTATTACAATCATTTCAGATTCTGCAACTGCTCAGTATAGAAATAAAGGTAATTTCTATCTGATGAGGAGATTTGCAAAACAAAACAATTTAGAAATGAAGTGGATATACTTGGAAGGAGGCCATGGTAAAGGCATTGCAGATGCTGTCGGGGCATCAGTTAAGCAACAAATGTGCAATATTATAGCTAAACACCCAAACAAATCTTTCCGTAACACCTTGGACATTCTTCCTTTTATTAAAGATTTACCCAATGTAAAAGTTTTTAGTCACACTGAACAACTAGTGCAACAGTATAAAAACTTACTCTCACGTCAGCACTTACAAGTTATTCCTAGTACATATAAAATTCATGAAGTGTGTGTAAAAGAGACTACATTTTATGTGAAAGAATCATCAGCAGATAAGTTACCATTTTTCTCTTTAGATTTGGACACGCAGTCAAAATGAAATTGAATTGATTTCTGTTGAGTTTTAAATTGGTCTCAATGTAATGTAGAGAAACTGTGTGTGTTAAATATAGAGATGTACTTTTAGAATTTCTATCATTAGCAGCAGCTCAATTTTTACTTGAGGTAATTACCGGTATCATAAAATGTATAGTTGGTTTCATAGGTTTGGTGCAAATCATGGCATGCTAAGGAGACATTTGGTAATTTTAAAAAGTATCGATGATGCAATACAATGCATAATGAATTTATCCCCTTAACTGTAATACAGCGGTGCTTTTAATTTGTTCTTACATGGATACAAACCTGAGTCCTTTAATAGGAGAATGATTTCAGTGAAGCTGGAAACTTGGCTTTTAGAATTTATTACGAGGTGTCAGTAGTTACTGGCACGTAGTGGGAAAATTCTGTCCCCCTGCCAGCTCATTGATAAGCCATTTTGACTTTAGCCGCCTAGTAGCACAAACTTATTCTGGCTTTTTCTCATCTCTTCAGATAAGTTGTGTATATGCCTATTCATGGCGAACCCAGAGTTAGGGATGTGGTCTTGCCCTGTAATTCTTGGACGATGTTGAGGGACTTTTCATGAACAAGCTTAATGTAGATCCCCATTCTTTATGTCCTGCTTGTAGGGGGCATGATTACACAGTCTTCCCTTTTTGAGGAGTGTAGGGAGTGGTCGGCCTCCCAGTAGGAGGAGAACAGCAACAAAAGAAAGAAGAAAATCAAGCAAAATTCTTCCCCTTCAGGTTTTACCTCTAAAGTGAAGAAATCCTACGAAGGTAATGGGAAGGAAGACGTTGATAATTTAATTTGGGTTAAGCCCATAGTGAGATAGTTGTATCTGCTGGAAGAAATAGATTCCAGAGAGACTCCTTCAAGCTGTAGCTCTATCTAAAGCAAAGTCTTTGCTGTTGGAACAGCTGAACAGGTGCCTTTAGCTTTAAGAAAGCACTCCAAGCACTCCTTCACCTCCTATCCCCTTACTGGCTACATCTTCATTAGATAGACAATCTCCAAAGTTGGACTGCCTTTTCAATACAAAGAGAAGAGTTTCTCATTGGCAGGATAAAGATGTTGCTGTCTCGCTCAATGAACCTCCTCCTCCTCCCTTTAGTAGATGTATTGTTACGTCTTTGGAGGAAGATTCCCTTCATCGCAAAGGAATCAAGTCTTCCTACTGGAAGTTAGAAGCTCTTAGTGGGCGTGCTACACTCACCAAGTAGCTTACACTATTCGTTAGAACTGACTCCTCATTATGCTCAGTTTAAGCACTCATCAGTTTGTCTGCACTCATCTCGTAGCGCACGTTCTGTGTTTGCGTGCTGCCAGGAAGTTGATCAGTCTCCTGATTGTATGCTCTCTCTGGTGAGAGAGTGCTGGGCTATTCACGCGCAAGTACGCCCTTCTGAATGTGCTAGGCAACTTCATAGCATTATTCCTTCTGATTAAATGAACCTCTCTCCGGCAAATTTTGCAACACGATGATTACTCTTACTCCCCTGTTCGCTGACGATCTTCTCTTACAATATGCCAGACTACAAGAATGCGCTCTCCTGAGTGCCCTAGGGCACTTTCTTAAAATTTTTGGGATTGCCTCTTAGTGCTCAATTGGAAGACTATGCCAGAGATAGTGTAATCTGTTCCATTCCAGGACATCTCACTTCCCAAGATTGCTGAAAAACTTTGAAGTGGATGTAGAAATCTATGGTATATTTTTTTTCATTACTGTATTATTTTAGATTTGATTTTTTTATTTTCATAAATTTAAGCTTTTATAAATCCACATAAAACTCTTATAAACCTGTTATATGAACACTCTTAAAACCTTTTAAGCCAAATCTGACTTTTACTGTAGACATCCTTATATATACATAAATTGAAAAATTTAAATCTGAACAATCATTAACATATGTACTGTTCAGCCAGGCTAAGCCATTGATCAAAATGTGTGTTCATTTACCGTGGCAAAAAAATACATCTGTATTTAAAATATCTAATACAGTAATAATGATTGTAATATTCACGTATTAGAATCTTATTATGAAATAATAACAGTGAATATACATTACAATATCAATATATCTTTTCCCTTTTGGATGATGTGTTTGACAGTAAGCAGAGCAATAAGAAAATTTATCTTTCTCATTCCTGTTTTCCTGAGACTAAAGTAATTAGTGTAGCTTTTTGATCTTGTGAAATTAAAGCTCTATTTATGGACCTTGATGTAGAACAGCGGTCAGAGGTGTGATGGCTAGGCCAACACAAAAGGACAGAGGGGGGAGGGGCAAGGGTCCTGAGGAGGAGTGTAGGAGGAGGCGTAGCCCCACCGACACTCCAAGGGGGGGCGGGGGGTTCTGTTTCAGGGCTAGCACTATCCCAGGTGTAGGAAGAATTCATTCTCTAGCCTTGGGTAGGTTAGCACAGAGAAGGTACAGCACTGATGTACCGTCCTTAACGAGCTCGCAAACCCCACTGCTTTGTATTACATGGTCTGATACACACAAGAATATATCCGAGCTCTGAGAATAATATGCAACTCCCAGACGTTAATATTCATGAACACTGCATATCTAAACGTGTCTTTATGTTACACTCAAAACAAAAACTGGCTGATTAATTTACTTTTAACAAGAACTACTACGGTATTCTAAAACCAACCTCTTACTTTGGTTCTTAAAAAAATAACAATTCAACATTCATACCAAAAATAAATCACTCAAAATTTGAATCTGAACTAGACCTTAAGGGTTAAGACAAAATGACTCTTCAAGAATTATACAATTACTTGTTTCTCTAGAAATTAATTTATGAAAATATTTAATTTTTACAATTAATGAAAAAAGTTGACACTTCAACACTAAAGTAAATAAACAATAATTACACTTACATATACAGTACGTAACTGTTACTCCCACATCCTATGGGCTCACACAAGGTTACAGAACGGTTAAGCAAAAATATATGCACTTAACTTTTTAACCAAATCACACAGGGTCGGGCACAATAAAAATAATTTTTACAATATAAACTGTACTCACAATTTCACTTCACTTCTTTTAAATTAAACCACAAAAAATATCACAATGTTTAACAGGTACTGTAAAAGGGTATACGTTGGAAAGAAAATATTATGGCTGAAGAGGTGCTGGTGAGAGGATTGTCTGACGTTGGCTTTTTCGGAATATAAAGCTGAACTTTTGCTTTCTATGCATTGCTATGCCCTATATATGCATCCTAATACATTCTGGATTCCTCCAGCAAAGCATTCTTAAAGCATGGGGTTCATGGGCTCTCGTGGCATCAAGGTTGCCAACTTAGCTGTTGTAAACGTGGTCGATGGAACCATACACTCGGCTAACTCTGGCCACCTCCTCTCGTAACATTAAGAAAAATTAAGTTTAGTCTAGAACCTTCGTGTAACTTCCATCCGCATGAAAACAGGATGCAATCTTTAGCGTTTACACCTCGTGTGTGTCATACATACCGTTTACCAAGTTTACATAAGACTTCGTAACAAAACTATGTGAAATTAAATTTTAATTCTTCAAAATAATGTAAATTTACATATACAGAACTGAATGAAAATACAACTAAATGAATGATGACAGTCTTATGTAATTTACATACATTTACTTAATATTACGTAAGTGGGACCCACCTTACGAGCTGGCTACACATCTCTTAAGTACACAAATGAAATATGTGAATAAAATAATCTACTCATATTAGACCAGCTTTGTAAGATGGTTCCCACCAAAAAGATTATTTATTCAGGGCCTGAATCCACCGATTCTGCCCGAGGTAAACTTGTTCATTGCAGTGATTAGTGCTAGCAGTTCTTTTCAACTGTCGAGTAGGCCTGTTGATGCTTCAGCTTCGACGACATGAAACAGATGGAGTGAAGAATTCCTTCCTTGCCTTCTTACTGTCCGACGCATCCACTTGGATAAGGAATTTCTTGTTGAAATCCAGTGCTTGCAGTATCGGTTTCAAAGTTAATTTGGTCTTCATCATGTCGAAGGATTCCTGGCACTCGCTGGTCCATACAAACTTTTTCTTGGGGCTAGTCAAGTCTGTCAAAGGAGCAACTACAGCCGAAAAATTCGGGAAAAAGCGTCTGTAGAATCATGCCATTCCTAAAAAACGTTGTAATTGCTTCCTCGTTGTGGGGAGTGAAGCTTTCCTTAATCCTTCGACTTTAGCAGCTACCGGGGCTATTTGCACTCTTCCGACTTCAAATCCTAAGTACCGAACTGTTGACTCCAAAATCGCTCTTCTCTAGGTTAATCGTCAGACGTGCTCCTCGCAACTTTTGAAATACTTCTCCAGGATTCAGAAATCTTCTTCCCAGGTCAATGAAAATATCACATTATCGTCGAGATATACGCCTACTCCTTCAATCGAACCCAGAAGGTTATCCATCACTCGTTGGAAAGTGGCGGGTGCGTTCATTAGACCAAATGGCAGGACTATTTATTGATATAAACCAAACCGGGTTATAAAAGCTGTTAATTATTTTGCATTTTCGTCCAAAGGAATCTTATAATAGCTTTGTAACAAGTCGCTCTTAGAGGCAAACCTCGCTTGTCCAATGTTGTCGAGTAGTTGGTCTATGAGTGGCAATGGATAATTGTCGGCCACACTGATCGAATTCAATTTACAATAGTCCGTACACATCCTGAAAGATCCATCAGGTTTTTTCACGAGCAAGCATGGAGAACTGTAAGGGCTAGAGCTTTGTTCGGCTAATCTGTTTTGCAACAAATAGTCCACTTCTTTTCTCATGACTTCTCAGTGATACGGTGGCTGTCGATAGGCGCATTATTTAAATGGTCTTCCCTTGGTCTCAAGGTGTATCTCATGTCTCGTCAAGTTGCTTTGTTTCTGGACGTGTGAGACAATTTCAGCGAAACTTTAATTAATCGGCTAATTACTCGATGCTCCTTATTCAAATGAGTTAATTTCTCTTCTAAGTTCCTAATGTTGGACGAATTATTCACTTTGCTTATATCCCCCATCTCTATCCATCATCGTCTTCTGTGAATGGAATGGTTTGCTCCATACATACCTGTGAAGCTTCGGTCTTGTTTTCGCTAAAGGGGACCAACCTATGGTGTTTGACATAACTTTAAAAAATTGAAAATCGTTTTATTGTTTCTATGTATGCAAAACATGTCGTACATGCTCTCCAGAAATTTCAGCCAATTATTTTTAAAAATAATGAAGATAAAGCGGACTTTAAATGATGACGTCATCCTTAATGCGTCGTCTGTATGACTGAGTTTGACAGAATTATCTTTGCGTGTTAATTTTTGCATATATATAGCAATTTTTCCTCTTATGTTCCGAAATCTCGTACGTCTGGCAGAGATGGAAGGCATTGGTAGAGGGTAGGAGAATGTAAACCACAAACTACAAGAACATCCAGAGTTGCCAAAGACATATAGAAGTTATAATGCATGTGTTTGTTTACTTGCAGTTCGTATCTATAGTGTTTTCACAATGTCCTTGTGAACTTTATAGCAAGGCTAATGTTACCTAATGTCAAAGAAAGAACAAGAAGTAAGCAGAGAGCAACAAAAAAGAACCAAGAAGAGTGGCTAACATGAAAAAGAGTACAAAGGTGGAACATTTTAACTAAATCTCTGGCAACAATGAGAGTTCGCGGGCAACTCCTGACACCCTTACAGCGAGTGTATTAGTAAACAGGGTTTAAATACCTCGTTTAGGGTGCGTTTATGAAGGAATAAACAATAAAAATACAAAGTAAGGTTATCATAATAATGTTATCTTGTTTTTTTTTTTTGAAGAAAAGAAGCAAAAATTTATAGCAAATCTTTGGGAGCTTTTAACTCAAAAACATACTTATTCACACTTGGGTACATTTTTCTCACTTATTTATTGTTTGATTTTAGAAAGATATCATTGAAAAGATTTTCCTTTTTCTCTTTTTTCATATTTTATGTTTAGAAGAAAATTAAGAAAATATTCTTTTAAAAAAGAAAAAGGAAAATTGAAAATCTGTCATACAATTATTTGATTTATAAAGAAGTTTTGATGGTATTTTCAATATAATTGGTGTCATATTACTCGAGAAAATGTACCTAAATTTTTTTTTTAAATCAAGATTTCTTCTAATAAATCAAATAGTTTTTGACCAAATGACTTGAAATTTTTATGTGATGAAGGTATTATGTCTAAAACATATATGGGAATTGTGTATTTAAATCATCAGAAAAAAAAAATGCAAGACAGCGGATGGTCCCCTTAAGTATGGTTTTAATATGTTAACTTGTACCTTCCTTTGACTTTTCCTTTTTTCCTGGTGTTTCAATAACGTAGGTCAGGTCACTGAAAGTCCGTAATAGTCCTTGGGACTGGTTGGTGAGAGGAAATCTTCTTCTCTGTAAGAAAATCAACACCTTTTGTCCTACTGCCAACTGTTTGTTCTTACTTTTCATGTCAAACCTTTTCTTCATTTTTCTTTGGCTCTTTTTCAGGTTTTCGAGGGAAAACTTTATCTCGCCAATCTTTTTCCTCAAGTTCTTGACATATTCTCCTCTGTCATTCTGAACGATTCCTGGAATACCAAACTTGGTAAGAAAAGTCTAGTAACTTCTTGGCGATTACTGTGGCACTTATGTTCCTGACGGTTTGGCTTTTGGGTAAATTGACACGGGACACATTGAGGTTAACATATATTCGTGGCCTTTCTTCGTTCTCGGTAACGGCCCCACAGTATCGATCATCACCTTGCTGAAGGGTTCTCCTCGTGCTTCAATCGGGTGTAAGGCAGCCTTCTTGATGTACTCGTTAGGCTTTCCAGCCATCTGACAAACGTGACATGCATGGCAAAACTGGCTCACATCCTTATACATGCCAGGTCAGAAAAAATCTCTCATAATGTTCTCCGTCGTCTTTCTCATTCCCATATGTCCTGTCTCGTGTGCTACGTCAATCACCTGTCTTCTCAGCGGTGCGGGAATCAGTATCCGATGGTATATGCCCCATTCGCCATTCCCAGGGATATCAGCTAATTTATGCTTCCTCATAAGCAATCCATCCTTGAGGTAATAACAGGTGGGAGACTGCTGCACCTTCGTGTCATCCACTACACGGTACAATAATTCCGTTAAAATCGCATCCTATCGTTGAAATCCTATCAGCCTTTTCCGACTCAATTGTTCTACTTCTAATGCTGAGTTTTCTATTTCTTCCAAGTCTTTCCAGAGATCTTCATGATGAGGAGTCTTCCCTGCGTGTGAGCAGGTGATCGCCTGTGGCTGCGTCTTCTGCTTCATCTGCCGCCAAGGTTTTGCGCTTCTTCCCCTGATAAATATTCTTTTTATGGGGGATGAGGAAAGTCAGAGGCATGTCTCCTGTGAGTGTTCCCCTTTCTAGTGAAGGGACTCCTCTTCGGAGGCCTGCTGACGGTCAGCTTTCTGATCCAACGGTTGCTGTTCAACGTTATGTTGGTGCAGGAGACCTTGCCGTGTTCGGCCTCCTCTTCGCCTTACAGGGTGCTCCTGCTCCGTCGGCGAAGAGACTCTTCTTCATATCCTCCCCTCCACAGTCTTCCTCTATGGAGGAATTTGCCCAACCTGCCTCTTTGCTTTCGTCATCGGCCTCACCTGCAAGGGATTGTTCTCGATCTCCTCCTGAGTATGTGTCGCCTCACAAGAGTCACATTTCTCCGCTGAAGCTTCCAGCAACAGTTCATCGGCAGCATTCTCCGCCTCGTCAGGCTTCTTCTTGATGTTCACCTGCTCGTCAGGTTCACCATGATCTACAACCTGAGAATTGCTTACCGTCCGGTCAGCTCGTAAATCGCCTAGCCATTGTATACAGCTGACGACTTGTGAACCCCCTGCTCGTTCAACCTCTTGAAAAAATTTCCTGTTACGCATAAATTGCTTGCAGTTCGACAATCGCCTGCTTATTTAGCCTCTCGTAAATCGCCTGCTACGCGAGAATTGCTTGCAGCTCAACAACCGCTTGCTCTTCCATCTTCCTCACGGAAATTTCGTGCTACGAGTGAACCGCTTGCAGCTCGATAATCACCTGCAGTTTCAACTTCGGAAATTGCGTACTTGTCAGCGTCGGGAACATCGATCTCCTACCCGACAGAGTTCATACGTGTCTCGTAAACCGTCGCCTTCTCATCATTCGCCAACTCACAGTATAACTAGCCAATTTTTGGCTGTTGACTGGAGCGTTTCTCCCACCGAACGCAAGTCCCGTTCGCTCGGCGATAAACGCGTTGATCACTGTCAGAGCGTAAATGTCCAAGGTGTGTAAATCACCTCAGCGTGAATCGTCAACCCACCGCCTGTCCTCTCTTTCAGCGGTAGTGATTGACTCCGCGATTTCGCAGCAGCGCTTTTCAATGCTTAAACACTCTCCTGCTCGACAATCGTCATCATTTCACCAGCGTCAGGCGTGACGTCAGCGATCACCAATGTGTTTACACCAGGAGATTCCTTGACGTGCACCAACACGTCGAAGGCCGTCACTCACTCAGCATACGACCGCAAAGATGAGTGTCCATCTTCATTCAAGTGAGGATCGCCACCTGAAACCATCAAAGGCGGTGGTTGTTGCTTCAAACCAGAGTAAGGTGGTAACCGACTGTTCACCCTTGCCCCATTCCCCTCCTTGCAAACGCATAACAGCGCGACCGCCGGAGAAGGAGGAAGAGGGGTTTAAGATCCCAAACCTTCCAGTGCCTAGGAAGGAAACGTCGTCATCATTGCCTAAATCTTCGTCATTAGGAATGATGACTCCTCGGAAGGACCCTTCGGCCTCTATCCCTTCAGGGGAAGTGTCAGATAGCACATCCTTGAGTGAGCACCCTAGGTTCAGTGCTGTGGTCAGGGCTACATACCTATGTTCCCTTCGCTACCTGTGGAAGCCCCCCGGGTTTCTCAGGGGACTTCGTCCATTTCGACCGACTCGGGACAACGGACCACGACTGCTTCTCCCCTGAAGAGGAAGAGAGGAGTACCTGACGAACTGCCATCACCCAGGGTCAAGCTGACTCTCGTCAGAGCTCCAAGGTTAGAGCTCTCACCTGTAGAACCATATTCGCCTCTACTTACAATGTCTCACCCACCGACTTGAGAGGCTTTCATAGGGAAGAGTCAGTTTCTGACTCCCCTTCCGTCGCCGAAGGAAAAAGCCCATGGAGAGGACTACATTTCGCTCTTGGATCCTGTAGGGGTTGCTAGTTCTCTCCCCATCAAGAAGGTCGGCACATCCTCTCTGGCACCCAAACCATAGTGTTTCTAACCCATCAGATGGTGAGCCTGTGGGCCAATACCATCTTGAAGTAAAGGGATGCGGTGGGCGAGAGATTCAACCAACAGGACCCTAATATCGAGATCGCTAGGCGCCGGAACTCCTCCCAGGAGGGTTCCTTCCTCTTTGAGCCAAAGGACATTGAGCAGGCTGCGGAAAGGTGGAGGAAGTCCAACTAGAATTCCCTCCTTTATAGGCCCTTGACATCACAGCCCTACAGATGTACAGCCCTCAAAAAGACCAGCCAACCAAACCTTTCTACAAGTAAGATGGCAGCGAAAGAAAAAGGGGTGTCCAAAAAGCCCTTTCCTGCCAAGGACTGGAAAGGCACCAAGTCCAACCATGGAGGAAAACAGCAGAGAGGTGGCGGCAGAAGCCTCAAGCACTGGGATAGGTGACCCCCCTCCCCTGCTTGTCCCCCAGTGGGGGGATGCCTACAAAGCTGCGAGTTCAAAAGGATGTAGCTCGGGCCCGAACCCTGGACGGTCTCCGTGATTCATTCATCTCATCTCTCCCTCCACTGACCAAGAATCCAGATCTTGTGAACTCCTTTGTGATGGGATCAGCAAGGGGGTAGGCCCTTATGGCCGAAGTCCAGACCATGTTTGAGAAGGGCGCTCTCCAGGAGGTCCACGACTGGTCACCAGGCTTCTTCAGTCGACTCTTCCTTGTAAAGAAGTCGCCAGGAGATGGGAGACCGGTCATCGACCTCTTGGCTCTAAACAAGTTTGTCGAACAGACTTTGTTCAACATGGAGACAGTACACACAGTCAGACAAGCATTAAGGCCACAGGACTTCTTGTGTACACTGGATTTAAAGGATGCATACTACCAGATCCCAGCCCATCCGTCTTTTAGGAAGTATCTAAGATTCAACATCGACAACAAAATATTGGTTCAAAGTGCTGTGCTTCGGCCTTTCCACAGAACGTCAGGTCTTCACAAGCGTGTTCGCCCTAATGTCATCCTGGGCACACAGGCTCGGCATTCGTCCGCTTCGTTACCTGGACAACTGGCTGATTCTAGCAGACTCGGTGGCAACCCTTCTTCAGCACCGAGACAAAGTTCTGAGGCTTTGCCAAGACTTGGGGATCATGGTAAACCGAGAAATCATCCCTACTTCCCTCTCAAAGACTGGTATACCTCAGCATGATATTAGACACCAAACTACACAGAGCCTTTTCATTAGATGACAGGATAGCGAGGCTGAGGAAGGTCGCAAGACCCTTTTCTTAAACAAGAAGAACTCCCAGCATTGAAGTGGCTATGTCTCCTCGGACACATATCATCCTCGGCCCGTCTAGTTCCCTATGACCGCCTCAGGATTTGATCTCTCCAGTGGCGCCTGAAGTTCAGTTGGAATCAGGCCTTCGATTCCCCGGACACTCTGATCCTTGTGGGACCAGAGGAAAGGACGGACCTTGGATAGGGGCTGGCGGGTGATAATCTGCTGAAGGGTGTCGATCTTCTCATCCTTTTACCCGATCTGATGCTGTTTTCGAACGCATCTAAAGAAGGATGGGGGGGGGGGGTCTCATGTGCTGCACTACACAGCCTTAGGCCTTTGATCAGAGTCCGAAAAGTACCTTCACATAAATTTTCTAGAGATGAAGTCCTTATATCTGGCCCTCAAGAGTTCCACTAGTTCCTGGCGGGTCACTCGGTGGTGGTGATGAGTGACAACACCACGGTAGTGGCTTACATAAAAAAGGAATTAGTTACTTTTTTGCAGCCCCTATCCCATCTAGCAGTAGAGACACTGAGATGTGCGGAAGTCCACTCAGTCTCACTACCAGCTTACTTCATTCCTGACAAGAAGAATGTGCTCGCTGACAATCTGAGCAGAGCGTTGGAAATAGTGGGTTCTGAATGGTCTTTGGATCATCTAGTTGCCAACAAAGTCCTGACTTGGGGAGTTTGCTGGCTGTGAATCTGTTCACAATGGCCCTGAACTTCAGGCTCTCGTTGTACTGCTCCCCAGTCCCAGACCCTAAGGCTCTCTCTGGCAAGATGCATTCCAACAACGGTGGGACAGTATCGACGTTTATGCATTCCCACCGTTCTTTCTGATGAGAAGAGTACTCAACAAGACCAGAATGTAAGTCAATCTTTTAATAACCCTCATAGCTCCGCTATGGTATCACGCAGAATGGTTCCCGGATCTACTGTACTGCTGCTCCTTATGGAGCTGCCAAGAGAAATTCCCCCACAACACAATCTACTCAGACAACCACATGTCAACATATACCACAAGGCAGTAGGTTTGTTACATCTTCACGCTTGGAGACTATCTAACATCTCACTCAGAGAGGATTTTCGCAAGTTGTGAAGAGGATGTCTGGATATCTGCGAAAGTCACCAGCTGCAGTCTACCATGTGTAATGAAATGTCTTCTGTGGTTGGTGTTGTGGAAGGGGTCTCAAGCTACTCGATACCACTATTCAAGCAATAGCAGAATTCCTTGTGTATTTGTGGGAAGAAATGCGTTTTTCAGTTTCAGCAATTAAAGACTAACGTTCAGCCTTGAGTCTCGCCTCTAAACTGAAAGGAATGAACATTTCCTCATCGTAAGAAGTTCCCTCCTCATACGGAGTTATGAACTTACCTTTCCTCAGTTGGAAGTGAGAACTCCCCCATGGAATGTGGTTCGAGTTATTCAGGGCCTAAAAGGACCTCCGTACGAACCATTACATCAGGCAACAGATCACCACCTAACTTGGAAGATGGTGTTCCTGCTTGCCTTGGCCTTGGCCAAACGAGTTAGCGAACTTCATGGTCTCGTATGACGTCGCCCATTCAGGGGGTTGGGGAAAGGTAAGCTTCAGCTTTGTCCCTGAATTTGTTGCAAAGACTCAGAATCTCGGGGGTTTTGAATCCTAGAGTCAACTCCTTCCGGATAACAAGTCCCCACTCTGTAATCAACGACCCAGATGATCTTTTACTATGCCCAGTAAGGTGTTTGATACGCTACCTCAAGAGAACAGCAGCAGCTCAGCCCAGAGCGCTCTCACATTTCGTCAGCATGGACAGAAACAAGAGGAGGACCACAAAAAACATAATCTTCGCATGGAATCGCAGGGTCATTGACCTTGCTCAGAATCCCGATTCTCCTCCATCACGTCTGCCCAGAGCCCACGGAGGTCAGGGGCATAGCTACGTCCCGGGCCTTTAAAAACAACTACTCTGATGCAGGTATCGCAAGCTGGCTTGTGGAAACGGCAAACTACTTTCAGTGCCCACTACCTGCAGGACGTGACCCATAGGAACCTCAATACGTTATCTATCGGTCCTGTAATGGTTACACAACAGCTGGTTTAGTACCTCAACCTTATTGGACAAGTAGCAGAAGGTTGAGGGCCTAGGTTACCAGGATCTTAGTCTGAGTGAATGAAAAGGAATGTCTGGCTCTTTTCCTTTCTTCATCCTCCCCTCCCTCGGGAAAATCAGCATCCGTGGTCATCTGCACAAGTTGACCTCAAACATCTGCAGTTAAACCACTGCTCCCTTGTG
>NC_090728.1:101678546-101741046 GCF_036898095.1 Palaemon carinicauda
GACAACCTTTGGGCTAGGAATCACTTCCCAACTCCCCTAGCAAGATGGCAAAATCTTCCTTCACTGGGGAGTCAGCAGCTCAAGACACCTTGCGTCTGCTCTGGCCTTCACTGGGAATTACGGGTTCCCTATTGAAGGACAGTCTTCTACAGGTGTTGGTACGTGGGCACCGAACTTGCTCAGCGAGAGGATAAGCTTGATTTTTCTACTCAGGGTAGCGCTTGCGTGATCATTCCCCTTCAATGTACACACCCCTCGTTGTGAGTTTGGACGCTGAGTGTGCAAGCCTGTTATCTTGCTCCTTCTGTTGTGCCAATAACGTTAATGAGCTTAAATTAAATCAAATAATTTTATAACTCAGCACAGGGCAGACTTAATGTTATATGGAAAAAGCATAACTGGGTTCAAGGACATTCTCGTCTCTATGGGGTTTTTACATTTATTCAAGATGAAAAGGTAAGAAAAGTCATTACTAACAATTATCAATTAATGTTCAGATCTATACATGCACATCAAGGTTAGTGATTATTGAAGTGATGAAGGGACTTAGTAATGAATATAAGTACAGTTCAGTACTAATGATTTTTAAGTCCAGTCACACTTATACAAGGAGGTAATACCGAATACACTTGACATCGAGTGACTGTCTCGCAACGGAACAACCCAAAGGGCGTCTGGGGCATAGTCTTGCTCTCTCCCATTTTTTCTTCGCCTGTCCTTTTCTTTGATGTGAAGGGTCAGGTGCTTCACATGTTTTCTGATGATGTCCCAGATGTCTGAATACGGGTTCAGCACATTTAACGGCGGCTAGGCGCCAGTCGTGGCAGCCCACCTCCCTCCACTACACCAACCTAGGGATGAGGCAGAGAGAGTGAAAGACATAACATGCTTCAACAGACTTTTAGTCTGAGATATGTGCAACATGACAAATTTGAAAGTAATTTGTATTTATCCTAACGATACAAACAACAAGCTATTTATAGGGGATATTACTTTCGGTGAAGCTGGAATATGAGCCATGAGATTTTAGCGAGGGATAACCACCCAAACCTCTAGTTGGCGAGAGGGGTGGGGGGGGGGGGCGGTAGCCGGCTACCTCGCTCACTCACATACCTGGGCTGAGCACCCACTTTGCTTTCAGGCAGGACTTTCTATGGGGACAGGATTGGCTGGCCAATTTGTATAGATAGCTCCAGGTTTGTATCGTTAGGAAAATACAAATTACAGTGATACCTCTAGATACGAAAGCTTCTGCTTATGAAATTTTCACGCTGCGAAACGAGGTGCACAAATTTTTTGGACTCACATTGCGAAATAAGTTTAACGCTACGAAATGAGGTACGGTACAAGCCTCGGAGACCAATTTTAAAATTTGCTCGGCGCCACCATCCTCCCGTGTTTCCATTGATTATCTCCCTACTCGGATGCTAGTTAATACCATAAAATCCTACTCTCCTATTGGTCGACATCTACTCTGCTGTATCCCATTATGCGCTATCCTATGCATTAACTTTGTGTTTGTGATTTCGTTTTCGTGACTATTGTACTGTATCGTGTTGCGATATTACGTTAGTTTATTAGCCATGAGTCCCAAGAAAGTTTCTGATGTTAGGGGAAAGAAGGGGATGCTTTCTATGGAGACGAAGATGGAAATAAGTGAGACGTATGAGGCTGGCATGCGGTCAAGTGTAATTGCTAATGAATATGGCTGAAATCCGTCTTAAGATAGGAACCGTCCTGAAACAGAAGGAAGCCATCAAAGCAGCAACACCTTCTAAGGGCATGACTGTTTCCTCCGACAAGAGTAGCCACATTCATGATGAGATGGAGAGACTGCTGCTTATATGGATGAAGGACAAGTAAATCGCTAAAGACTTGATGACTGAGACAATAATCTGTCAGAATGCCAGTGCCATCTTCAGTGATCTGTTGCATGCTCAGGCCAAAGACGACGCAGGAGAAGGGACATCAAAGCAGGCACCCCCAGAGTTCAAGACTTTTTGGGGGGGTTGATTTGAAAAATTTAAGACGGTCTGGCGTTCCATCGGTGGTACGTCATGGGGAGGCTGCAAGCTCGGACACAAAAGGGACCGAAGCCTTTATTAAAACATTCAACAAGTTGACTGTCCAGGAATGCTGCAGTCCCCAAGAAGTCTTCAACTGCGTCAAAACTCAGCTTTGCTGGAAGAAAAGAAGCTGGTGTATCACTCAGAGACTCTAGAGCCTTCAAGACCCACAAAGTATTTAATGAGAAGCTTCCATCGATGTGGAGGTCTAATGCTAAAGCCTGGGTAACACGAACCTTGTTCACTGAGTGGGTAAACCTTTATTTCAACCAGGTTGTGAAGAAATATTTGGAAGAGAAACGCTTCCCCCTGAAATGCCTGCTGGTGTTGGACAAGCCACTGCTTACCCTCCTGGCCTTGAGGATTTTATCCTAGCGGAGTGTTCGGTCGTCAAGATTCTCTATCTTACACCTAACACCACCCCTCTCCTCCAGCCTATGGATCAGCAAATGATTTTGAACTTTAAGAGACTTCACACGAAATATCTCTTTTAGGGATGTTTCAAAATCCTTGAGAGCATCCTTGAGAGCACATACCTGACCCTTAGTGAATTTCGGAAGGAGCATTTCGATTTTGTGATATGAATGAAAATCATCAATACAGCTTGGTGGGTGGTTTCAAGGCGCACTTTAAACTCTGTGTGGAAGAAACTGTAGCCTGATGCCATCTCTGCACGAGATTTTGAGGGCTTCCATGTAGGCCAAGCTGAAGCCGAAGCCAAAGCCGAAAAAGTTGACGATCCAGAACCTGTTGTTCAATCTGAGGTTGCCAAGATCGTTACATTCTGGACGTCCATGGGTCTGAAGTCGATGAGGACGACATTAATGACCTTCTCGAAGTGCACCAAGAGGGATTTTCGACGCACCTAAAGGAGTTGGAGGTCATGCAACTGTGGAGTCGAGAGCTGTATAAGTTGAATTATAAAGTTATTTCAATTTGATTACTGAAGTAACCTTTTGGGAGCGCCACTTAACCCACAAATGGGATAGGTGTTCCCCCGCAGAGGATCTGCCGGCCATTCATGTAAGAGGGAGAGCGGCATAGTAAGGGAGGAGTATCAACACAATGACATCACCCTTCGGCGGAGGCCGAGTCCGCACTACACTTTCACACAAACAGTAAATGTAATAAAATTTAAATATATATAAAAACATTACGAGTGTGTATGTATATATTTAAAATGAAAACATAAGTTTAGGAAAAACAGAGTTTACTGTAAAACATTCAAATGGCAAGTCATGGCAGGAGAGAGCGGCAGCGTCTGTCCTCTACCGAGACAGAAAGCAAAATGAGTCCTCAGCTCAGGTGTGCGAGTGAGTGGGGTAGCTGGCTACCACCCACTCCTCCCACTAACTATCGGTTGGGTGGTTATCCCTCGCTAAAATCTCAAGGCTCGTCTTTCAGCTTCGCCGAAAGTAATATCCCATATGAATAGCTAAGGGTTTGTATTTAGTGATGGAACAAACTTCTTTTGGTGTTAAGGGCATTGTCCTTTGATCTCAACATATTTTACTTATAGGTTGGGACACTGTCCTCTCAGGGAAGCTCAGGTTGAAAAATAGCTTGACCATCTCCCCTTCCTAGCAAGCTGAACTTTCAGGAACCTTCGGCAGACTCTCACAAGCGCGAAAGGTTGCCACGACCTGTGGCTTTAATGCCTTTTACCGAGGTAGTTTATAAGTGCCAGCATGACTTTTCACTTGAGTGCTATAGCTCTCAGAGCAAAGCTCTGCGATGCTTACATATGATTTGATTAGCTATCATCCAGCAGATAGGTGGTTTGGTCAGTGAATCCTGGCTGTCTCCTGGTTTGCCCTGTGAATCCTGGTTCTCTAGCAAAACTCGCCGAGTCGCCAGCGCCCTGTGCATGCTTGCCAGGTGAGTTCGCCATCGCACTCACCTGGTTGGTTTGAGAGCTTTGCTCACTATCTGATTGCATATCAAACATGCTCATTTGTGCCTATCGCTCACTCTCAATCCTTTAAACAGCTGTTGCCTGTTAAGCCGGAGTGCGAGTTTTAGCCTCGCTCTCATGTGCCTTCTTTTCACACACCTGTGGTAACACACACCCTGCAATCATGAACCATTCAATCAAGTCCTCCTGTAGTGCACAATATGCAGTCATATACCCTTATAGTGCTCTCTCCTTCTTAGCTTTGTAGCCTATTCACAAACCCAAAGGGATCTCAAAAGAGTCACACTTATTACAAGAAATTTTCAAGGCGGCCTCTGTGCGCATGCCAGGTTTAAGAGAATTTTCAATGTTCTCAAACTTGATAAAGACTTTAACAGGTCCTAAGGAAGGTTTCATATCATCCCAAGTACTTTATAAGGGGATCCTTCTAATCCAAGGCTTCATTGCTCTGAAAGGGTTAGAGCTGCTCCTGTGAGACCTGATTCCCTTCGGGAGCCAGTCCTTCCAGCTCCAGTGCATGAACATGGCAACACCACCTGGAAACACAGAAATTTAAACCAAGGACCCAAGAACTTGAACTACTTTGGGAAAGCCTAGGGGCTTATCTTATTGAGTGGAACCCTAGACTTTGGAAGAATAGGTAAGTTACACCTCCCATAAAAGACACCTTTCACTCAAGGACCCACATGGGATCGAGATCTCCAAGAGAAGTATCTTTTATCAACTCATAGGCTTACATCTTTCGAGATTATAGAGAGGGCTCCTCCTTCAGAAGCCTTATGACTAGAGTCCATCCTGATTCAAGTCTCTACTAAGTCTCTTGAGATTAGGGAGCTAAAAAGAAGACACCAGCATTCTTTCCTCCTTCACGACTAAGGCTCGCAAGAGAGACGCAAACACTCTTCCGAAGAACTTTGTTTCCAAGCATTTGGAAGACCCCAATCTTCAGAAATAAGTTCATCAGTCGGTAGCCTATCTTTCATCTCATTATACGCTGAGGTTGAGTTGGAATTTGTATTTTTCCAAGTTCTAGCTTGCATGAGACAAGTTAATGGTCTCAGCAAGGCCCCTTACTCCACTCCTAAGGGGAGAGACGAGGCTATAGATGTCCTATGCCGCGCTCCTGGAACCAGTAGACCATGTTTAGAAATTCTGTAGAATAAACTTGCGTCCAGTACACTACCTTTTATAAAACAACAGAAATATTAAAATGTTCTAAATGACGATCATTCGCCTCTACCCTTAGATGCGGCAGTCATCCCTCTAGTTCAGGGCTTGAATATGTAGAAGCTGGCGGCCCAGTCAGTGGTGTTCACCCCCTCTGATCCAGCAAACATGGAATGGAGAGGATGACGAAGGCTATGCTTCAGGCCTACTGGATTGACCACCATTCGGGAACAGTGTGGTATTTGGTTGCCACCAAAAACTTGGCTGGACCTGAGTAGCTTAAGGTTTTGCTAAAATGACTTTAATCCTTTTATCTTTTGTTCTGAATCTTTACTCTTGAATTTTCTCATCCATATTTTTGAGGAAGATTTCTCCGCCCACAACTTTACTGATTTGATGAGCTACAAGAGGTCATCATGCACAAGACAATACCAATCTGAGTGGAAGATGTAGATGGTTTTTCTGTAGAGTCAGTCACTGGGTCATGTATATATATACATACAGTGATCCCTTGCTACTTCGCGGTTCAACTATCGCGGATTCACCACCGCAGATTTTTTTCATAATGCATGTATATACATATATCGCGGATTTTCCGGAAATTTCGAAAATACCGCGATGTGACCGATGGTGCGAGATTGGAGAAAGTAAGGAAAATTGAATCATGATTGATTTTCAATATAAATGAAACTTTGAGGAGCAACAAAGATATCATTTGTTAGAGAGATAGAGAGAGGTAAGGAATGGGAGGTAGTGAAAAGTAGCCCACAGAGAGAGAGAGAGAGAGAGAGAGAGAGAGAGAGAGAGAGAGAGAGAGAGAGTGTGTGTGTGTTGTTTTAAATGTAATAAACAAAAAAATTTGATAGGTTATAACACATTGGTGCTTATGTAATATCAACTGTATAGGCGGTTTGAATAAGTTAGGAAATGGTATAAACGATACTTTGTTAGTGTATTCGTACGCTCTCAAGAGCGGCAGCTAGACGTCAGCTGATCTGATCACAGCCAAAAGTAAAACAAGAAGAAGTCAACAATACTCGATTTTTAAAACACACCCGAAATTTAAAAACAAAAGTACACGCTTCCTTAATGTGCAATTAACTATTTAAAGAGTAGCAATTTTCTAGAATAAAATGATGTTTCCCAAAAAATAGTGGTTTGCTGATGAAATCGGATGCCGTATTTTTAGCAACGATTGAAATGGATGTAAACTCTGCATAATTTTTTTGTTTCGTATTTAACTGACACTAAGAAATTTAATTTTAGTTTCTTCGTCTATTATGTAAGTATTGTATAACACGAAGAGAGAGAGAGAGAGAGAGAGAGAGAGAGAGAAGAGAGAGAGAGAGAGAGAGAGGGGGGAGAGAGAGAGAGAGAGACTGAATCAGCTGTTGTAATCGAATGCTGTGTTTTTGTATCGTGAGAATTTCATCGCCACGACTAACAACAACATACTGTACTGAACTTTTCAGTATTATACAGACTACTGTAATATGATAAAATAAAATATTTGTAATAACCTATTTTATATGAAATGGGGCTATTTTTTTGTTTAAAATTTACATTTATATACGTAAAACAACTCACTCTCTCTCTCTCTCTCTCATAAATTGTTTTCCTGCTTTGCTACGTATGTATGATTTTATATAGATACGGTAAATAATATTTGTAATAACATATTTTCTAAAAGCTTTTACTGTAATATCATTATTTATCACTTTCATCATGCGCGTTAAATGCCTTTGTTTGTTTATTACGATCGAAGATGGAGCGTACGTTATGCGTTTCAGGCGGCGTCATAAAGAAAAACATTTGATTTGGAAGTCCTAAGAAAAATTAAGTAAAACATTGGTAATAACAAAATCAACATACTGTATAATCAATATAATCGATGCAAAAACTAACCTATACTGTACACAGATGTGTACACTAAATGCGTTTGTTTCTTCATTATGATCAGAGATAAACGTAAACAAAACATTGGTTGCCATTTTTTATCTTGCTTTTTGGCGTGTTTAGGAAACGCATGATATAAAATCGCCTTTAATATTTGTGCCTGTTTTAGTTTAGGGTACAGTACTGTAGTACATGCATTAAGTGTTCTGTACATTAAAGGGTAGTTTGTTAACAGTACTACGTACAAGGGAAGGTTTTAAAAGTCTGAATATACATGTTAAATGAATACGTAAATATGGTGTCACTACTTCGCGGATTTTCACCTATCGCGGTTGGGTCTGGAACCTATTTACCGCGATAAACGAGGGATCACTGTACATACATTTATATACATACATACATACATATACATACATTCATTCATACATGCATACATACATATATATATATATATATATATATATATATATATATATATACAGTGGAACCTCTACATATGATCTTAATTCGTTCCGGGACCTGCTTCGTATTTTAAAACAATCGTATGTTGGAGCAAATATTCCCATAAGAATACACTGTAATTTGTATAATTCGTTCTACAGCCCAAAACTATGATAACTTCTTAATAAATTGTTACACATAATTACACATCACAATAATACGATGCATTATATAAGAGAGATGTAAAAGAGAATAATTATAAAGAAATAATAAATAAAAAATGGGTTTTTATTGTCACTTTACCTTAGAGATAGGCCAACACAGGTGTAGGATTTGCTATTCAGGAAGAGACGGACGGTCAGGGAGGAGGTAGAGATGGTGACTGTGATAACGTACCATAACTTACTCTAACTTACACTACGTGAACTTTAACTTAACTTAGCTTATTTATTTTCTTTTCAATTTTTATATTTTATATTTTTCTTTAAATTTTGTTTTTTAGTATTTTTAATTTTCATCTCTTTCACTCAATTCACTCTTAGTTGTCTTAGCTTCACTTTGGTCCCCTTCGATGGATTGACTGCTTTAACCCTTTTATCCCCCAAGCTATTTGGAACTTTCGAACCCTTAACCTCCAGGCGTTTTCTTTTTCAAGCACATTTTGCAATATATTTTTGTTAAATTGTTCCAACAGCCTTAATTTTCGTCATAGAGAGGTCAGGTTGGTCTCATTCTTTTGGAAAATGACTTAAGTTTCTCAAAAAGTTATCAAAAATATGCAAAAAAAAATGTAATTAGCCGTTTTTTGCAAGGACGTACCGGTACGTCCATGGGGGTAAAGAGATGAATTTTGTGAAACGTACCAGTACGTCCATTGGGGGTAAAAGGGTTATTTGCTTCCTTCTGCTTGATGATCGTCAAGATCGTAGACATATTCTGGCCATATTGTTTAGCCAGATCACTCACACGCACACCGCGCTCATATTTTTCTATAATTTCTTGCTTCAATTCTAATGAAAGCATTGCCTTCTTCCTTTTCTCACCACTACTAATACCTGTACCGAAACTAAGCTTTTTAGTACCCATGATTATACGTAAAATCAAAAATTAAATGTGAGAAAAGGAAGATAATAAGCACTGTTAATAACGGACCGAACAGAGGACAATCACACGATGCGCACGAGAACAGAGAACTGACCGACTCGACGCTCAATGGCGTCCCTCCGACGTGCTGCCGTCTACTGGCGTGAGCAAGATCTATGTCGGATGTTGGAGCACGACTTCGGGTGTCGAGACAAAAATTTGATCGAATTTTACTTTGGATGTTGGAACAATTGTATGTAAAGGCAATCTTATGTAGAGGTTCCACTGTGTCTATATATATCTATACATACAAACATATATATATATATATATATATATATATATATATATATATATATATATACTGTGTGTATATATATATATATATATATATATATATATATATATATATAGGGATTTTGACATAGGAAAAATCTATTTCTGGGTGAGATAGCCATGTCATCCTGATGGCCTCTGAATATATAAGCCTTTCTCTCTAGCCTGAAATCAAGGTAGGGGAGAAGCATTGACGTATCGGAAGATGCCAATAAGCGTCGGTAAGATGTATAGAGACGATGTAAACCCCCCGAGGTAGTAAGGTTCGTATCTGCGAAATAGTCAGTCTCCAGAACTTGTCGCAAAGAACAAATAGAATTAGATACGACAAGTCGAGAATAGTTCGAGAAATTATCGAACCTTTCTTTGCCACGCAGAATAGACGACCTTGAAACATCATAGATTTCGTGCAACGGATAACTCTTCCCTAACGGTCCTGCACATATTGTACCAGATGTGGTGTTAAATTCTGGAAAAATCTCTTGATCCTCGGGGTTTGTCTCATCCATTTCCAGCCTAAACCGCTGGAAATCACGTTTTGTGGTCAAGGACTAAACAGCCATCTGTCCTTGAACCATTAGTCTTCCCCCTACTGGGCAAAAAGATTCTGCACTACCTGAAGCAGAGATGAAGGGCCTCCTAAGGTATGTTGGTATACAGACCCTCTTAGGTTGAGGGCCAACCTCAGGAATAATTTCCCTTTTTTGAGATCTTCCCCATCTCCGGAAAAGACTCATGTTCCGCTGCCGCTTTATCCAAGATTTCCTTACTAAATTCTGTGGAATAGATCTTTACCCCCAAATACACCCCAAATACAGGCGTCAAATAGACGCTTCGGTTCAAAACAAATGATTGCTGAAGCTAAAACCTGCCTCCTGCAGACTCTACAAGCCTGAAAAAAAAGTTAAAGATCCTCCATGAAAGTAGCCATGTGCATATTGGCCAAAAGCAAAAAGACAGGGACATCAACAGATTACCAGTCATCATTTCTATAAAGCATTGAAGAGACATCGAAGCTGATAGTTTCTCCCTAGCTTCCAATTTCGCCTTAACTAGGTGTGCCGGAAATCTCGGCAGTCTTTCATTAACTGCCGGCTGGCTATATCCTTATCTAATTTCCCTTCAGCAAAAGTAAACTGAATATCCAACCAGTGTTCAGTGTCAAGGGGAAGAATGAGTGACCCAGGTTTCCCTTCTTCCAAGACCAGAAGAGACAACCCTCCTTGAAGGCCTTTTCCACAGCCAAAAAGGTTTTCGAAGCAAAGGAAAAAACTACTGTGTCCAATTCGGACAGGTAAGATTCATCCACATGAGGGAGGGGTTCATCCGAATCTACTACCGGTAGGAGAGCAGATTCTCAATCTGGAGATAAAGAAGAGACTGAGGATAAATTGGCCACGTCAAGGCTCAAAAAACTTTAAGTTTCATCTACTGTACATGGAACTGAACGGTAGAAATGGGTCTAGGTGGAGCGTACCCCAAAACCGAGTCCGGGACCTCATTCGGAAAAAGAATATCCTTCCAAGCTACAGGAGGAAGATAAGGAGCCTTTGGCTCAGCATTCTTTTTGTGGAAGAACACCCTCCAATATCCATCTAGAATAATGTAAGTCCTTACCATATTGCAGTCTTGAGAGCCCCAATAGGAGATTGGACCCTTCTTTCTCCTGCATTGAACATGTATCCTGCAGGTATCATGACCACAGGGATACCTCACGGTCCTGGCACAGATCGGAACTCAACAATGCATCTTCTTCAAAGATTCCGCCTGTAAAGAGGAAACACGGCAATGAGTATCTTAGTCTCTTTACATCACCACACTGAAGAAATGGGTTAGTATCATTCAAAATTTCAGCCCGAAAAATTCGGAAAAGTAAATCCTTAAAATGTGTGTATTTACCATTTTTTAATCAGAAAGAGAAAAAGGGGCCACAATATTCAGACTCCTATAATGGCGTTAGATTAGAAGTAAAGCCAACTGAAATTGTCCCCTTTTATCATTTGAATATCATTCAGATAAAAGAGGGAACAAGAATGCTCCTCAAAGACAAAATCCTACTCTCTCCGCAGAGAAAGGGCTAATAGGAAGGTAACAGAGTCACCTACCTTTCAAATATATCAACGCATCGATAATTGGAGAAATCAAAGATAAATAGAAGGCTATTCTATAAACCAAAATCTGACAAGGGGGATCATAATAAAATCCCACTTGTAAGATGCACAATCCAATCCACGTCCTCAAAGGATCTGAATAAAGTGATGGAAATAATTAGTTAAATATAATAGTTAAATCTAAAGTCTAGTTAAGGAGAATCTTTCCCAAAAGAGAACTCCAAAACTGACTAGCATAAAGATACCTTGCAAGTCGTAGAAGTAAGGTCTTTATGGCACTTGAGGTTTATACTCAAAAATCATATGCCGTCATAACATAATATCCATGCCGTCCTTGACGGCACAGATAAGTTACGGCATCGTCAACTTCCAAGGCTATTCTTAAATCAGGGACACAATAATCATACCCAAGACTGGGCGAGAACTGTCGCCAGTTACGACAGTGTCGGTTATGACGGCAGCAAAATAAACGACGATAATTTGTATCAAATATCCTGTCCTAACAAAAAGAGTGTGTCAGTATAAGCCACATCAATAACATAGCGACATATTACTATAAAACAGCCCGGAAAAGGAATGGCGTCGGAGACGACGAAGCCGTAAATAGTGGTATTGCCGACAGACTGACGACTTTCTTTATAAGGGAGAATGCTATTAGGTTAATAGGCCAGAACCCCGAAGGGCGAGGCCTTCAAACAATTGTAAAACACAATAAAGTTAAGGAGAACCTTTCACAAAAGAGAACTCCAAAGCTGACTAGCATGAAGATACCTCAAAAGTTGTTGAAGTAAGGTCTTTATGCCAATTTAAGGTTTGAACTCATCAACAGCTCTTCTAGGAGAAGGACATTTGAAATCAAACCATTGTTGTCTAGTCTTGGGTAGTGCCATAGCCTCTGTACCATGGCCTTCCACTGCTTTTGATTAGAGTTCCCTTGTTTGAGGGTACACTTGGGCATGCTGTTCTATTTCTTTTCTCTTCCTCTTGATTGTTTTGAAGATTTTATAGTTTATATATAAGATATCCAATTAATTTTTGTTACTGTTCTTGAAATATTTTATTTTGATTATTCATTACTTCTCCTGTAGCTTATCTATTTCCTTATTTCCTTTCCTCACTGGGCTATTTTTTTCTGTTGGAGCCCTTGGGCTTATAGCATCTTGCTTTTCCAACTAGGGTTGTAGCTTGGATTTTAATAATAATAATAACAGATATCTGTATAAAAAGGCAGTCACTAATAATAAAAACATCTGCCTTCACATCATAATATCCTCGCCGTTAATAATGACACATAGATAACGGCATCGCCGCTTCCCAAGGCTATTCCTAATTCAGGGGCACAAAAACTATACCCAATACTGGGCAAGAACTGCCGCCAGTTACGACAGTGTTGGTAACGACGACAGCAAACAAAATGACGATTGTAGGTAACAAACATCATGTCATAAAAAAGAGTGTGGCAGTATAGGCCACATAGATAATATAGCAACGTATCGCTATAGCATGGCCCAGAAAACGAATGCCGTCGGACACGACGAAGCCGTAAGTACCAACATTGCCGACAGTCTGACAACTCTCTTTATAAAGGAGAATGCTGTCGGGTTAATAGGCCATCAAGACGGCATGGCTTGAGCCCAAATATATATATATATATATATATATATATATATATATATATATATATATATATATATATATATACATACATACATACATACATACATACATACAGGGTGTCCCTAAATACTGTATACACTCTTTGGATTGTTACAACTTGTTCAATTTATTGATATCAATGTGGAAAACAGATTCACAGGAGAGAAACAATGCACATTTAAAGATTCTGAGATTTCACAGTGAAAAAGTAAGGATACATGGGGCAATTTGAGAATGTTAAAAAAAGATCAGCTCACATAAAGTGTTCAAACTGGTTGCCGTTTTGCTCAATGCACTTTTCGCATCATGAAAATATGGAACTACAAACTGTTAGTAATATTTCTTTCGGTATCTGAGCACATTCTTCTTCAATTGCCTCTCCAAGTTCGTCAGTTGTTTTAGGTTTTCTGCTGCGCATGCTTCAAAATGCGATGGACACTCGATTTTGGGATACCTGTTTCATGTGACAGTTGACGAATAGATTTTCGTGGGGAATTCTGAACATTAGCAATAACATCTTGTTCTTTAGTTGGGCTTATCGATGTTCTTTTTTGTCCTGAATGTCCTTTTCTCATGCACTGGATGGTCCCATGATTCTCAAAGTTATCTACGATTCGTGAAATAACGCGTGGTGGAGCATCTCTGTGGAACTCACTCGTAAATCGTCTTTGCACTTCAGCTTTATTTTCACATTTCCAGAATGTTTTCAGAAAAAATTTATTTTGCTGGAACGTAAGCCCAGTATCCGCCATTTTTACTCCAAATCAAATCTTTAATAAAAAGTTTATTAGCTATTCCAAGTCAAAGAGTGTATACATTATTTTGGGACACACACACACACATATATATATATATATATATATATATATATATATATATATATATAATATTCTTACAAATCTGGCTAGTATAGAGTAAATATTTTATTCATGTACTGTAGTTTATTTGCGTATTTAAGAGGAATATAGCCAGCTTGTATGGTGAGTTCCTCTCTTGTAGGTTAAGTAAAGGTATGTAAATTACATAAGACTTTCGTCATTCATTTTATTGTATTTTTCATTTAAGTCAGTATATGTAAATTTAGGTTGGTTCTTCTTAAGAATTAACTTTTTATTTCATGTATTTCGTTACGAAGTCTTACGTAATCTCGTAGGTATACTGTACAAAACACACGAGGTATAAATACGAGAGATTACGCAATTTTTATATTCCAACATGGTTAGAATGTGCATGAAATTTCTTGAAATAGATTTACTCCTTTTTTTTTTAATGTTTCGAGGGGTAGTAGGGCGGAGTTAGCTGAGAGACGGTTGCCTTGCAAGCAAGGTTAGTTCCCCTGTTCGATTTTTTTTGTTGACATCTTCGGTGCCGTAAGCACTGCCCCTCAAGCTTCCAGACTCCTTGACCTAGAAGAATCTGGAGCAATTAAGTCAATATATATACAGCCCCAGGAATGCATAAGCAGCAGAAGAGACCCAGTCTATCTAATTCAAAGAGCCAAAGTGCTTCTGCCCTCTCTCCACTCAAGTGTGTGCCCTCTCTAAAGTTAATAAAGTTTTGATCCAAAGTAAATTGTATATAGTGTTGTTCAAACGTTAAGGAAATTTTAGGCAGTTAAATCAAAAGTAGTGTGTTAACCTTTTTACCCCCAGGCTCTTTGGAAATTTCCAACCCTTAACCCCCAGGGGGTTATTTTTTTCCCAGCACATTTTGCAGTATATTTTTTTTTTAAATTGCTCTAACAGCCTTAATTTTTGTCATAGAGAGGTCAGGTTGGTCTCAATCTCTTGGAAATTGCCTGAATTTTCTCAAAAAATTATAAAAAATATGAAAAAAAAATTTTTTATAGCATTTTTTTGCAAGGACGTACCGTTACGTCCATGGGGGTAAAGGGATGGGTTTTGTGAAACGTACCAGTACGTCCTTTGGGGGTAAAAGGGTTAATGTAACTGGTCCTGTGAGAGTTAGGCTAAACAGTGAAGTGTATTTATTTTGCTTATCTGTTTGGAAACATCGTGTGAGCCAAAAGACGTAAGTGTATCAGTTACATTTATGTAAATTTCCTTAAGGGTTTAATCATTAAAGTGTGAAAGTGTTAACCGTTTTCATTATCAAAATTAAATACTTTTATAAATCAATTTCCAGTGAAACAAGTGATTGTATTATTTTTTTTTTCAGTGTCTTTCTATTGTCTTAGTCTAAGGTTTTGTTCAGATTTAATATTTCGGTTAATTTAATTTGGTGTTAAATCTTTTCGCATTGATGTAACTTTTTATAGAATATATTTAGTTTTCTAAAGAATATACTATTTTGATCACCAGTATTACTTAATAGTGCTTGCTTGTAATCTCTGACTGAGAGCCGAATTAAGAGGTTGTTTTTTAATAATTCATTTTATATAATCACCCAGTTTTGTTTTGAGTGTACGTAAGAGATGTTTGGATATTCAGTGTTTTTATATTTTGCCGTATGGGAGTTGCATAATTTTTTCAAAGCTTGGGTATTAATTTTATTAAGTATAACAGATTCATGCAAAACCAAAAAGGTGAGTTTGGAGCTCGGGAGTTTATGTAATTTTCCACCTGTGATATATATTTTGGTGCCCAGACCCTTGGGATAGAGCGAGTCTGTTTTAATTATAGGTTTGAACAGTTTAATGTTGATAGTTTTCTGTTTATTGTTGGGATATATTTTTTGGAGAGGTATAAGCTTTGTAAAATACACGATGGCACAACTTAATGTTCAAAAGTTTTTGGAAAACCCAATTGTTCAGGAATTGTCAGAAGCTAATATAACTAAAGCTCAGTGGCTCTATTTTAATGACCTGTGCTGGCCAGGCAACGAGTGGCATGATTAAAGTTCCAATTAAGTGTCTAGCCTTAGAAGCGTTGATAAACTCAGGAAAGTTGTCAGAAGAAGATATTGTAGCAGCTCGCAAACATTTGGAGAATACTGAAGCAGAATTTATAGCGAAGCAAGGACCACTTGACCCACAGACTGAAGGAATGAAAGTAGGCAGGAATGTAGAGGCTGAGATTCGATGAATTGCAGCGAAAGAGAATTTAATGAAGTTGAAGACGATTGCAGGATGGAGAGAGAGAGAGAGAGAGAGAGAGAGAGAGAGAGAGAGAGAGAGAGAGAGAGAGAGAGAGAGAGAGAGAGAGAGACAATGACATGTGAGGGAAATGGAAGAAAAACGAGAAAAAAGAGAGAGAAGACAGGAAGAAAGAGAAATAGAAGAAGCGAGACACGCAAGGGAACTAGAACTGTTGAATGCTCGTGCAAGGTCAGCAATGCAGACAAAGATGACCCTTGCTATGCACGATCCCATGTTTAATGTAACGAATGCCCAGACCTTAATTCCAAAATTAACAGAAGAAGCTCCCGACAAATTCTTTGATCATTTTGAAACGGGCGCATCGACGATAGAATGGCCAGAAGATAAATGGTTTGAATTATTGCTGTGTCTCCTTATTGGGAAAGGTTGCAGTGCTTATGTTGCCTTGTCTCAGGACCAGAGGAAGGAGTATCAAAAAGTGAAAAGGAGGGTGCTAGAAGTGTATCAGATGACCCCTGAATATTATAATGAAAGATTCAGAAGTTTGTGGAAGGACGAGAAAATGACTTTCCTGGATTACGCTTATAAGGTACGACAATGTTTTAAATGATGGATAGAGGCTGCTAACGTGAGAGAGATGGCTGATTTAGAAGAATTGATAGTGTTGCGACAGTATTTATGAGGAATTCCTGAACATATTCAAACGTACTTAAGAGAGAGAGAGAGGTGAAGGAACTTGATAAAGCTGCCTCGCTGAGGGAAGATTATAATATTATCAGTCGTAAACTCTCCTCGGGTATGAAGCTTCAACTGTCGTTCCGACCAAGTGTCAAGTATTCGCTGAACCATGGAAACTTGTTCAGTAATAACTATGTGAACAAGATCAATACTGTAGTTACAGCGGAGGTACCACTAGTACTGTTCTAAAGCAGAATGCGATAGTGCCACAGCAACAACCATTAAATTGTCCTCCTTTAAGTATCGTAAAAGACATGCAGAAGGTTAATGTTGTCTATCATAAGTGTGGCAAGAGAGGCCATATCAGTTAGGAATGTTGGTCGAACCAACCGAAAGCAGTCGCCCAAGTGGTTAAGAATAATTCAACTTCACAGAATGCAAAGACGAAGAAGCAAACGAGAAAGGACGATGAAGAAAATAAGCCAGCTAAAGTTTACACGACGAAGAAGACAACCCCAAACAATGTGGATGCCTTTAAGCTGTATATTTATGAAAGCATGTTAGGTGCAATAGATGGGAGTGAGCAAACCCCGGTCAAGGTATTGCGTGACACAGGTTGTAACCATAGTGTAGTGACGTGAGGTGTACACCCATTGGTGGAACAGTCTCTCACAAGAGACACTGTCATTTTGAAGGGAATAGGAGGTGAGGAGGGTACCCCTATTTGCCGTTAGAAACTGTCATGCGAGTTGGTGACAGGTCATTTTGATTTTGCTGTAAAGGATTCATTGGCTGTCGAAGGAGTAGATGTCCTGCTGGGTAATAAGGTTGGTGGAATGCCATTTGTGCCTTGTCCCATTGTAACAGAGAAACATTAAAGTACAGACCTACGACTGAAATTGAGAAGAGCTACCCGTATCTGTTTCCTAGTTGTGTGACAACTAGGAGTTTGACAAAGAAAGTGTCTGCAATTGAAGACAGAGAAACCAAAGGAGAGATGAACTTGGAGAATTTATTCACAGAAGAAGAGGATTCCCATGATGGTATGCAAGAGGTGAGCTCCCGAGTAAGCCTGAGAGAAAAGGAACGACAAGCAAATGAACAGGAAGATAAGGAAGCAATGGATTTGGAAGAAATAGTAAACTCAGCATTAGAAGTAGGACAAGTGAGTAGGAAAAGGCAGGTAAGATTGCAACGGAAGGATGCAACGTCAACAGAGTTATTGTAATGTGTGGGGGATGAGACGGAGGTGCAGCAGTCTCCCACCTGTTATCTTAGATGGGTTGCATATGAGGAAGCATAGACCCGCCGATATCTATGGGAATGCCGAATGGGGGATATACCGTTAGATATTGATTCCCGCACCGCTAAGAAGACAGGTGATCGCCGTAGCGCATGAGATGGGACACATGGGGATAAGGAAGACGACATAGAAGATTATGAAACACTTTTTCTGGCTTGGCATGCATAAAGATGTGAGCCAGTTTTGCCGTGAATGTCACGTTTTGTCAGATGGCTGGAAAGCCTTACGAGTACATCAAGAAAGCTCCCGTATGCCCGATTGAAGTATGAGGAGAACCCTTCAACAGGGTAATGATCGCCAAGGACGAAGAAAGGTCACGAATATATAGTAACCATGATGTGTCCAGTGATGAGATATCCAGAAGCCTTACCCGTCAGGAACATCAGAGCCAAAGTAATCGCCGAGAAGTTACTAGACTTTTTCACTAAGTTTGGTATTCAGGAAATCATTCAGTGACCGAGGAACAAACTTTACGTCAAAATTGTTTCAGGACGTGATGAAACTGTTGGATGTGAAACAACAACCATCCACTGCTTATCACCCGAAGACCCAAGGTGCTAGAGAGGTTTCATCAAACCCTGAAGAGTATGTTGACAAAGTACTGTACTGCAACGAAACAGGAAATGAATGGAACATTTTGAGCCTCCGGTGGCATGGTTGGGAGTGACCTGGCCTTTCATTTGAAGGGGATAGGGTTCGATCCCAAGTATGAGGTAGAAATTTATGTCTATTTGAGCACGATGTTGTGTTGATTTTCATCCATATTGACTCATTAGGGGTAATTCAAATTAAATGCTATCAATTGTGTCACCTGGTGGGCCGGGGAAGTTGGGGAAAACTCGCTGGTAAGAGACTGATGTCTCGCCAGGTAAATCCTGAACTGCAGTTAGCAGTTAGGTCATGACTTCTTTTGAGCCTCTGGTGGCCTGATTTGGAGCGACCTGGCCTTTCATTTGAAGGGGATAGGGTTCGATCTCAAGTATGAGGTAGAAATTTATTTCTATTTGAACACGATATTGTATTGATTTTCATCCACATTGACTCATTAGGGGTAATTTGAATTAAATGCTATGAATTGTGTCACCTGGTGGGCCGGAAGTCGGGGAAAACTCACTGGTAAGAGACTGGTGTCTCGCCAGGTAAATCCTTAACTGCACTTAGCAGTTAGGTTCCGACTTCTTTTGAGCCTATGGTGGCATGGTTAGGAGCGACCTGGCCTTTCATTTGAAGGGGATAGGGTTCGATCCCAAGTATGAGGTGAATATTTATTTCTATTTGAGCACGATATTGTGTTGATTTTCATCCATATGTATATATGTAGACAATGTGTATGCATATGTGTATACATATATATGTGTACATATATATATATATATATATATATATATATATATATATATATATATATATATATATATATATACTATATATATATATATATATATATATATATATATATATATATATGTATGTATATTTATTAATTGCTAAGCTACAACCCTAGTTAGAAAAGCAGGATACTATAAGCCCAGGGGCTGCAACAGCAAATATAGCCCAGTATGGAAAGAAAACAAGGAAAAATAGAATATTTTTAAGAACAGTAACATTAGAATGTATATATCCTATATAAACTATGAAAACTTTAACAAAACCAGAGGAAGAGAAATAAGATAGAATAGTGTGCATGAGTGTACCCTGAGGCAAGAGAACTCTAACCCAAGACAGTGGAAGACTATGGTACAGAAGCACTGGCACTACCCAAGATTAGGAATCAATGGTTTGATTTTGAAGTGTCCCTGTCCCAAAAGAGCTGCTAACCATAGCCAAAGAGTCTCTTCTACCCTTACCAAGTAACCCCTTGGGTGAAGAAGATTTGTTTGGTAATCTCAGTGTTGTCACGTGTATGACAGAGGAGAATATGTAAAGAATAGGCCAGACTGTTCGGTGTGTGTGTAGGCAAAGGGAAAATGAACCGTAATCAGAGAGAAGGATCCACTGTAGTACTGTCTAGCCTGTCAAAGGATCCCATAACTCTCAAGCTGTAGTATCTCAACGGGTGGTTGGTGCCCTGGCCAACCTACAATCTATATACAGTATATATGTGTATACATATATATGTATATAAATATATATATATATATATATATATATATATATATATATATATATACAGTATATATATGTATGTGGGTATATGTGTATATGTATATATTTGTACTGTATACACACACACACACACACACATATATATATATATATATATATATATATATATATATATATATATATATATATATACATACATATATATGTGCATATATATTTATATATGTATATATATATATATATATATATATATATATATATATATATATATATACATATATGTGTGTGTGTATACGTATAGATACATATATATACATATATGTACATATATATGTACATATATATATGTATATATATATATATAACCATATATAAGTACATATATATATATATATATATATATATATATGTGTGTTTACATATACATATATGTAGGTTGTAGGTTGGCCAGGGCACCAGCCACCCGTTAAGATACTACAATTTGAGAGTTATGGTGTCCTTTTGACTGGCCAGACAGTAGTACGTTGGATCCTTCTCTCTGATTACGGTTCCTTTTGCCTACACACAAGTATACATGTACACATGGACTTCACTAAGTGGCAATTTAAAAAAATCAGATAGATCACATTGCCATTAATAAAGAGAGGAGGAAATCTGAGAAATGTAAGAAGCTATAGAGGTGCAGATATTTATAGTGAGCACCAGGTCCTAATTGCCACACTTAAATTAAATCTGAAAGCACCCAACAGAAAGACGGATAGAATACCTAGGTTTGATACAACTAAGCTTTTAGAAGAGCACAGGAAAACATTTGCAATTGAATGTAGAAATCGATTTGCAGTCTAAGAGACTTTAAGAGACGAAGAGCAGTCAATTAATGAAGAATGGTGTGATATTAAGAACATATATCAGTCATTTTGGTAGTGAAGTCTTGGGACACGCAGTTAGAAGGAGAAAGCCATGGCTATCAAATGATACTTGGGGATACTATCAAAAGGAGAAAAAGGCAGAAATTGGATGTTGAAAGGTTTCGAGGAAGTTATAAATATTACAAGGTAGAGCATGTTAAGTATTCCAGTATTGACAGTGAGGTCAAAAGAAAAATCAGGAATGACTGGAGAGAATATTTAGAGAGTGAAGCAGATGAGGCTGAGGCTGACAAAGCTATGAATTCAGGAAGTGGCTATGGTGTAAGAATTGCTCATAGAATTATTAATGAAATCTCGACTGGGGCAAAGAAGAAGAAGCATATACCCATCAAAAAGAGAGATAGCTCTGTTATAGCAACAGAAAATGAAGAAAGACAACGTTGGATAGAACACTTTAGTGAGGTTATGAAAAGGAGATATGAAGGGAATAATTTGATTGATATACCTAAAGCTGATGAAGGCCTTGATGTGCCCATGAATGAATTCAGCGCGTTTGAAGTCGAAGCTATCCTAAAAAAACTAGAGATGGTAAGGCCCGGGATATAATGGAATAACTGCCGAGATGATACTGGCCGAAAATGACTCCCAGACTACTTACAAGATTATTTTGTAGAATGTGGCATGGAGAGCAAACCTGATGAATGAGAGTTAGCAGTGTTGGTGAAATAGCAACAAAAAAAAAAAAAAAAAAAAAAAGAGAGAGAGAGAGAGAGAGACCGGACTGATTAGGATAATATATATAATATAATAATATATAGTATGCTTATTCTAAAGAGCGAGAGAAAGACAGATGAAAGGCTGAGAGATGAGCAAGCATGATATAGAAAAGGTAGAAGTTGCACTGACCAAATTTTCATTTTGAGGCATGTTGTACAGCAATGCGTAGAATATAGAAATCCATTTTAGATGGCATTTGTGGAATATGAAAAAGCCCTTGATAGTGTGCGCCAGCCAATTTAATGGAGAGTCTTGCATTACTATGGAATTCCTCTTAAATATGTAAATTTGATTAAGTCTGTTCATGAGCATAGCAAGTGCAAAGGTAATGTTAATGGAGTCTTATCAAATGAATTTCCAGTGAACAGCGGAGTACTCCAAGGGAATGTATTATCACCTATGTTGTTTATCCGCCTCATGGATTTTGTAATGCGTCGAACAGTCGGAGATGATGGAGAATGATTGGACTGGATTGGTGATAGGAAATTAGCAGACATAAAGTATGCTGATGATGCTGTCCTTGTTAGCAGAACATTTGTAATGCTTGCTTACCAGAATGCATGAAATGTCACACGAGGTTGGGCTGAAGATAAATAAAAGAAAAACAGAGTATGCAATGGAAGATGATATATTATTGGAAGGAGGAAGGATTAATGAGATAGAATTATTTAAGTATTTAGGAACTATGGTCTCCAATACAGGGTCTTTAGAATTTGAGTTTAGTGAAAAATTGAAAAAAGCAAATCAGACTATGGCTAGGTTAAGTAAAATTTAGAAATCAAATCGCTTGAAATTACATATAAAAATCAGACTAAATATCAGTTAAGTGAGATCGGTGTTACTCTATGGACATAAGTCATGGTATGACAATGAAACAATCTCCAATGGATTCTGTAGATTTAAGAACAAAACCCTCAGAAGGCAATTGGGAGTTGAATGGCAGGACAGGATTAGAAATGGAACTATAAGAGAGATTACTCAGGTGCCATATGTGGATAAGAACATGATAAGTAGATGGTGGTTTGGGCATGCTCATCACACTCCCCCAGAGAGATTAGTTCACCAAATGTTCAGCTGGGCTCTACAAGGCACTATAAGAGTTGGAAGACACAGGCCTACATGGCTGAGTACTATGAAGTGTAAAGTAGGAGATGATGAATTGAGACATTTTGAATTAAAAGCTCAAGATAGAGACCACTGGCGAAATCTAACTGATGCCCTTTGCGGTAATAGGTATAAGAGGAGAGGATGGTGATATATATATATATATATATATATATATATATGTGTGTGTATGTATGTATATATATATATATATGTCTTATTTGATGATATATATATATATATATATATATCATCAAATAAGACATATATATTAATACATTAAAGTCTGGATTCCCTTAACGACCTCGGGATCAGAGCCGCTGGTGACATCACTCAAAGGCTATAGTATCTGATTGGCCGAGTTTCGAACCTTGGTCCAGGATACCTGTATGACATTGACCATACCATTCAGCCATGGAGAAAGATAAGAGTCAATGACAATTCTTCTGTATATATACCTCTGGAATTCAGGTTTTTTGTACTTTGAATTGAAATTAACCCATCTTCATCATCGTAGCCAATTGCTAGGTTTGTGACTTGGCATTCGATTAATGATAAATTTTGAACATTTAAACGTGTTTTTCATATTTCAAATAAGCCTTATATATTAATACAGTAAAGTCTGGATTTTCTTAATGACCCCGAGATTAGAGCCCCAGGCGAAATCACTCAAAGACTATAGTATCTAACCGGCCGGGTTTCGAACCCTGGTCCAGGATACCTGTATGGCATTGACCATACCACTCAGCCACAAAGAAAGATAAAAGTTAATGACAATTCTTCTGTACATATACTTGTTAAATTCAGGTTTTTTGTACTTAGAATTGAAATCAACCCATCTTCATCATCGTAGCTAATTGCTAGCTTTGTGACTTGGCATTCGATTAATGATAAATTTTGAACATTTAAATGTGTTTTTCATATTTCAAATAAGCCATATATATTAATACATTAAAGTCTGGATTCTCTTAACAACCTCGGGATCAGAGCCCCAGGCAAAATCACTCAAAGACTATAGTAATCTGACCGGGCGGGTTTCGAACCCTGGTCCAGGTTACCTGAATGACATTGACCATACCACTCAGCCACGAAGAATTATAAAAGTCAATGACAATTCTTCTGTCCATATACATGTCGAATTAAAGTTTTTTGTATTTAGAATGCCAAGTAACAAACCTACCAATTAGCTACGATGGTGAAGATGGGTTGATTTAAATTCTGAGTACAAAAAACCTGAATTCGACAGGTATATGTACAGAAGAATTGTCATTGACTTTTATCTTTCTTCGTGGCTGAGTGGTATGGTCAATGCCATACAGGTCAGATACTATTGTCTTTTAGAGATTTCGCCTGGGGCTCTGATCCCAAATTCGTTAAGAGCATCCAGACTTTAATGTATTAATATACATGGCTTATTTGAAATATGAAAAACACGTTTAAATGTGCAAAATTTATCATATATATGTGTATGTAGACACACACACACACACACACACACATATATATATATATATATATATATATATATATATATATATATATATATATATATGGTGCAAACAAGTACAATGTCGTACTTCCTTGTTATCTTGAAAAGGTTCCACAATGATGTAAGACGTGATTGAAAACTTGGTGTATATTTGTAGATATTACAAAAAACGTTTAGAGCTTTCGTCCAACATCTGTGGACTTGGTCACTAAAATGTTTATAAAATTACAAGCCAGGTACTGATATAAGGAAAAACAGAAATACATAAACATGGAATTGACATGGAATTGTCAGGGTTTAAGGGCTAAATATGAAAACTTAAGCTCCTAATTCATGTATGTCTACAGGAGAGCAAGCTTGATGCTTATACACCTTGCCCTCGAGAGTATGTTAGCTATAGAACACCATATAATCAACAAGCAGGGAGCCATGGCAGAAGTCTCGTATATGTTGTCTATTTGTACACCCCAGTAGGCAGTGGTTGTACAGATTGATATAGGAAGAAAATATATAATATACTCTCTCTACTTACCTCCAAATGATAATATTTTGTATAATATTTTAGTGGAGGTGATTCAACAAATTCTCGCAACCTTTTCTCTTACTGGGAGATTTGAATGGTAGATATTGTTTATGGGGTGATTCTTTAGCAAACACAAGGGGCAATATTACATCATCAATTGTGGAAAATGAGGATGTCAGGCTCCTTAATACAGGAGAGCCCACACACCATGTCCAGAGCTACCTTGTTGTGCATTGACCTATGAATTGCAAGCTCTACGTAATTACCTTCTCGATTTTGATTAGAGGACATTAGATGATTGGCATACTAGTAATCAAGCACCAATCATTATAAACAACAATGGTCCACCTTTACAGAGATCGCCACAATGGAATCTTGACAAGGCAGACTGGGATAGATTTATTGAGCTAAGCAAAATTGAAGGGAATGCAGAAGTTTGAAAATATTGATGATGCCATAGGCTTACTGAATGGAACCCTTCATACACCAGGAGTCAATTCAATTTCCAGAACAACAGGGTTATTCAAACGACCACCAGTCCCCTGGTGATCTTCAGAACTAACTGCCCTTCACAGAGCCATAGGAAGGTCTAATTCGATTGCGAAGACACTGTACTGAGGACAATTTAATCATATACAATAAATGTAGAGCACAGTTCCGTCGTGCCATGAAAGAAGTAGGCGCCAGTCTTGGGTATCTTTTGTTTCTTCCATTAACAGTAGAACACCACCATCTTCTGTGTGGAGGAAAGTAAAAAAGATAGCAGGCAAATTCACCCCCAACCCACCACCCGTGTTAAAGGTGAATGATCAGTATGTAACTGGAGCAACTTGGGTTAGCAATGCCCTGGCTGATCATTTCTCAAATGTATCATGCAAGTGTGAAGCAGTTCATGGTCACCAGTTTAGGAGCATTGGAGAAAAGAAAATTTTAAATTTTGCAACAGGAAGGGAAGAGTAATACAATTTTCCTTTGCAGAAAGAGAATTTGATTCCGCACTTGCTACGTGTAATGACACAGCCCCTGGACCCTATGGAATTCCATATGCAATGTTTAAACATGTACCTGTTAATACAAAGTTAGAGAATTTGATTCTGCACTTGCTGCGTGTAATGACACAGCCCCTGTACCCGATGGAATTTGATATGCAAAGTTTAAACATGTACCCGTTAATTCTATTTTTTTTATTTTAAGCATTATTAACAGTATATAGCATGATCATAGTTATCCAAGTGTTTGGGAACTAGCCATTATTTTAGCCTTTTTAAAACTCAGTAAGGATAAGCTTTTAGCAGCAAACTATCGACCAATTGTATTCATATCTTGCTTATGTAAGATCATGGAGATGGTCAATGCGATGTCTTGATATGACTTGAGTCCTCTATTTGTGAAGCCTTTGCTTCCAAACAGCACCATGTAACAGTCTTTTTGACCTTGAAAAGGCATATGATACTGCATGGAGACATGATATACTTACGACCATTCATAATTTGGGATTGTGAGGAGAGCTACTATTGTTCATTCAATCATTTACTTCACATGGATTTTTTCAAGTGAGAGTGGGGGAAACTATCATAGAGGAAATGTCAGGAAGAAGGAGTTCCCCAGGGTAGTGTGGTAAGTGTAACCCTATTTGCAATAGCTATTAATGGAATATCCTCCATCATTCCCAAAGATATTCTCTCAACACTATTTGTAGATGATCTCTCTATCATTTGCTGGAGCTAGAATGGCAATGGTTGAGAGAAAAAACAACTCTCAATTGACAAAATTATGCAGTGGGCCGATGTGAATGGATTTAAGTTTTCGACAAGCAAAACTGTTGTTGTCCATTTCTGTCATATTCAGGAAGTACATCCTGATCCGGATCTATGCATCAAAACACAACGGATCCCCTGTGTAAGTGAAGCTAGATTTCTTGGTTGATATTTGATTTTAGGCTCATGTGGGTTCTTTACTTGAAAGCCTTAAAAGTAAAGTGTCTTGAGACTCTGAATATCTTATAAGTTTTATCTCATACATCATGGGGGGTGGGGAGGGGCAGACCGAAAAACTTTTTTAAAATTATACGGGACCTTAATTCTTTCAAAAATTATTCTCAGTGAAAAAGTTAATTTATTTAGAGAGGTAAGTCCTAATCATATTAAAGTTAAGTGACCATAGTATTGTGAGAAGTAAGATTTGTCCCGAAAGAAAAAAGCTAATTTCAAGAAAGAAAATAAACAGTTCTGTAATAAGAGAGAAATATGATGAGTTTAGTTTAGCAATACAAAATAGACACTCCTAGCTACATGAAGAAATGGAAGGATATAAAGAAGAAATGAATAGTAATTAAACTAAATTTGTTTTGGAGTCAGCACAAGAGCTAGGTGGAAAATGTTGTAAACAAAATAAAGGAAAATTATCAGAAAAGACAAAAATCTAATATAGAAAAGATTGGAAATGAGGGCAAAATCTAAGCAAGATGAAATATAGTAGCAAAATTAAAAGTATAAGACATTCGTAAACACAATCAGACCAAAATTGATAAAATGCCAAAGAAAGGAAGTATCATCAAATTGATGTAAAGAAGACTTGGAGCGGGTTACCAACAAATGTTTGCTTTAAAGGATGAAAATGAAAAAATTATCCACAATAGAGATGGATTGATTTCTATACAATGCTATACAATAGTGATATAAGAAATATCTTTACCAATGGAAATATTGGAACATCTGAGCTGCTACTGAAAGTAACAGTAGAAGGATAGAAAGCATCAAGAGGCATGAAAAGAGGCAAAGCAGAAGAAGATGGCCTAAAAAATTATTTAATAATAGATGGAGGTATTTCATGGTAGCAAATCTCACTGAAATTTACACAAAATGTTCGCAAGACTGCTCTATACCTTCAACTTAGAAAAAAAAATCATATTATTTCACAAAAAGGGAGATACAAAAGACCTAATAAAATACAAACCCAATAAGTTTACTCCTATTGATATATGAAATATTTACAATGATCACATTAGGCAAAACGGAAAGAAAGCAGGAAGGTTTTAGAAGTGGATATTAAATTACTGACCAGATCCATATAAGCTAACGAAAAAACTGAATACGACAAACCTCTACATATGGCATTTAAAGACTATGAGAAAGCTTTTCGCATTTAAAGACTATGAGAACTCTTTTTATTCTGTCAAAACCTTAGCAGTAATGAAAGCCCTTCATAGACAAGATATAGATGATGCATATGTTACAACTCTTGAAAATATTTATACGAGTTATGAGAAAATTCCAATTGACTGAAGGAATTAGACAAGGAGACCCTATCTCTTTTCACTTGTACGCAACATTCCTAGAAGAACTTTTTAAGAATTTAGATTGGGAAAATACAGGAATTAACATGAATGGGAAATACCTTAACATCTTAAGATTCGCAGATGACTTAGTTCTATTTAGTGAATCATGGAAGGAATTGCAAAAGATAGAACATATGAATAGAAAAAGCAAAATTGTACTGAAAATGAATATGAGCAAAACTAAGATAACTTTCAATCAAAATCAGAGAGACAAGACAACAAATAAGGCAAGGACGAACCTCCACAGATTGTTAATGATTATACATACTTAGGGCAGACAGTAATCGTTTTTCAAGTGCATTACACCGAAATTAAAAGAAGGATAAACATTGGACGAAGAGCTTTTGGTAAACAAAAGAGATTATAAGAAATAAAATACATCTCTCGCTAAAAAGAAAACTATCAGATAGTCCTACTAGTATTAACTTGTGCATCTGAAACTTAGAGCCTTACTAAAACCCTAGAACATAAGCTAGTTACAACTCAAAGAGCTATGGAAAGAATAATGATGGGAATAACACTAAGGGGCAGAAAAAAGAGCAACATGGATACGAGAGCAAACTAAAGTAGAGGATATTCTAAGAACATGTAAGAAAATTAAATGGACATGGGCAGGACATAGAATAAGACAGACAGATGATATATGGGCTAAAAAGAAAAATAGAATGGGTCCCTAGGGATTGCAAACGAACCAGGAGAAAGAAAAGACAGTGGATTCACGAGATCAGGAAATTTTCGGTTTATATATATATATATATATATATATATATATATATATATATATATATATATATATATATATATATATACATGAATAATCATATTGATATGTGCATGCGTAAAATTGTATATATATATATATATATATATATATATATATATATATATATATATATATATATATATATATATATATATGCAAATATACAATTATGTACATGATTAATCATATTGATA
Source organism: Palaemon carinicauda (assembly GCF_036898095.1). Taxonomy (NCBI): domain Eukaryota; kingdom Metazoa; phylum Arthropoda; class Malacostraca; order Decapoda; family Palaemonidae; genus Palaemon; species Palaemon carinicauda. Next base: position 101,707,419 of record NC_090728.1, read on the forward strand.
TGTGTAGAATCATGTGCATACACACACATATATATATATATGTATATATAAATTATATATATATATATATATATATATATATATATATATATATATATATAGAATTTCTTACTCTTACATGGAAATTGCTTTTGAATGCTGATGATTATGAAGAACGAGTTACTAAATATATGCAATTTGATATATTTGAATCTTTTCTAAGTTATTAAATTTATGCAGTTTAACATGTTTTCATCTTTACTGAAGTAAAAGATAGTCAAGTAAATTTTCGGAAATAAAGGAATTCTTTTATTCTTTATATGTAATAAGTGATAACAACATCAATGACCTTTGATGTCAGAATGCCAGAAAACTTGAATTCAATCAAGCAGAACTCGAATGTATTCGAGATGGACTGTCTGAGGAGTATGGTGGGTGTATCTCGGTTGGACAGGGTTAATAACGAAGCAGTAAGAGTGAGAACGGGTGTGAGGAATTAGCAACTAGGGTGGATATGAATGTGTTAGGGTCGTTTGGCCCTGTAGAGAGGATGGGAAATGGTCATCTGATGAAGAAAGTGATGAATGCAAGAGTTGATGTGAACAGTGCAAGAGGAAGACCAAGGTTAGGGTGGATTAATGGAGCAAAGAAAGCCCTAGGTGAGAGGCCAAAAAATGTAAAAGAAATGAATAGTGAATGATTGTAATACATTTCCGATAGGCCCTGCTGCTACCTTTGGTCACCTTGTTGACTGCTGAGGTAGCGATAGTAGGGGAGTCAGCATGTAAAGCTTCATTTGTGGTGGAAGATGGGGGAGGGTGAGTTGAGGCACCCTGGCAGTATCAAAGAAACTCAGACGAGTCCCTTGTCAGGCAAGGAGTAACTGAAAGGAAAAAATCTCCTTTTGTTTCTTTTGGATGTCAGCTACCTCCCAAAATTGGGGAAAGTGCCATGGTAGATATAGAAAAATTATTGTAGGTATATCAAGGACATGGGCGGGTTTGTCCTCTATTCAAGAGAATAGGAGACAGGAAGATGGCTTTTGAAAGTGACATAAGCTATTCTGGTTTATATTATAAACCTTTTATGGGTGGGCAGTACTGTTGATAGGTGTGATAAGTTATACAAATCCTAATTTTATTTAGTGTTAGTATTTTAGAGCACAGAGAAATTGATTTGCAGTCTTAAGAGACTTTGATAGACGAAGAGCAGACAATTAATGAAGAATGGTATGATACTAAGAACATACATCGTCAGGTGGTAGTAAAGTTTTAGGACACGCAGTTACAAGGAAAAAGCCATGGATATCAAATTATATGTGGGATACTATAAAAAGGATACAAAGATAGAAATTGATTGTTGGAAGTTTTCGAGGAAGTAATGAAAATTACGTGGTAGAGTATGCTAAGTATTACAGTATTGATAGTGAGGTCAAAAGAAAAGCTAGGAATGACTGGAGAGAATATTTAGATGGTAAAGCAGATGAAGCTGAGAAAGCTATGAATTCAGGAAGTGGCTATGGTGTAAGAATCGCTCATAGAATTATTAATGAAATTTGGGCAAAGAAGAAGAAGCATACAGTATACCCATCAAAATGAGAGATGGGTTTGTTATAACAACAGATGAAAAAAAACAATGTTGTATGGAACAATTTAGAGAGGTCATGAAAAGGAGATACGAAGGGAATAAATTGATTGATATACCTGAAGCTGAGGAAGACCTTGATGTGCCCATGAATACAATGGAATAGCTGCTGAGATAATACTGGCAGAAAATTAATTGACTCTCAGAATACTTACAAGATTATTTTGTAGAATGTGGCACGAAGAGGCTAAACCTGATGAATGAGAGTGTTGGTGAAAATGGCGCAAAAAAAAAAAGTAGACCTGAATTGCAATAATTACTCAAGTATCACACTTACGTCAGTTGTTATGGAAATATATAGTATGCCTATTCTAAAGCGACTGTAGGAAAAGATTAATGAAAAGCTAAGATGAACAAGCAGGATTTAGGGAAGGTAGAAGTTGTACAACAATATGTATAAATAGAAATCCACTTTTTATGGCATTTGTGAGCTATAAAAAAGCCTTACATAGTGTGGACTGGCCAATTTTGATGAGAGTCCTGCATTACTATGGAATTCCTCTTGATATGGGAATTTGATTAAATCTGTTCATGAGCATAGCAAGTGCAAAGTTGATGACAATGGAGTCCTATCAAATGAATTTCCAGTGAACAGCAGAGTACTCCAAGGGAATGTGTTGTCACCTATGTTGTTTATCCTCATGGATTTTGTAATGCGTAGAACAGTCGCACATGGTGGAGAAGGATTGGTAATAGGAATTTAGCAGACGTAGAGTATGCTGATGATGCTGTCATTAGCAGAGTTCCACAGGATTTGCAATGCTTCCTTACAAAAACGCATGAAATATCACATGAGATTGGGCTCAAGATAAACGGAAGACAGAGTAGATGAGAACGAAGTATGCAATGGAAGATGAAATATCATTGGAAGGAGAAATGATTAATGAGGTAGAATCATTTAATAATCTAGGAACTATGATCCCAATACAGGCTCGTAAGAATTAGAATTCAGTGAAAGATTGAAAAAAGAAAATCAGGCAATTGCCAAGTTAAGTAAAATTTGGAAATCAAATCACCGGAAATTACATATAAAAATCAGACTATATATCAGTTTAGTGAGATCGGTGTTACTATATGGCCATGAGTCATGGTATGACAATGAAACAATCTCCAATAGATTTTGTAGATTTGAGAACAAAGGCCTTAGAAGGATATTGAGAGTTGAATGGCAGGACAGGATTAGAAATTAAACTATAAGAGAGATTACTTGAGTGCTCTATGTGGATGAGATCATGGTGACAGGTAGATGAAGATGGTTTGGGTATGCTCTTCGCACTCCCTAACAGAGATTAGTTCACCAAACCTTTAGATGAGATCCACAAGGCAATAGAAGAGTTGGAAGACCCAGGGCCTACATGACTGAGGACTATGAAGTGTGAAGTAGGAGATGATGAATGGAAAATTATTGATTTAAAAGCTCAAGATAGAGACGACTTGCTCAAATCTAACTGGGGCTCTTTGCGTCAATAGGAGTAGGAGGAGATGAAGATGATGTTCATTTTAAAATTATTATCCTTACCTCCTCATCCACCAGGTGTTTCTAAAATTATGATTTGAATGGAAGATTTACAAGTTAATAATAAAATCTATTATTTCTATGCTTAGCTTTCAATCATAAATAAGTCTCTTCCATTTCCCCACTTTTAATTTTTTGTTTTGTGATGCTACAACATTAATTAAAATGTTACTATAATACATTCCTCATATTCTATTCATTGATTCTCTTCCCAGACTTGCTGGTTGGATTTTTGGTCATAGGATCACTGTCCAAATAAATGGGGAACCCTTTTGGCTGACGTTTAACAGTTATCATAGTAATTAGAAACTAGATCCTCCCTATTCCTGTTTCCTGAAGCTAAAATAACAAGTATAGCCTTTTGGTCCCTTTAAATCAAGTCCATTACTGAGAAGCATAACGAAGTGTAAAAATTCTGTTCACTACCAAACCGAATTTCTCAGTAATGAAATACATATCTGCAAGTCTGAATAATGTTGGATATAACATGGATATATATATATATATATATATATATATATATATATATATATATATATATATATATATATATATATATATATATATATATATATATATATATATATATAGTGAGAAATTCCTCTCACAACGATTTAAGATAACATTTTTGTGCATGCATCTGTATAACCATAATCTTCCTCTTACCGTAAGGTTATTGATTGATTTATTATTGAGAATTGTCGTTTGTCGGGTAATCGGGAAACAAATTATGTTATTGCGTTTGTCTCTATTCATGAAACCTAAATTTGCATGTCTTCGTATTTTGTAGAAATATGTTCTTTATTGCATGTTATGACAAGAGTTAAAGAACCACATCTTACGAGAGAATGACACTCTTACATTAATTTGTCTATTTGTGTGTACTACTATGATTTTAGTATGTAGTATTGGAAGTGCGATCAAGCACAATGAAATGGTGTTACGCAACAGTAATGTTCAGACACAGTAATTTAATTCATATATTGTACTATGTGCCGTAGGAGTTGAGAACGTAACTTGTTTACATCTCGCCAGAGAATCCATTAGTTGAGCTCAAAGGTTAAAAGACAACGAGGCAGTGTTCGCCTATGATTCACTTAGTTCGTGCTCCTCCATAGATGTATGGGCGTGACACTACCCATGATCATATTTGTCATACACCACCGACCAGCTAATTACATTTAAGAAGGACTTGTCGTAATTTTGTTTAAGTGCCGGCCGTTGACTTATAAATCTCTTGAGCTTGTCTTTGCATAATCACTCATTTATGTAAAATTTAACTTTTAGCTATTAAACTAAGTCTGACTACAATTTAACAATTGCTTCTCGATATCCTCCATTGATTTATGTTCTTGTTTTAATGCATAGTTGGTAATTAAGAATCGATCTGATACTTACTTAACATCAAGGAGTTCATACTAAGAAGTTTGTGCAACTTAAAGAAAACGAGACTACAAAGTGCGGTCCTCTAAGGTCGGAAAATCTACCCGAGAGAGAGAGAGAGAGAGAGAGAGAGAGAGAGAGAGAGAGAGAGAGAGAGACTTGTCTCGTTGTATCTTATGATCTGAGTTCATGTCAATAAGGACTGAGAGAGAGAGAGAGAGAGAGAGAGAGAGAGAGAGAGAGAGAGAGAGAGAGAGAGAGAGAGAGAGAACTTGTCTCATTGTATCTTATGATCTGAGTTCATGTCAGTAGGGACTGCTCAGAAGATGAAAGGATGAAAGGACTTAGAGTGTAGTCCTATTGTTTTGAATTATATGATTGTAGTACTATTGAATATCAGTTATACTAATCAATAGTTTATTGGGGGAGAGATATCTCCCGTTATTCCTTAAAAGCCGTAAAGGGAGCAGTGGTAGTTGTTACGAAAAGACATTTGTAGCGGATTTTTAGTCAGTAACAATATTAAGTATACACACCACTGTATTCATAATTTTTTTTTTCACCACAGTAATGCCTCACAACACGAAATTAATTCATCTGGAGTGGCTTTCAGAACGTGATTTTTTTCGTGTTTTGAGTCACATTTTACATGTAAATCACCCGATTCGTTTCACACCCTGCAAAACCACATTAAATTTTAAAATAAGCTACGGTATAACCACAATGAAATACTGTACAGCCAAATACATATGAACCATTCAATATACATAAACCATATATATGTGGAAATTCTTTCCACGCTTTATTTTAGTCACCCCCGTTATTCCATTTTTTATTTTTTGTTTGTTGTTTTCTGGGTTTTACGCAACTCGTTTTTCTTTTGTTTCCTTTGTACCCTTCATTATTATACCCTTATATATTCATTGCTGCTAACATGTCCACCATTCCCCTGTAATATTTTACCTTTCATCGCCTCATTCTTCTGTAGATGATTTTCTCTCATTTTGTGAGCTCACAGTACATTGCTCTACGATGCAACCAGCCGTCGACAATTTTTAAAAACAGCACTTGGTTGCGTTCTGTTCCAAATGCTCTTGAAGCTTTGGATGTTTAACCACAATTGGTTTGTATTTAAGTAACTCTTTAATTTACGTAACTCATTAATCTTAGTTTATTGCAATTTACATCTCAGTACCTATTTATAAGTCTGTTTAGCTAGGATTGTTTCCTGTGTTATTGAACATCACTAAACGCCACCTAATTTTTTTGTATGCATATTAATTTTTATAAGCCAGACAGTAGGATTTCTTTATAATTACTTTCCCCTGGAGTTTCAAGAATGATCCTTGTATTTATAAAAAGCACCCTTCAGCAAACCACGTACTCATGGAAATTTGAAGAAGAAGCACCCTTCAGCAAACCATGTAGGCCTACTCATGGAAATTTGAAGAAGAACTCGACCGGCTTGAACCAGCTCAGCGACGGGAGGCAGAAGCGTGCGAGCGGCCCACTTAAAAACCAGGAAGCGAGGAAGGCGGACGTAGGCATAGCCTCTTCATCTGAGACGTCGTTGTAACTTAGGCGTCGGTTCAACTACCTGTTGGTCAACCAGTTACTGACCAACAGTATGCCTTACTTTGAGCCATAATTTAGAAGATAGGCATACGAAGATCAAACACGACTGTGCAGAACTGAAGATGCACCGTGTTCTTAACAGTTTACAAGATGCTTCCACAGTCCACAATCGACCCTCAAGAGCGTGAGGACTAATTAACGGTGCTTAACCTTGGCCAAGGAACTGTCCCCCATTTTTTTCTAGCCTTTATTTGACGATGTGCACATTTAGCTAGGAAGTCATGTTCAAACTGTCTGGTTTAATCATTCGTGGCGTGTCCGTTACTATAAGTTGTGTTCCTGTTCCCCTCTATCAAGTTTGATCTTTTTTTTGCCAGAGAGGAATGTGTTCAAAGTAGTGAGTAGAACTTTTAGTATTATTTCAGTCACCATTTTACTTTCACTGGTTGATTAGTTATTTGATTATTGATTTACGATTTAATTGATTTGACCATTTTCTGGGCATTTTTCATTTTTTCATATGCCATGCAGTTTTTATTCAAATTTCAATTAGGTAGTTTTGCTGTTTTTTCCTATGTCAGTTAGGTGAAAATTCCTGTTGTACTTTATGGAAATAAACGCCATTTTTAGGTTAAAATTATTAACTGTTTTTAACTTGACCTTTACATTTTGAAATGACTAAATGAGTTATCACATGAGGTGAGATATTTACGTCAATCTAAAGCTATCGGTGTCAATCCTTTATTGTAATGTTCTACGGCATTACCTCATGGTGGTCCTTAGGACGTTTTGACTTTTACAGTGCTGCTCCCCCCTAACTCTTTGTGAAACTGTCGTTAACGTAACTGATTCAGTCCAACCACACTTGATTGGGATTTACTATTCTGCGCCCTCAGTAGTGTCTGAACATCAAGGTAATATCGGTGCCGACAGTCCCGGTATAGAATAACCTTTGGACTTAAACGTGTGTAGGGAAAGAAAACCGTCTTCGTTGCGGTTCTCTAGTTTGTCAAGTGTGAGAGTGTTGGCGCTCAATCCTTCAGGCTCGGGTTCGGAAATCAGAAACGGGGAGGCCTTTCCCGGAATTATTTCCCACACTTAAATAAATAACACTGGTCCTTCGAACCGGATCTGACACCATTGATTTGTGGAATAATGAAATTTTAAACATAAATTCATTTGTAGCGTTTTCGCTACATAAACATCACCCGCTTAAGTTGTACCTCAAAACCTAACATACTAGCCAATTTGTAGAATGATTAAGCCCAGACTTTGATAGGTAACGAGGTGTACAGTGTTTTAGGACGTAATTTATGGTAACCTTTGACGAATAAAGGCACCTGTGTAACCAAGTGTTTTAGCCAGAAAGTTCTACCCTGAAGGAGAACTCAGGTTTTATTTTATTTGTTCGGATCATCGGTATATGTTGCACGTTTTTTCGTATGTACTGTGAGCTTTGGAGCTGCTATTTTGATCTGTTCATTTTTTCCCCTTAACCATTAATTTTTTTCACGCTTTGGTTTACTGTTCCCCGTTATAGGTAGGCTACCTTTATCCTTGTCCTTTGTACCCCTCTCGGTGACCGTTTGTCTGTAACATTCTGTGCCGTGTGTTATTTAAGTTTGACTTTGTTTGTCTGCATAATTTTTTTTTTTTTTGTGGACCTTCTGTACCATCGTACAGGTGGTCTTCCTAAGATGGCGGCCAAAGACAGTCACATTAAACTCCCACAGCAGGCTGTGGAGATGCTGGCTACTTTAGACCTTAATGCTGGTCTTGAAGAACAAACGCAGGAGTTCAGATTTATTTACGAAGAGGCAAACATAACTCTGAAAGCTGTTTCCTCAATAGATTTTGCCTGTGCAACCCCTGAGGTTTTAGAGCACTGTAAAAACAAAGTAAGTAGAGTTCTTGCGGAACTTAGGGACTTTAAAACTTTGTTGAAACCTCATTGGAACAACCCCACTGTCCTGTCTAGTTATACCGATCTTGTCAGTTTGTTAACTGACGCAGAAACGTTGCACCTTCAACTTGTAACACAGGGAAAAATCAACCCTTCAAATCCCCCTCAAGCACCTAACGCTAACCCTCAGTTTGTATGGGTCTCAGTCGCTGCAGATCCTGATCCCACTCCCTTCGATGGTCAGAGATTGTTGGGCCGGCTGGTGGAGTTTGTTTCGCCAGACGGTACATGAAAACTCCAAGTACTCTCCAACAGAAAAATACAAGATTTTGTTGCGTACCCTTGAGGGACCGGCGCGTAAACTTCTCGGTAACCAAGTGTGGACAGAGGGTCTGTAAGAAAGATCGATAGACAGTCTTAAGCGAGAGTATGAGTCCCCCGTTCTGACTAAACACCTCGTGATAAATAAATTTTATAAAGCATCCTCCCCTAATGATGATAGCACTGATCTCCATCGTTTCCTCATGGAATGGGACAACACGGAAACTGAATATGTAAAACTAACTGGGTCGTCTTTACCAGAGGTAATGTTAGAACATGTTTTCACTAGTAAGCTCAAACCCTTCCACCAAGATATAGTTTACCGATATTACAATCGTGAGGAAGTAACCTTGGCCGAAATGAAAAGGTCCCTGTATGCTCATACTCGCATGAAGGAAATGATGAAGCTCATGACCAGCCCTGACGACGGCCCCAAACCTAATACCTATGATAAACCCGCGAGAGCCAACCGTTGCGGAAACTCACGCTCTTACGGTAAATCACTTAACCAGCCTAGACCTCCTTCCTCCAACATGAACAATCATATACCTAAACTTAAGTTAATAACGGGCCTGTCCAGTCCGTGGATCTACAAATGACTCCTAGTCGATCAAATGGATGGCCTATCGCTGGCCCCAGTAATGGGACTGCTAGAGGTAAATGTATTTTTTGTGGCAATAGTGACCACGTGCAATCCAAATGTCCCAATTTCCCCGATTCAAGAAGTAGGATATCAAAGTTGTGAGAAATGAATCGTTGCACAAAATGTTTTTCCACTCAACACTTTGCCAGCAATTGCAATACAAACATTGCTTGCCTGAACTGTCAGCAGGCTCATAAATTGCCTGTATGCCCAAATATCTTTGCAGCATCCAACCCATTAGTGGGTTTGCTAACAACACCCCTAACTCCCAACCCCTTAGACCTCCCATTAATAACCCCCCTAACATGCAACCCCTTATCCCTCCCAGTATCAATACCCCTGCGGTAAACCTCAATCACATTGCTTATATCCGCAACAACACCGTGAGTGTTAAGCCTAATGACCTCACCCCAGTTGCATTACCGACTTTCACGGCCGAATTAGTCTCCGGTAAATTTAAACACTCCACAAGAGTTTTTCTAGATTGTGGTGCACAACGTACTTTTGTGCACCCAAATGTTGTTAATCCTTAAATCTTAAACCTGTTGGACAGATGGTGTTCCAGCTTAACTCATTTAATTGTACCGAACCCCCTAAAAGTTCTGATCTAGTACAATTTAATATGAAAATCGGCAGACGGAGACATAAGATTGTGGCTATTGTTAGTGCCAATGTAGGTAAAGGCATCAATATGCCAGGTTACACCTGTACTGTACGTACGCTAGAAGCTAATGGAATTCGTCTCGCGGATCAATGTCCCGATGATAAGGCTGCCGGTATTGAGATCATTCTCGGTGCCGATTATCTTCACAGGCTCCTCAAGTGTACCCATAATATCCAAGGTGTAAACCTGTTTAGCACTCCCGCCGGTTACGTGGTATGGGGAGAGTTGCCGGATTGGTCACGTCCTGATGTGGACCCAAGAGATGTCAGCGCAGTCACAATTACCATCAACCGAATTGGTGTTGACTCGCTTATGACTATAAACCCGCCTCTTGAAAACCTTTGGAAACTTGACACCATTGGTATCACTAAAGAACCCTTCAGCCATCTTGAAGAGAAAGCAGTTGATCTCTTCAAGAGAACTACTCAATACAAAACCAGAAAGTATGTTGTTCAGCTACCTTTCAAGAGTGATAAGCGTCCCGCTTCAAATTATGCTAGAGCCTTTGCCCAACTCATGTCAGTCAAAAAATCAAAGAACCCCCAATTGGTTACTGATTACCGTAAGATTCTGGATGAGTATCTTGAAGAAAACTTTATTGAGCCTGTCCCCTTAGGCACCCCTGTTGATGGAAAACTACATTATTTACCGCATCATCCCGTAGTTAAGAATTCAGCCACCACCCCTATACGTATTGTCTTCAACACTTCATCCAGGTCGAACCCAAATTCACTTTCTCTGAACGATTCTCTGTACACAGGACCCAATCTTGCATCGAAGATTCAATCGATGATTTTAATGTTCCGCGAGAAGCCCTTTGGTTTAACTGCAGATATTTCCAAGTCATTCCTTCGCATAAAGATTGTCCCAGAACAGAGAGACTTCTGTTGCTTTCTTTTCTTTGAAGATCCAGAAATGACAAGGATCGTCGCATATCGATTTAAAGCCATTCTGTTTGGCGCCACCTCGAGCCCCTACTTGCTTAACCAAACTATCCAACATCATTTGGACAGTCAGTCCAGTAGATTGGCGTCAACACTCAAAACCAGTTTCTATATTGATAACTTTCAACGCTGTTATGTCGACCCCAAAGACATTCTGAGTGAGAGGCCCCTCATTGAGGCACTTATGTTAAAGGCTAACATGCCGTTAGCCAAATGGATGACTAATGCCCCTCTTAACGGCGATTTCACAGAAAGAGGCATTCATGATTACCTCGGTCTTGAATGGGATACTGTTAATGATACCTTGAATGTTAAATTACCCCCTGAATTAGAGATAAGTCATTCCCACATCAACACTAAAAGAAAGGTCGTGTCCTTGTTTTCTTCCATTTATGACCCTATTGGTCTTATTTCTCCTGTTACAATTCTAGGTAAAATCTTCATTCAAAAACTGTGGATGACTGACAAGGGCTGGGACACCCCTATTGACCCTGAGCAAGTTCAAGAACTAAGTGATATCATCAAAAGGTACAAAGGTCTTGAACAAATTAAAGTCCCTCGTAATGCGCATGATGGCAGTCAACCAGCATTGCACATTTTTGCCGATGCTTCCAAGCTCCCTTTCGGAGTAGCTGCTTACATAGTCACCCAGGAAGGTAATTCTCGCCTCCTTACGGCTAAAGCCCGAGTCACCCCTAAACGTATGTTGGAAATGGATGAAAGTTTAACCATTCCCAAACTTGAGTTAACTGCGCTCTTACTGGGCTGTCGTTTAGCCAAACACTTGTCAGAACTGCGCTCTGGCATATACGCTTCGGCCACTGTTTGGTCCGACGCTTCAACTGCCCTCCAGTGGGTCCATAATTTTAAAAGTAACTCCCCTTACGTCCTTAACCGTGTGGAGGAGATAATCAACATTAACTTATAATCTTAACCTGAAGCATGTCCCCACTAATAGCAATCCTGCGGAGTTGGCATCGCGTGGTGTCGCTGTCAGGCATATTCTTAAGAATAAATTTTGGCTACAAGGCCCTCCTTGGCTCAGTAATCCTTCAGAGTACCCCGATCAAAGCAGGTTCTCTATTAACCCCGAGATATGTGCATCCCCTATTCGGCTCGATCCCCCCGGAATACGACTGTTTGATCATTACGGCTCCCTTGACGACGTGATCAAGTGCTACACTGCACTCCTTCATTTAATTCCCCAATGGATACAATCCTTGTCACAACGTTGCCCTAATCTAACCGATAAATTCAACCTTCCACCTTTAACAGTCATATGGAAATGTTCCCAGGCCCAAAGTTATCCTAACATTCTGAAGCAAATGCAAGGTGAAGACGTTCGTCTCAATTCGGACGAACAAGCTTTCATCGGCCAACGTAAACCTTACCTAGATAACCAAGGTCTTCTCAAAGCTAGTTCCCGTCTCAGTAATGCCCCCGTGGAATTAGATTATGTAGATCCCATTTTGCTGGAACATCGTTGTGCCCTTTGGACACTTATCGTCAGACATTGGCATGAACGTTTTCTGCACTGTAATACTTCAACACTCCTTGTTGAATTACGTAAACAATTTTGGGTTCCCTAAATGCAGCAGCAAATCAAGAAAATTTTGCGCCATTGCATCCATTGCCGGAAGGTGCAAGCGGCCTCATACCCAATGCCGCCATTAGCCCAGTATCACCCCAATCGCCTCATTTCAAGAGTGCCCTTCCGAGTAACTGGCTTAGATTTCACTGGAGCTTTTAAGGTATACAATTCACATGTAGATTTTGTTTACATCATGCTTTTCACCTGCGCAGCAACCAGAGCCGTAGCTCTAGAAGTCACAACTTCGTTAACGGTCATCGAATTTGTGCAAGCAGTGCGCAGATTTACCGCTCGATTTGGTATGCCACACTGTATCGTCTCTGATAATGCTTCCACTTTCCAAGCTGGTCAAACTCTTCTAACTGAACTTATGCATCACCCTGTAATTGATGGGTTTAAATCTTCCCATAACCTGACCTGGAAATTCATCACTCCCCGTGCCCCTTGGCAGGGAGGTTTTTATGAAAGGCTAATAGGCTTCACCAAACTTAATTTAAGTAAAGCCATGTATCACTTGTGTCCTACCTATAATGAATTTGTCACTTTGGTACAAGAAGCCGAGCGCGTCATCAACGATAGACCTTTAGTTTACTTGGATGTCAACGACGTTACTGATACCCCCTTGACTCCGAGTCATCTGCTTTACGGTCGAACCCTCTCACTTGCTCCTCAGGTCCTTATGACCGACCTCGATGACCCCACATATAGGGAAGGGAACAGCACCCCAGCTAGTTATCAGAAACTCACGAACATGTTGCAAATGTTTTTAAAACGATGGACCCAGGATTATGTCAATTCCCTTCATGAACGTCACATAAAGAATAATCGTATCCACCCTATGCCTCCTAAAATTGGAAATTTATGTTTGTTAATTTTGGATGAAGTAAATCGGGAAGATTATCCCATGGCCCGTATTCTTGAAACCTACCCCGGTCAAGATGGTCATACTAGATCTGTGAAGGTGCGTACCCCTCATGGAATATATGTGCGTCCCATTAACCGTCTTATCCCATTGGAGATAAATGTCGCAGGTCCCTATATCACTGAACTGGAGCAAGGTGGTCCTGATGCACTCACGACACCCCAGTTACCAGATCCTCCCTCAGAGGACCCTCTAAATGACGATTCTTCTGATGATGTCGCCCCTCTTCCCAAACCTGATCCTGTGTCCTTTCGAGGGCAACCTCGTAAGGCGGCAGCAGATAAAGCCAGTGCCTTATTCCAGAAAGTGCTGTAAAATATCCTGGAAGAATATGTCCTGGAGCTCTTGAACAAGAAGGTGATCAAGAGGGTAAAGTCAACCAGGTTCCAAGGGAGACTTTTGTGTTCCCAAGAAATACTCAGACAAACTCAGAGTCATTCTAGACTTGTCCCCTCTCAACAAGTTCATTGCGAACAACAAATTCAAGATGCTGACTCTGCAACAGATAAGGACCCTTCTGCCTCACAGGGCCTACACGGTCTCCATAGACCTGGCGGATGCCTACTGGCACATTCCAATGAATCACTACGCTTCCTCCTACCTAGGATTTCGACTCCAAAGGAAAAGTTACGCCTTCAGGGCCATGCCCTTCAGGCTCAACGTGGTTCCACGAATCTTCACCAAGCTGGCAGACGCAATCGTCCAACAGCTCCGTCTTCAGGGTGTCCAAGTGATGGCCTACCTAGACGACTGGCTAGTCTGGTCGACATCGCCCGAAGATTGTCTGAGAGCCTGCAACAAAGTCACCCAGTTCCTAGAGCATCTGGGTTTCAAGATAAACGCCGAGAAATCTCACCTCTCTCCAGCTCAGAAGTTCCAATGGTTGGGAATCCATTGGGACCTTCACAGCGGCGGATTTAGGGGGGGGGGGGCGAGTAGGCCATGGCCTAGGGCCCCGTGCCTGTGAGGCCCCGCGAAATTTGATTCATAATTCGGCGTGGGCACTTTATAATCAATGGGAGAAAAATTCTCCACGCTTGTGTCAATGAATTTCTTTGAAATAACATCTACACAGGCAATTACAACATTTGCAATTTGGCATTTAGGCATTTGCAATTTAGCAATTCGCAGCATTTGAGCTGTGCAATGAATGTGGCATTTAGTATGCATGAAAGTGAGTTATATTCACTTCATCGGTTCAATGACTTTGAATTTCATACAGTTTGCTTGCAAGCAACATTTCGAATTTGCAAGTTGATGCAATAATGCAAGCTTGGTTTTCTGTCAATCTATCATATAAATTGTGTAAATAATATTCATTGTGGGTGGACCAGTGGATTTTTCTTTGCTTATTGTTGGGTCCACGTGGCGCGATTACTAACGTTCAATCTGCACTCTGATTGGCTGTTGAACCCTGTATGCACATGCTTACATGTATGCATTAATAACTCATGATAAATCTTGTGCAACTATTTTCACGAATACTCTCGTCTGTGTGCTTTATTTTGTGCTAGCATGCTTTTTTTATCAGTTTGCTCTTTCTGCCTGAAGTGTTCACTCTCATTGTTTTCTGAGCGCAGTGGTCTCATCTGACTTCTTGACGTAGCTTCTGGCTCATTTCTCAGGTGTGAATTTCATTGATTGAAACCTTTTCTATTTGCCTGTCGACAAAAACAGGAAAAGACTAACTTGTCAAACATCAGTTACAAAAAAAGGTTCCACCTCTCTTACTGTCGAACATGTCTCAGTTTTCTCGTTGCTTCATCCCCTCATCTGTTAATGTTTGGAACACCCTTCCTAATGATGTCGTCAAGTCAAATGATTGTTATACATTCAAAAACCACGTTAATGCTTTTTTTTCTCTCTAGTGCCTCAACGTTTTAGTTTTTCCAGGTTCATTTTTTTGCCTCATCAATGTTTCTTCTAATATTTTTATTTCTATCATCGATGATGTGCCGTTAACTAGGCCTTCGGGTGTATGCATCTCTTGCTTTCTGGTTGGTCGCCTGAATTGATCATTATAATAATAATAGTAATAATAAATACTTCGCCAATGTTTTTATATATAGCCAACTTTTATTAGCATCTACGTATCTATGTAACTACCAACTTTTGTCATTTCATATACCTAGTTACATTTTAAATATCTACTGTGGGTAGAGCCATAATATCTATAGTTAATTTTTGGGCTCAAGCCATGGCGTCCTGATGGAAGGTTCCTTTTTGGTAGCTTCCTTGGGTATATAAACTACTAGATATTCCCAGAGAATTTAACCACAGGTTATCACAGAATTCTAACTTCTGGAGCGAGTATCCTAAAGGTTTCCCTTTAAGACATCGTATATCAACAGGGGACGCATGTATTAACGCGCCACATAGCTATCTGCACCCCACATAGAGTTAACACTTCGATGTGTAGGAGCGGAGAATAGCTGGGGAGCCGTTCCATAGCTAATCTCGTCCGTGGCTACTTTTGGTACTCGAAACGTAAACAAACGGGCGCCATTGCTAAATGACGTCACGTCCGTCCTCATCCTTCGCATAGTAGCTTGCCTTACTAAGACGGATTTTCCCTGTGCTTACTTTATCGACTTGCATCTTAGCCATGTCTCTACCCTCGGCCTCGCCTTCTTCTGGAAAGTTGAGTACCAGGTTCCAGTATTGTTTAAATAAGCTCTGACCGTAAAGTAACTTTTACTTTTCGAGATATTTTATGTTTTTTGGCAGAGCTGTGCTGCTACCGGACACGCCATTTTATGGCGTCGCTGTTGTCTTGCATGCCTTATTTAGCTAGCCTCAACAGCTTCTCTGGCCTTATTAACTAATCGATACTATTAGTTATTTAGTCTTCATAGCTAGGAACTTTATATATCGTGTTTTGACGCTCTTTTATTGGTCATCGCCTGACCCCATACCAGATCGCTAGCCTAGCCCCTAGGCCAGAGTGCCTATCATCAGTGTTCATGCATGATATATTACAGTGATCCTAGGTTAAGTTATGAAGATAGTGGCTTTATTTTATGATACTGTTTACTGTGATGCAAGTGTTTTCGCCTTCAGGGACCATATAGGGGATAGGTTTGATAGTGTGCCTTTCTAACCTAACCTAAATGTAGGACCCCTATATGCTCCCTTCACCCCCTGCCTTACGGCATTCCCTCTGTGTAGCCTTGCTCCCCCTACCACGTAAGGGGATCAAGCTCATATCAGAGTACCTATCGCTTCTCTGTCCTCCCTAAGGGAATGATCCCCCCTTAGGGTTGCGTCCGAGAATGAGGAACGGCCTGCCCTTCCTCTATTGCTGAGGCTAGGTTCCTGACCTTCCCTGCAATAGCGATACGTCTTCCATCCTTCCTGGTTCAGGGTGTAATATCCCTGCTCTAGGTTAGGCTTGGGGGGAGCTAGTTCTGTGCCTTGCTTGAAACGGTACCCATGCACCGTTCTCAGCCAGGCTGCCTACCTTAGGCTAGGGAGCGTCCTCCCTTCCTTGGTGGCCGTTTTGGTACAGAACCTCCCCTATGGAAGACCCTTCTTCTTCTCCCCTCCCCACCTATCTCTTGTATGGCCTAACCTATACTTAGGTTAGCCTATACCCATCTGTCCCCTGTCCTACAACTCCTCCTTAGGGTGGAGTGATAGGGCTTCCTTGAGTCCCTGTGTGCAGTCCGCTCTGGTACATATACCCTTCATAGTGTCCTATGGGGTTAGCCACTGGATGCGTTTTGTCCGCAGGGGTTTTCCCCCTCTTGGGTGTTCCCTAGCCCTCCCTTGGGCTACACTGGCTCCCGGCCGCCTGCGGCTCCCTGCCACTGGGTGATAGGGCTAGCCCCTATCATGGGTACACCCATTCAGGTGGGATGCCTTGGGGTTCGTGTCCGTACTCCTACATCCCTCCTTCTGTCTCTTTCACTGTCCTGGTGCCGGTCCCTTGCCGCCTCTACTGTCGGCGATACCGACCTCCCCCCTTGGTGACACCTTCCTTGCCCCTCGTTGCCGACAGCCCTCCGTGTGCCGGAGGGCTGCCGCCTCCCGTCGGCGTACAGCCGATGGCCTACCCTCATACCTCCTACCTTCGGTCGTCCGTCCATCGGACCGACCCCCGGCGTGCCGGCATCCATTGCCGGCAGTCCGGTTCTGCTATAGCTCACCCTTGTCCCTGTCACCAAGCCGGCAACCTTCGGCTGCCGGAGCCGCCGCCTCCCGCCGGCGTGCCGCCGTTGTACCGGCGGCCGCCATCCTGGCAATTCTCTTGACTTCTCTATTTGTCTTCCCTAATGCCAGAAACTCTGCTGGAGCGGCCTCCGGGGCATTCCGGAGGCGCTAAGAGACTTGCACCCCTTCTCCCAGCTATCAACACATGCTGATAGCCCTACCTTGCAACCAGATGGTTTGACTACATAAATATATAGGTATTGTCTTACCGTTCTATTAGTAGCCGTGCTGTCTACTTGCATATCACAATTTTCCAGCATGCTGTGTGTATCTTAGCACGGCTGGTTGCCGGAAACCGTTACCCTATGGGGTTTTCTACATCCCCAACTCAATGGTCTGAATGGTCTCAGTCCCAGTTTTATACCCTTGGCAATTCCTTCTAGAATTCCTTTGCCTCCCTGGCAATCTATGGAGAATTCTACCCTGTGTCCTTGGTCACAAACAAATTGCCTATGGATAAGGTTACGGTAACCAGCCGGGCGGGTTACACGGAGTATGTGTCTATCTACTTCATTTCCCGCTCCACTTTCAAACATCACAATGTTTATATCACTTAAGATTAAGTTAAAAATTAACCTTTTAATATTTAACTTTAGAATATAAGTCATTAATATGACTTCCCCATACTCATGTTCTCTTTCTCTTACAGGAGGAGTACGTGAAGTGCGACCACGGCTTCTGTGGAGTGAAGCGCCCGCACTTCTACGGGCACACGGCGTGTAGGACCCACGCCCCTTGCGCCAACAAGAAAGGCGATCTGAAGTTTTGGGACCCGCAGAACTGTACAGTCTGCAAGGACCGCCTGGTCGAGGCGTTCAATAATCCTCCCTCAGCGGAGGTTAGGGACGCTTCTCGAGAGAAGCTACGCAAGTGGGTGCGTGGCTTCCAAAAGAACGCCACCGGACCATACCTTGCCACCGAAGACTTGAGGGCCTTGCTTTTCCCGAAGGCATCCCCAGACTCTGTGGTCCCCAAGGATCAGATCCCCACCGTCCAGATAACGGTGGAACCTGATGTAGTTATGGCCCAATCCATGCACGAGTGCCGTTTGGATACCGACAACGCGGAACGTATGTCGGAAGTGTCGGAGAACACGGAGAGGAACCTCATGGCCGAAGAATTGGACTATGAGGAAGACCAGGTGGAATACACTCAGTCGGAGCAGGAGGTCGCTCCACCTTCCACCCCCACACCGACTCCTACACTGACGGACGTATCACTCCCGTCTACCTCCGGTACCCCGGATCCCATCCCATCCAGCGCCCAGGAGATGTTCCGAATGCTCGAAGCTCTCATGGACAAGAAACTCCGTGAGACACACGAATACATCAGGACCAACATGGGAAGTTCAAAGCAGCCGAAAAGGATTTCGGTTGAGGACCTCCCGGCATGCTCGCATGCCAACCCCTGGAGGTATGCCGAGCACATGCCAATTACAACAGGCAGGATCTTCATCAGTGAGAAGATCGGCTTGATTGTCCTGGAAGAAGTGGAATTCTTCCCGAACTTTGAGGCCTATCCGGACTGTTACGTCCGACTTCGATCCGAACCTGCCTCTAAAGAGGAGACCGAACCGAAGGAGGTGATTGTGTTCGATCTCCCGAAGGCCCAGGCTATGCTGGCCAATACAGTAAAAAGTAGGGGTTTTACCTGCTCAAAACTTCCGGCGCTTAGCAAGAAGCACCCTACCTACGTCGCACCAGACGATGCGACCCTCCCCTTCTTGGAAAAGGCCTTCACTGCGGTACATAAGGCAATGGAAGAAGGAAAACCTTGCCCTGCACTGGAGGAGTGCAGACCCTTCTCCCTGACTACTCCCCCCGATGTTCGACACTGGAAAGATGTCCAGCATACATTCGTGGTGGGAAAACTAGAATCTGACGTCGCTGGCCGTCAGTTTAACGAAGACCTCCCGAAACTTAATGACCATCTCCTTCGTCGGGAACATGACACGAAGGAAAGGCTCGCCGCATCCATGTCCCTCCAGGTACAGCTCGACGTCATGGCCGGTGACACTAGAGTACCTGACTACTACATGGTTCTCGCCAAAACACATTTGGCGACCGTAGTAAAAGATCTGTACAGCTTAGAAGGCTCGTAGAGCCTGTCGTGAATTCGTGTTCTCCAGTGCCACAGTGAGACACGAACCCCGGAGGCTGATTTCCTCCAACATCTGGGGTAAGCACCTCTTTCCCTCCTCCCTTGTGAAAGAGATCACCGACAAGGCCGCCACGGAGAACAGGAACCTTCTCCACAAGTGGGGCATGTCGAAGAAAAGGAAATCCTCTCGGGACGACGGCCCTCAGCCTAAAAGGAAATCCTCCAAGCCGAAACCCCAGCAACGTCAACAGAGACGGCAGTTTCCGGGATCCGCTACTCCCCAAGTGGCAGCTCAGCCACAGCAGACCTTTCAGCTGGTCACCCAACCGGTCTTGTCACAGTCGCCGGTTTTCACCCCTGCTTTCGAGCAACAGTCAACTACCTTTCGTCCCAAAGGTAAAGGCTCAAACAGAGGTGCAGGCAGAGACGCATCTCGCCGTCCCTCCAGAGGCAGAGGAGGAAGGGGAGCTAGCGGCCGAGGCAGTAAACCCTCGGGACACCAGAAGCAATGAAGTTCTTCCGGTGGGAGGAAGACTCCGCCAATTCCATGATCGTTGGACCTTCGATCCCTGGGCACACAGCATCGTCAAGAAGGGTCTAGGCTGGAGTTGGACTCAACCACCCCCAACCTTCCAGCAGTTCTTCCAACAATCAACCCCCCTTCTGGAAGAATATGTCCTAGATCTCTTGAGCAAGAAGGTGATAAGGAGGGTAAAGTCAACCAGGTTCCAAGGGAGACTGTTTTGCGTCCGCAAGAAGGAATCCCACAAACTCAGAGTCATTCTAGACTTATCCCCCCTCAACAAGTTCATAGCGAACAACAAGTTCAAGATGCTGACTCTCCAACAGATAAGGACCCTTCTGCCTCAAGGTTCCTACACGGTCTCCATAGACCTGGCGGATGCCTACTGGCACGTTCCAATGAACCACCACGCTTCCTCCTACCTAGGATTTCGACTCCAAAGGAAAAGCTACGCCTTCAGGGCCATGCCCTTCGGCCTCAACGTGGCCCCTCGGATCTTCACAAAGCTGGCAGACGCCATCGTTCAACAGCTTCGCCTCCGAGGCGTCCAGGTGACGGCCTACCTCGACGACTGGCTGGTCTGGGCTCCATCGCCCGAGGATTGTTTAAGATCCTGCAACAAAGTTACCCAGTTCCTAGAACACCTGGGATTCAAGATAAACACAAAGAAATCTCGCCTCTCTCCAGCTCAGAAGTTCCGATGGTTAGGAATCCAGTGGAACCTTCAGTCACACCGCCTTTCCATCCCCCAGAAGAAAAGGAAGGAAATAGCAGGGTCTGTCAAGCGACTGCTGAAATCCAAACGGATCTCAAGACGTCAGCAGGAACGAGTTCTAGGCCCTCTACAGTTCGCCTCAATGACAAACCCAGTGCTACGTGCACAGCTAAAGGATGCCGCGGGAGTCTGGAGACGTTCCGCATCCATCGCTCGAAGAGACCTCAAGAGACGGCTTCCAAACAGACTTCGGTTACTCCTAAAGCCGTGGTCGGAAGCAAAGGCCCTGAAAAGGTCCATCCCTCTTCAACACCCACCTCCATCACTCAACATCCACACGGACGCTTCGCTGGAGGGTTGGGGAGGTCACTCCCACCAAAAACAGGCTAAAGGAACATGGTCTCCCCTATTCAAGACGTTTCACATCAACATCATGGAGGCCATGGCGGTTCTTCTAACTCTGAAGAAACTCTCCCCGCCTCCCTCGATCCATATTCGTCTGACCCTGGACAACTCGGTGGTAGTTCGATGTCTCAATCGCCAAGGCTCAAGATCGCCCCAGATAAATCAGGTGCTTCTAACAATCTTCCGTCTGGCAGAGAAGAAGAAATGGCACCTGTCTGCAGTTCACCTACAAGGATTCCGCAACGTGACGGCGGCCGCTCTATCTCGAACAAGCCCGATAGAGTCGGAATGGTCTCTAGACGCAAGATCCTTCTCCTTCATCTCTCACCAAGTCCCAGAACTCCAGATCGATCTCTTCGCAACGAGCGACAACAATCAACTTCCTCGATATGTGGCCCCGTACGAGGACCCCAAGGCAGAAGCAGTGGACGCCAGGTCACTGGATTGGAACAGATGGTCCAGGATCTACCTGTTCCCTCCCACCAACCTTCTGCTAAAAGTCCTCTCCAAACTGAAAACCTTCAAAGGAACAGCGGCCCTAGTTGCTCCCAAGTGGCCCCGGAGCAACTGGTACCCCCTAGTCCTGGAGCTACAACCCACGCTGATCCCTCTCCCGGGCCCAGTTCTCTCCCAGCAAGTACAGAAGTCGACTGTCTTCGCTTCATCATCGAAAGTCAGGGACCTTCATCTCATGATTTTCTCTCCCTAGCCGTGAAGAAAAGGTTTGGGATCTCGAAGAAAAGTCTAGACTTCCTCATGGAATACAAGACCGAATCCACACGACGGCAATACGAATCATCCTGGAGAAAATGGGTCTCATTCGTCAAGGCAAAAAATCCTACGGAAATCACCATCGATTTTTGCATGTCCTTCTTCATTCACCTTCATGGACAGGGCTTAGCAGCCAACACGATTTCTACTTGCAAATCGGCCTTGACTAGACCACTAATGTACGCCTTCCAGATTGATCTGTCCAACGACATCTTCAATAAACTGCCGAAGGCATGCGCTCGTCTACGCCAAGCACCCCCACCAAAACCTATCTCCATTTTGGTGCTCCATTTTGCCTCCAGTTTGGACAACGATTCGTGCCCTCTCAAGGATCTGACTCAAAAGGTTATATTTCTTTTTGCTCTTGCTTCAGGAGCCCGAGTCAGCGAAATAGTGGCATTATCAAGGGACGAGGGTCACATTCTGTTTACAGACTCAGGAGACCTTACCCTCTTCCCGGATCCGACGTTTCTCGCTAAAAACGAACTACCCACCAAAAGATGGGGCCCTTGGAAAATCTGCCCCCTGAAAGAAGATGCCTCTCTATGTCCAGTAGAGAGCCTCAAGGTCTATCTTCGTAGAACTTCTGACTTTGGTGGAGGCCAACTCTTCAAAGGAGAAACATCGGGCAGCGACCTGTCACTGAAACAACTAAGAGCGAAGATCACCTACTTCATTCGCAGAGCGGATCCTGACAGTACACCCGCAGGTCATGATCCTAGAAAAGTCGCATCGTCTCTGAATTTCTTTCAGAGTATGGATTTCGAAAGCCTCAAGAATTTCACAGGCTGGAAATCCTCGCGTGTTTTCTTCAAGCATTACGCGAAACAAGTGCATGAAGTCAAACATTTCGTGGTAGCCCAGGTAGTGTTATGAAACCTGCACCTAACTCTGCATAGAACAGTGAGTTACTTGGGACTTTAACTCCTCGGGTGCCTATGTTGACCCTCGCGTGATACGTAGTGAATTCAAAGACACTTAGTGTTTTTCATAGACTGTTCTTCTCTCAGGTGAAATGTCATAGTCGTCACATGAGTGCCGTATGCCTAGTGCATGATGTGTTTTTTCTTTTAAAAGACTAATGTTCCTCTGGAACCCGTGCTTTCTAATAATTTGAAATTTTCTTTCAGATTCAAGAGCGAAGTCTTTCATTACTATGTACATTATAATTTATTGTAAATACCTTTACATCCTTTATTGCATTTATTACCATATTCTGCAATTGTGAAATAAAATTTCTATTTTATTTACTTGTGCGTCTCAATCCACTCCTACTTATACTATGAAATACATGGTTGTCATAGTTTCATTATCCTTCGCCCTTTTCCTCTATAAAAAAAGATGAAGATAATTGGTTCAATCCATATTATATACTCACCCATGCTATGTAATATTCCTAACTGAATACTTACTT
This sequence comes from Palaemon carinicauda, assembly GCF_036898095.1. Lineage (NCBI taxonomy): Eukaryota > Metazoa > Arthropoda > Malacostraca > Decapoda > Palaemonidae > Palaemon > Palaemon carinicauda. Next base: position 101,730,644 of record NC_090728.1, read on the forward strand.
GCGCTATACCTTCGAGACCAGACTGTTCTCCTTTACAATATACAGTGCCTAACCACCACTTGTCTGTTTTTTGAGAATGTTCCTATACGAATAGCAACCATTCTGTCTTGTCTCCGAGTTCTTCACGTTCTCCCCGCAAGGTGGGTAGCCCTTCAAGAACCACTTTGATCCTCAGCATGGTCCGTTGGGACTTCTCTGCCAAGGGGGGCAGGGAGTTTCAGCCCCACGGTACCTCTATCAAGATTACCATGCTTACTCTATTCAAAACCCTCGGCACTTACACTAAAAGGGGAAAATCTACCACGATACATTGATTCTCTGGTATTCTTCCATCAGGACGCCATGGCTTGAGCCCAAAAAACGGATTTTGAGCGAAGCGAAAAATCTATTTTTGGGTGAGATAGCCATGGCGTCCTGATGAACCCTCCCTGCTACTTCGTCCAGCCTTTCAGGTCCCACCCTGTCCTGCTGTATCATGGTGATCGGCAAGCAACTGGCTTCAGGATGAGGACGGACGTGACGTCATTTAGCAATGGAGCCCGTTTGTTTACGTTTCGAGTACCAAAAGTAGCCACGGACGAGATTAGCTATGGAACGGCTCCCCAGCTATTCTCCGCTCCTACACATCGAAGTGTTAACTCTATGTAGGGTGCAGATAGCTATGTGGCGCGTTAATACATGCGTCCCCTGTTGATATACGATGTCTTAAAGGGAAACCTTTAGGATACTCGCTCCAGAAGTTAGAATTCTGTGATAACCTGTGGTTAAATTCTCTGGGAATATCTTGTAGTTTATATACCCAAGGAAGCTACCAAAAAGGAACCTTCCATCAGGACGCCATGGCTATCTCACCCAAAAATAGATTTTTCGCTTCGCTCAAAATCCGTTAATTATTCATGTTTTTCATTTTCAGGATAAGGTAGTGAGGCTGCACTGACCACTGAGGCATAATGGAGAAATCAACAAGTCGTAATCGTGATCAAGGGAGAAAGTATAAAGCAGGCTCTGTCAAACGACAAGAAAAGGCAGATGAAAAGGAGAGAGTAAAAAAACTACAGTGAACCCTCGATTATCGCGGTAGATAGGTTCCAGACCCAACCGCGATAGGTGAAAATCCGCGAAGTAGTGACACCATATTTACGTATTTATTTAACATGTATATTTAGACTTTTAAAACCTTCCCTTGTACGTAGTACTGTTAACAAACTACCCTTTAATGTACAGAACACTTAATGCATGTACTACAGTACCCTAAACTAAAACAGGCACAAATATTAAAGGAGATTTTATATCATGCGTTTCCTAAACACGCTAAAAAGCACGATAAAAAATGGCAACCAATGTTTTGTTTACGTTTATCTCTGATCATAATGAAGAAACAAACGCATTTAGTGTACACATATATGTATAGGTTAGTTTTTGCATCGATTATATTGATTATACAGTATGTTGATTTTGTTATTACCAATGTTTTACTTAATTTTTCTTAGGACTTCCAAATGAAATGTTTCTCTTTATGACGCCGCCTGAAACGACGGCGTCATAAAGTACGCTCAGTAAACAACCACGCTCAGTAAACAACCACGCTCAGAACAAAGAAGGCATTTAACGCGCATGATGAAAGTGATAAATAATATTTACAGTAAAAGCATTTACAAAATATGTTATTACAAATATTATTTACCGTATCTATATAAAATCATACAGTACATACTGTACGTAGCAAAGCAGGAAAACAATTTACGAGAGAGAGAGAGAGAGAGAGAGAGAGAGAGAGAGAGAGAGAGAGAGAGAGATTGTTTTACGTACGTAAATGTAAATTTAAAAAAAAAAAATATGATAGGTTACAACATGTATACTCTTCAGACTTTTAAAACCTTCCCTTTAACTTAATGCATACAGTACTAAACTAAAACAGGCACAAATATTAAAATGTTAGAATATTAAAGTAAAAAATAAAGATTGTTACTGTACTCACCACGAAAGAAGTTCAAGAAAAACTTGAATGATGATGGCGATGAATTTGCTGCACAGTAGAAATGATGATGATGAAACTGATGATGTCTTCTACTGTGCAGCCAATAATAGTATTTTACGTCTCTTCAGATGGAGGTGTCTTTTCCTGGGACACCTCTTCAACTTCTTCAATTTCTTCCGAAGGCGTACTAGCAGGAGGAACTGGCTCTTTTTTGCGAGGCTGGAAGAACATTGTGATCGGAAGTTGCTGCCGCTGCTTCTTTTTTCGCTCTAAGAGCATCCTGTAGGGAGTCATGATGTCATCGACCTTGTTGGAGAATTGCATAGACCGAACCATATCCTCGTCCCACTCTTGCAACATTTCTTTCAACTCCTTCGCATGGTAGCAGGCCTTGGCAAGCCGTTCTAATGTTAAGCCCGTTTCTTCGACATTTTCTTGGGTCTCTTCCTGCGTTTCACTCTCTTCTTCACTTGCCGATTTCGTCAGGTCTTCTAGGTCTGCGTCAGTTAGCGGCTGGGAATGGTAGTCCAACAACTCGTCGACGTCTTCAGTCGTCATGTCGCCAAACCCGTCACCTCCAATTATGGCAGCCAACTGCACAGATTTCCGTATTGCAGAGTGTTGAATCTCAGCAGGTGTAAATCCCTCGTCGTCGTAAACAATCTGGGGCCACAACTTCTTCCAGCTCGCATTCACGGTTGCAGGTTTCATCTCTTGCAGTGCCTTCTGAATATTCTTCAGGCACGTGGCTATGGTGTACTGCCGCCAGTACGCCTTCAAGTTAAAATCTTCATCCTCATCATCTTGGGCAGCATCCACACACGCAACGAGGTCCGCCAAGGTATTCTTCGTGTAGAGGGCCTTGAACGCCCTGATAACCCCCTGGTCCATCGGTTGAATTAATGACGTGGTGTTGGGTGGCAGGAACTCAACCTGAATGCCCTCATGCGACAGACCAGTTACGTGTCCACCAGCGTTATCCATAAGGAGAAGGATCTTGAATGGCAAGCCCTTCTCTACGAGATATTTGCTGACTTGCGGGATGAAACACTGGTGGAACCAGTTGGAGGTCAGCATCTTCGTAATCCATGCTTTTGGATTATGCATCCAGTACACGGGAAGGAGATTCTTGTTTTTATTTTTCAAAGCGCGAGGATTTTTCGACTTATAAATAAGCCCCGGCTTTAGCAAAAATCCAGCAGCATTGCCACACATCACGAGGGTAACGCGACCCTTGAATGCTTTAAAGCCAGAAGCTTTGGCTTCTTCTTTGAACAGGAAAGTTCGCGACGGCATTCTCTTCCAAAACAAGCCGGTCTCATTCATATTAAAGACTTGTTCCGGCTTGTATCCACCTTCGGCGATAATATTCTTGAACGTCTGGTTCACGTAAGTTTCAGCAGCGGCAGTGTCAGCGGAAGCAGCCTCGCCATGCAGGGAAACGCTTTTCAGGGCGAAGCGTTTCTGAAACTTCGCGAACCATCCTTTGCTGGCGGAAAAACGTTGTTTCTGACGCTGGGAATCAGTGGATGTCCCTGGTGGAGGTTCATCTGCATCATCATCTTCTTCAGCATGGTCGCCATCGTCGTCTTGAGGTTCCTTTGCCGCAAAATTCTCATACAAACTCAAAGCCTTTGTTCGGATGGTGTTCGTATCCAAGGCTATGTTCTTCTTCCGGCAGTCGGCAATCCACACAGCTAAAGCACCTTCCATGCGTACGATCGTTTTATTACGAGTGGTAACGACTCGCTTCGCTGATCTGCTAAAGGTGATTGCAGCCGTCTTTCTAATGTTCGCCTCGTCCTTCTAGATATAGCGAACGGTAGATTCATTGATTCCAAAATGGCGGGCTGCGGACGCAAAACTTCTACCGTCTTTTAACATATCGAGAAGCGTCACCTTCTCAGCAATCGTCATCATCCTTCGGTGGCGTTTAGGCTCACTACCAGTAGAAGCAGAACGCTTGGGAGCCATTGTACAGTAGGATTTAACAGAAAGGTCAACAAAAAGTTCAACTTAAAACAGTCGCGCACAGCACAGATTAAAGTTCACAAACTTAACAACGTCTACACAGCGATACGACGGGAGACAAAGTGACCGCGGAAAGAGATGCTGCGGGTTGGAGAAGCGGTCAAAACACCAATCACAGGCTAGATTACAAAACTTGGGTTCTGATTCGTCATCTATCAGAGCTTGAACCAATCACAACCCGTCTTATATGCTACGTAGGTTACCAATTCAAAGTACAAGATACCCTGCGTACAGTATACTGTACAGTAATCATAATACTGTAATAATAATAATAAATAATGATACTGTAATAATAATAATAATGATAATAATAATAATAATAATAATAACAATAATAATTTTAATAACAACAACAACAATTATAATAATAATAACAATAATAATAATAGCTTTACGTACGCTATTTTACGCTTTTGTTGTAGGATGTGTGTCTCTCTCTCTCTCTCTCTCTAGTACGCTTATTCGAAATGTGATTTTTGCAACAAAGAATATTATTGGATGCAGTACTACGTACGTATACATACAAAAGATTCACGGAAAAGAAGCACATCCATTACATTTGTAGTACAGTAGTAGCCAACAGCAGCCTTACACCATTCTAATATGGTATGACTGCATCTGATTTGGGTTTCATGTTCGATTTAATTTTACTACGTACTGTATACAGTACTGAATTATCGTATGATCACATTCTCTTTTCGTGTTTTATTTCTTTCTGTGCTTAATTATATGTCATATGTAATGCAATGAACAATCAGTAAGAGCAGATATTACTAATTACAGTATTAATGGAATTACAGGTAACGAAATATCGTATTTGGGGTCTTCAGATATCGCGGTATTTTCGAAATTTCCGGAAAATCCGCGATATGTATATATATATGGGTTATGGAAAAAACCCGCGAAGTGGTGAATCCGCGATGGTCGAACCGCGAAGTAGCGAGGGTTCACTGTACCAAAAATAACTCAATGGTTGGCACAAATTCACACTGAATCTGGTCCTAGCTTGAACAAACCAAGTACAAGTGTTGGTGCTAGCTTGAACAAACCAAGTGCAGCCACAGCGAGTACTGAACGGTCTGAACCAGATGTAGTTAGCGCAATTGATCCTGAGCGCAGTGAGGAGACACAAGAGGAAGTGAAAGCTATGAATACCTGTACTGAACAAGGATTTGAAAATGATCTTGGATTATGGCCTAAAATAATTCCTGAAAATGTGTGTGACTTTTAGTTGAAAAGGGGAAGTGCAGAATGTCGACACTGTGATGGTGATTTTAAAGAGTCAGCTGTGAAAGAGCTAAACAGAACCCGTCATTGTACAAAGACATTATTCACTCGAACTCATTCATTATCTGGCCAAGAAATTAATCTTAACTGGCTCTGTTACTCTAAAACAACTGGTAAAGTGTATTGTTTTCCTTGCAAGCTTTTGTCAAAGGTGCAAAGCTCATTCACATCTGGCTTCAATGGCTGGAAGAACGCTAGGTATGTCATAGAATCTCACAGTAGGTCAGATCAGCACAGGAAAAGTATGGTCGACATGATATATAGAAAGACTACGGGTGCCCGTATTGACTCTAATCTAGTGCTACAATATGAAAGTGACAGTAAGTACTGGCATGCAGTATTGAGGAGGTGTGTAGATGTTTTAAAGCTACTTTGCGAATGCAGGCTAGCCATTCGGGGTAAGGATGAAGTAATTAGATCAGCACACAATGGAAATTATCTTGGGATTCTAGAGCTGCTAGGCATATGCGACAGTTTCTTGGCAGCACATATCAAGAAACATGCAAACAAAGGTAGTGGTCATACTTCCTACTTGTCCCATGTCATTTCTGAGGAAGTCATTGGAATAATGGCAGAAAAGGTTATGTCCTCAATAACAGATGAAGTAAAAACAGCAAAGTACTTCTCAATTTCTGTCGACTCCACACCAGATATTTAACACATGGATCAACTTAGTTTTACAATCCGCTATGTACTGCCTACTACAGGTCCAGTTGAAAGGTTTTTGCAGTTTATTCCCATGCTAAGCCACACTGGCAGAGATATTGCTACAACTGTTCTTGATTTTCTTAAAGAGAAGAACATTTCAGTTCTCGACTGCTGAGGACAGTCCTATGACAATGCCAGCAACATGTCTGGTAAATATCAGGGAACCCAACAGATAATCAAGAACGAGTGCAGTGAAGCTGAGTACATACCATGTAAGGCTCATTCCTTAAACTTGGTGGGTAAGTGTGCCGCAGAAAGCTCTCCTGCTGCAGTGTCATTGTTTGGTCTGATACAAAACTTGTACTCTTCCTTGTCGCATCTACTTATCGTTGGAGGAGACACCGTGAGGTAATAGAGACTAATAATGATAAGAAGTTGAAAGTTGATAAAAAAACTTTCAGACACTCGTTGGTCAGCACGAGCAGATGCTGTAGCTGCTCTCAGTAGAGTACACAAAGAAAACATCATTGTTCTGGAAGAGTTTTTCTCGGATCAGAATCAGCCAGCTGAAACAAGAGCTAAAGCAAGTGGTCTTCTCAAAGGTTTGAAAAAACTTGAAACAGTAATTCTTCTTGAAGTTTGGGATACAGTATTGGAAAGGTTTCAGAGTGCCAGTATTCAACTGCAAAAACCTGGAATCTCCCTCAACACAGCTGTCACACTGCTGGAGTCTCTTTTACAGTTTGTTAAAGACTTGAGATCCCAGTTCGATGATTTTGAAGCAAAAGCTATGGCTAAGTGTGATCCAAGTGACGTGACTGGTAAAGTTGCATACTACGCCGACAGGCAGTCGCAGCGTATTAGAAAGCGCAAGCGTCACCACGATGAACTAGACTCGGTGGAGGATGTTACGCTGACAGGGAGAGACATGTTTAGAGTGACTGCTTTCTTGCCAATCATTGACAAGCTCTATGCTGCCCTAACACAACGCCTTGCAGCTTACAGCGACCTTCGAGAGAAATTTGGGTTTTTATCAGAAATCTCAAACAAAACAAACTCTGAACTTAAAGCAGCTGCTGAAAAGCTTGTGTCTTCATATCCTAATGACTTGGAGGCGGGATTGGAGTCGGAGCTTTTGCAGTTTGCACACCTCATGAAATCCATTCCAAGAGGTTCATCTGAAAGTGCTCCTTCATTAGGTGGTGTAAAAGCTGCACAAAGACAAAGTCCAGAACTAGAAATGTATAAGATAATTCACAGACATGACATGGTTGAAACATTTGCTAATGTTGAAATTGTATTACGACTCTATCTCTGCATGTTTGTCACAAACTGCACTGGGGAGCGATCATTCTCCAAGCTGAAACTACTAAAGAATTATCTAAGAAACACCATGGGGCAGAACTGCTTATCTTCACTCACCCTGTTGAGCATTGAGCATGAAAAATTAAGGGTGCTTGATTTTACTGATGTCATCAAACAGTTTGCAGGTAAGAAGGCTCGAAAAAAATCATTTTTTTAATGAGAAATAGTTGAGTGTACCGTGCAAATTGCATGTAATAAACAAAACCCACTCATTTTGCCATTTTGCCACTCACTTCAGTCAAACGGTATTCTCTTTTGTTTATGGTGTATTATTGAAGTTATTATTTTTCAATGGTGCATCATTATAGTTGGGGATCTCCTTAGTTAATGGTGTATTATTATAGTAATTTTTTTGTTATGCTTCAAAAAAGCAAATGTGTAATGTTCAACTGTGAAATGGTCACTTGGATAATTATCAATAAATTGAATATTGTTTAAAAAGAAAATTTATTTCAACGCTTATCTCTTTAGTTACTGGTATATTATTATAGTTATTTTTTATTGTTGAGCTTCAAAAAATCATATGGGTAATGTTCAACTGTGAAATGGTAATTTGGTTAAATTTCAATAAACTTAATATTGTTTAAAAAGCTAATTTATTTTAACGCTTCGCTCGTACACTGATTTGAGGGCCCGGTAAGGTCACCGGGCCTAGGGCCCCGCACAACCTAAATCCGCCTCTAGACCTTCAGTCACACCGCCTTTCCATTCCACCGAAGAAAAGGAAGGATATAGCAGGGTCTGTCAGAAGGCTTCTAAAATCCAAACGGATCTCAAGACGCCAACAGGAACAAGTTCTCAGCTCTCTACAGTTCGCCTCAGTGACAAACCCAGGGCTTCGCGCACAGCTAAAGGATGCCGCGGGAGTCTGGAGACGATTCGCATCCATCGCTCGAAGAGACCTCAAGAGACAGCTTCCGAACAGACTTCGCTTACTTTTAAAAGCCGTGGTCAGAAGCAAAGGCCCTGAAAAGGTCCATCCCTCTTCAACACCCGCCTCCATCGATCAACATCCACACGGACGCTTCACTGGAGGGTTGGGGAGGTCACTCCCACCAAGAGCAGGTTCAAGGAACATGGTCTCCCCTCTTCAAGATGTTTCACATCAACATCTTGGAGGCCATGGCGGTTCTTCTCACCCTGAAGAAACTCTCTCCGCCTCCCTCGATCCACATCTGTCTGACTCTGGACAACTCGGTGGTAGTCAGATGTCTCAATTGTCAGGGCTCGAGATCGCCCCAGATAAATCAGGTGCTTCTCCCTATCTTTCGTTTGGCAGAAAGGAAGAAATGGCACCTGTCTGCAGTTCACCTACAAGGATTCCGCAACGTGACAGCAGACGCTCTATCAAGGACAAGCCCAATAGAGTCGGAATGGTCTCTAGACGCAAAATCATTCTCCTTCATCTCTCACCAAGTCCCGGAACTTCAGATCGATCTCTTCGCAACGAGCGACAACAATCAACTTCCTCGATATGTGGCCCCGTACGAGGACCCCAAGGCAGAAGCGGTGGATGCCATGTCCCTGGATTGGAACAGATGGTCCAAGATCTACCTGTTCCCTCCACCCAACCTTCTGCTGAAAGTCCTATCCAAACTGAGAACCTTCAAAGGGATAGCGGCCCTAGTGGCTCCCAAGTGGCCCCGGAACAATTGGTATCCCCTGGTCCTGGAGCTGTGGCCCACCCTGATTCCCCTACCGGGCTCAGTCCTCTCTCAACAAGTACAGAAGTTGACTGTCTTCGCTTCATCTCTGAAAGTCAGGGACCTTCATCTCATGATTTTCTCTCCTTAGCCGTAAAGAAAAGGTTTGGGATCTCGAAGAAAAGTTTAGACTTCCTTGAGGAGTATAAGACAGAGTCTACCAGAAGGCAGTACGAATCTTCCAGAAAAAAGTGGGTTTCCTTCGTCAAGGCAAAAAATCCTACGGAGATCACCATTGATTTTTGCATGTCCTTCTTCATTCACCTTCATGGACAAGGCTTAGCGGCCAACACGATTTCCACCTGTAAATCGGCCTTGACTAGACCATTCCTATACGCCTTCCAGATTGATCTGTCCAGTGACATCTTCAATAAACTGTCAAAGGCATGCGCTAGACTACGCCCAGCACCTCTACCAAAACCTATCTCCTGGTCCCTGGACAAGGTGCTCCATTTTGCTTCTAGCCTGGACAACGATTCGTGCCCTCTAAAAGACCTGACTCAAAAAGTTATCTTCCTTTTTGCTCTCGCCTCGGGAGCCTGAGTCAGTGAAATAGTGGCATTATCAAGAGAAGAGGATCATATCCTATTCGCCGAGACAGGAAATCTTACCCTCTTCCCTGATCCGACGTTTCTCGCCAAGCATGAACTACCCACCAAGAGATGGGGCCCTTGGAGAATCTGCCCCTTGAAGGAAGATGTCTCTCTATGCCCAGTGAAGAGTCTTGAGGTCTATCTTCGAAGAACTTCAGACTTCGGTGGAGGACAACTCTTCAAAGGAGAAACATTGGGTAGCGACCTGTCACTGAAACAACTAAGAGTGAAAATCACCTACTTCATTCACAGAGCGGATCCTGACAGTACACCCGCAGGTCACGATCCTAGGAAAGTCGCTTCTTCTCTGAATTTCTTCCAGAGTATGGATTTCGAAAGCCTCAAGAGCTTTACAGGCTGGAAATCATCGCGCGTATTCTTCAAGCACTACGCAAAACAGGTGCACGAAGTGAAGCATTTCGTGGTAGCTGCAGGTAGTGTTATGAAACCTGCTGCTTAAATCTGCATAGAACAGTGAGTTACTTGGGACTCTAACTCTACGGGTGCCTGTGTTGACCCTATCGTGATACATAGTGGTTTAATGGACACTTAGTGTTTCTAATAGACTGTTCTTTACCAAGGTGAAATGTCATAGAAATTTTACATGCGTGCCACATGCTCTAGAGCATGAAGTATTTTTTTAACTTTAAAAGACTGGCGTTCCTCTGGGAACTTGTGTTTCTAAAAAGCAAACTTTTCTTTTCAGACTCAAGATCACCGTCTTTCATTTTCTATGTACATTATTCATTATTACTGTAAATAAATTCTATAATCATTATTGTAATTACTTCTATAATG
>NC_090728.1:101743546-101763546 GCF_036898095.1 Palaemon carinicauda
TTCATTTAATTTATATTTCCTTTCTTACATTTTGTTTGTTAAGATGTCCGTTTCTTTTAATGTAAATTTGTATAATAAATCAATATTAGGTTAATTAAACCTCATCGCATTTTTTACTCCCTCATTTATTTCATTGTAACTATTATGAATACAGTATTTAATCTTGGGGCAATATACCTGACATTTTAAAAGGAGTAAGTAACTTGAAAAAAAGGGTGATTTAGCGAGGAACTTTGTATTAATCTATCTGCTTTGATGGTAAAGATCCATATCTTCAAACTATATACTTTACTTTACATCACTGCTCTCATTTTTTGGTTTGTCTCAATAATTACTTAACGTAATATTCCTGTCCAGCATCTCACTGGGGTCCATGGGACGGAGCCGAAACAGAGCCTAAGAGTGCAGATGACTATAGACCTGATAAAGCTAGAGTAGGCCATTAAATTACTTTTATTTTCACGTGTGGAGTTCTCCGGCCTCTGGCCAGTATAATTTCCTTTTTGCATTCAAGAGTGAGGGTTAGGGAACTACGTCAGTAAAGTTATTAGCAGGGTGTTTGTGCCCTGAGTGTAAATGCTCCTTATCCTCCCCTGTTGATCTTTGAGTAACTGACTTAGGGAGACTTTCCTGGACTAACTAAGTTCCCACTCTAACTTTTAATTGATTAAAAATATTCTCCACATGAGTGGTCCTTCGAACCGGATCCTTTACCTTTGACTTATGAAGCATTAACATAATTAATCAGCTTGATTAAGCATACAGTAACTCACTATATCACTTACCAACACGCACCAGCCAGTTTGTCGAATGTGTAAAGCCCAGACTTTAATTGGGAAGAGAAATTTGTAATCATTATGATCCTTTTGTATCGACAACATATTTAAGGAAAGAACTGCGTAACCAGGTTAATTTGTTGCTTGAATGTTCTCTACAATTAGTCGTAGGAACTTCGCTTTGTCTCGAATCCGTTCACCCACGTGTTGTGATGGGTTCCGCTTATAGCCAGAAAGTTCTAAGCTGCTTGAACTGAGGTTTTTGTTGTTCAGACGCCCGTGTTTACTGCTCAACGAGAGCACCGGTGTATTCGTTTTGTCAACTAATTTTGCTAATTTAACAACTAATTTGTAACATTTTGTACCTTGGTCTACCTTCCTTTGTGTCGTTCACCTTCCCTAACTAACCTTAACCTTTCTAACTAACATTCCCCATATACCTAGCACGTGTCCTTGTCCTACAGAGCGAATTGGCGCAACATAATTTTAAGTCTTCTTACAAGTAACGTAGAAACTCAATTTCCCCAAGTCCGTTTCCTTCCATGTGTTTGTTCCGAGATGGCGGATCTTGTTTACAACCCAAATTAAAGGGTGCATAATTGTTTTTTACAACCCACACTAAAGGGTGCGTAAATGTTGTTTACAACCCAAACTAAGGGTGCGTAATTGTCTACCGTACGTAACTTACTGCGAGTAGTTCCATTTAATTTCCTTTAGCGAGGAGATTTTTGTTTTTGTCCTTTAGCAAGGGTATCTTGTTTTGTATTGTCCTTTAGCGAGGATATTTTTGTTTTACCTCCGCGTGAGGGAAATTTCATTTTTGTTTAGCCTCTACGAGAGTGCACTTTAACGGCTAGGTCGTTGTCTCGTGCGCCTATCTACATTTTTAATAATTCAGTGGTTGCCTCAGTGCGGCCGCAACTGTGAAACTGTCACGCCACCAGTGTCAGCCTCAACCTGTTATTTAACTTTAACTTAATTTCTTGCATTCATAAGCCCCTGCACTTTCTCACTCGTTTTTCTTCTCTTAAGTAATTTAATTCAGTCATTTATTGCCACGTCAGTATATATAATTCAGGAGTAAATTTTCTAACATCATGTGACCGAGCCTTGTCTGCTTTGTTGGACCCGGTCAGTTTGAATTTTCAAGTAATTTTGTGATTTACATTTGTTTTTCCAATTAAACAATTTTCTCTCGTCATGAGTAACTTTAAATATTCAATTATCACGCTAGTAAATTTGTAAAGTTTAATTTTTACGTTCTTTTGAAAAGTCAGATTTGCCTTTTGTTTTGCTTGACTGTATCCGTTCCTCAAACGTGGTGAACCCAAGATAGCGGAATTCACTTCTAACGTAAACATCCCTCCACCGCCGGAGGCGGAGATGCTCAGCCCCGAGGAGATTAACACTAGGCTTAACGAACAGGAATTAACATTCAACTTTGTTTGTGAGGACGCTGACTTAGCACTTCATGCTCTCGTTTCAGTAGATTTTCCTAACATGGGTCCTGAAGCCGTGGCTTATTTTAAAACTGAAATTGGTAACGTAAGAGATGAACTTTGTGATTACAAGAATATTTGGAGACGTCATTACAACCATCCCATTGTTAAATTAAATTATCCCATGCATGCTGCCTACTCAAGTAAAATTGAAATTCTTTTAATAGCCTAATGGCTCATCCTAATTTAATAATTAAAGCTAATCAGTCTTGTTCTTCTTCGAGGGCAACACCTTCAGTGACACGTCCCTTTATAAAGGCCATTAACGGTTCCCTAGTTGATCCTTCTAATATCTTGGCAGTCAAGCACAATGTAATTAATTTTGCATCAACTCCCCAACCTGTTCAATCGTCACATTTCAATACCATGTTGCCAACACGGCATACGATTAGTAATTTTGAGTCAGTCCCACCTGCTCTGTCCTCATCTCCAAACCTTAAGCCGCCAACGTTTGATCGCCCTCAACCCCCTTTGTCTTTACCGCTGGTGACAGTGCGTCCCGGAGTAGAAACCATTCACAGTCTCACCATGGACCCCCTAGTGGTAGAGCAAATGCCACCCAATCTGACCGTGTGCGTGAAGGCCAGCAAAGGCCTGTGCCGGTAAATTCAGTCATTAAACCCGTACCATCCCCCGGACCATTGCTCATTTTGCTGATTGTCCTATCTTCAAGCCAGTAACTTCCGCTCCAACCCGTGTTGACGCTAAAATATCCACGTCAGAATCTGAAACCCGTTCTCAGAACGAGCCTCGTGGTCGCAACCTCAAGACTTTAGCGGTCAGAAAGGAACCTTTTGCACTAACGGCGGATTTAGCGAAGGTCACACATGTAGATCTAGTGCCGGAGCTTAGAGCCTGTTTACGATTCACCTTGCTTGAGGATAAGGGTACCAAGAACGTCATTTATCATTTTCATTCATTTATATATGGCGTCACTAAACTTTTATTAATTTTGCCAAGTCATACAGCAGCATTTCCCAGGTCAATCCCTTGCTTTAACTTCAAAGCGTAAATTTAATTTTTGCCTTGATAACTTGTCATGTTACTGCAACCCCCCTGACATCCTTCAGCTCGTGCTGAATATAAGTTTTGTTTTTAATGTTTCACTTTTAAACGTTTTCCCTCAAGACGACATCAAAGACTTTCGCCGTCAGAATTGTAATGTCCCCATGGACCTAGTTTGTCTTGGTTTATCATACAGACTTGTGTCAGCTAAATTTTCACCTTTTAACGCTGAGAGGGAAGTAGCTTTTCTCCCTTTGTCACTCGGCGAATACAAAGCTTTCACCACGCCAGTCACTTTCTTTGTAAAATCATTTTATGTAAAACGTTGGGTGTCAAACCGGGATGGGGATTCATCCCCATAATTTTGAATTTGTCATTGCCCGGACTTGTTGCTGAACTTGACTGTTATTGGCTCAAGTTTTGTTTGCTCTATCCGTACCCCTTAGGTGGGAAGAATTGAGTACCTTTAATCGTTTTATTATCATTACATCGTACGTTTAAAGATAACACTGATCATTTACTTATCGTAACGCTTCCGTGAAGCATTTCCTGCGGGATTAATTTTCCCCACATTCACGTTCATGCCTAATTTTAACTCGATTGGTTTTAATTAAAGCTAGCAGCGTTTTGTTAACTTTAAACGGATGTAGATGTGAAGAACAACTTCATTCTTCATTCATCCAGTAAGTTTATCTCGCGCGTACTAACCAGTAGTTGAATCACATTTGCCGGAACTAACCTCTCTCTCCCTTTTATCCCCAGGGTGTGGAGAATTTTCTTCACTCTTCTTCTTCCCTTTGTATTTTTGGCTCTCTATTAATAACACTGTAGCTACCCCTTAAACGTTATCTCCTACATTAAGTTTTCCTTACCAAAACATCGGGAGAACTATTTTAAATCAACTAAACTTGTTGACAGTAGCGTACGCCATGCTCGTGACGTCAGAGCGTAGATACGCACAACAAAGGCCTTACCCTGGCGTATGTTGGTTCTTTCCTTAAACCACTTGGGTCGAGATAAATATTAAACTGATTGGAATATACAGTAATCTTAATACTGCTGACTTGAAAGCAGCTTTCATTTCTCAATACCAATTAAGGTTTGTTAATTTTACGATGTATGCCCATCGCACCAGCTCAATGCTAATTTATCATTTAAACTCTTAATTTTTAGCAAACCAGAATAGGTAGGATTATTGAATATATAAACTTCCTTAGAGCACCAAGATTTCTCTGAGTATTTTGTATAAAATCCTGCCTCTTATGCACTCCTTGCAACAATATATTGCCCTATCCTAAAGTCCCGATATGGCACCTCCACTAGGTTACCTTGCGCATCCTGACCCTCATCTGTCTTGAAAGGTGAAGCCAGGTGAGCCCTCTCGACCTCATGGTTGGCCCATTCGTTCCGAAGCTGCAGTGACCGATTGACCTGGTTGTCAGTGGATCCGTGCACCTCTGGCTCACCCCCCCCCCCCTTCCCAAAACTAGACTCACACATGAGTCCTGCCGGTTGGAGAGATGATATTCCAAGGAGCCTGGTAAACCATATTTGCCAAAAGTGAGGATTCTTGGGGTGAGCAAGTCAAGAGTGCAAAGTGTAGCCTAAACTGTGCAACGATCTGGTCAACAGCCATTCGAGGACAAAGACAGTATTCCAAGGAGTGCAGGTACTATATTGTGGCCACTTAGTTTTCCCCCATTTTTTAGCTTAGACTAATTTTAACTTGATTAGGTTAACTGGCTATTACATATTTCGGGTTGTGTGTGGTGGGATGGTGTGTACAGTTTTTTCCATATCATTTTATGCTTTCGAGACTAACACTGTCTTTGGGTCACATGGGCCACGTGCCCAACTCAATTTCAATTATAAATTATTGCAGAAGACCACGAGTCTAATCAATCATATATTTTATTTAATTTACATTTCCTTTCTTACATTTTGTGTTTGTTAAGATGTACGTTTCTTTTAATGTAAATTTGTATAATAAATTATTAATAGGTTAATTAAACCTCTTTGTATTTTTTATTCCCTCATTTATTTTATTGTTACTATTATGAATACTGTATTTAATCTCGGGACAATATACCCGATATTTTAAAAAGTTGAAAAAGTTGCGGGTTTTAGGTCTCCACTGAGACAATTTACATCGTTCTCCTCGGGCGACCAAGGAGTAAGTAACTTGAAAAAAGGGTGATTTAGCGAGGAACTTTGTATTAATCTATCTGCTTCGAAGGTAAAGATCCATATCTTTAAACTTTATACTTTACTTTACATCACTGCTCCCATTTTTTGGTTTGTCTCAATAATTACTTAACGTAATATTCCTGTCCAGCATCTCACTGGGGTCAAAACAGAGCCTGAGAGTGTAGATGACTATAGACCTGACAAAGCTAGAGTAGGCCATTAAATTACTTTATTTCACGTGTGGAGTTCCCGGCCTCTGGACAGAGCAACCTCTTTTGCCTTTAAGAGTGAGGGTTAGGGAACTACGTCAGTAAAGTTATTAGCAGGGTGTTTGTGCCCTGAGTGTAAGTGCTCCTTATCCTCCCCTGTTGATCTTTGAGTAACTGATGTAGGGAGACTTTCCCACTCAAACAATTAATGAAAAAAATATTCTCCACACACATAAATATACTGTATATACATACATATATATATATATATATATATATATATATATATATATATATATATATATATATATATACATATAATGTATATATACGTATACACACACACACACATATATATATATATATATATATACCTGTATATACTGTATATATATATATATATATATATATATATATATATATATATATATATATATATATATGTGTGTGTGTATATATACATATATATATATAAATATATATATATATATATATATATATATATATATATATATATATATATATATATATATATATATACCAGAGTATCTATACAACAATAATATATATGTATATGTATATATTTGTACATGTATATAATATATATGTATTATATTCATCCATATATTTAATTATATATATGGATAAATATCCACACAATATCGTGTTCAAATAGAAATAAATTTCTACTTCGTATTTGGGATCGAACGCTAGCCCCTTTTAATGAAAAGCCAGGTCGAAACCAACCATTCCATGAGAGGCCATTTTACTGGATAACATTAATTATGTGTGTCTAACATGGTTCTATCATTGCTAGCTAGAGCTACAAATTAACAAATAACGTCAAGTAATCACGTAACATGTAACTATAAACCTCATCGGTAAAATAATGTTAACCTCGGTTCTGAACGACTGAGTGGTTCTGAACGTCTGAGTGATCTCCGGTGACACCGGAGATCCGATGACAAAGGTCCGTAATCGTGAAATCGTGAACAACAGCGGTAAGATAATGTTAACCTCAATGCTGAACGTCTGTGTAATCTCCGGTGAAGCCGGAGATTCTGTGAAACAGGACCGTAATAATGAAATTGTGATTAATCATGAAAAAGGTTCGTGTGCATAAGGCCGAAGCCGGAGTCTGAGTGCCGGGTTTCACCGTTGCACTCCAAATATCTGACTAGTTCCCAACCCAATGAGTATCCATTATAGCGGAGTATAACTCAAGGCGGTGAACGTTCCGAAGAGAACGGAACTACGGGTAGCGGCATAAAGCGATCCCAAAATAATGACTCATACACTAACGGAACCTATTAATAATGCTATCTATATTAACAGTAACCACATCAATAAAACGTAAATACCATCAAACGTAATATCATAACCCCGGAAAAGAAGAGGAGGCAGGGATAACTCGTGAGCGTATAAAACGGAAAACGGGAAATCCACCTCTCCTTACTCGAGATTAAGATAGAAAACGAGAGAAAGGGTAACTCGTAACTGTAGTAACAGAAACCGAGAACTCCATGCTCACGCTCTCATGGTTACATTATAAAGAACCAAAAGCACCCAATAATATGATATAAGAATAATGATAAAATTGTAATAACCAAGAACGAAGAATAACGACAGCGTAACAAATAAATAAAAAGATATAGTCTAAAACGACCACCTTCCCGAGGCGTGTACTTAAACTATACAAAGGCAAGAACGTTATTCTTCGTTCGTCCAAATTGGACTCACTAGCAAAAAAATACCATAGTAAAAACAATCAATAAAATAATGATAATAATAATGGTCATACAACGTAAGTGATATAACCTAGATGACAGAGTACCAGATGGGCAATATTAACTTGAAATACTAGCGAAGCGAACCAAACCAACATGGCTGCCGACACCGAGGAAGGCCAATCCCCTCCCAAAATTAAAATCCACATTACTGGAAAAACACAAATGCCCGGTACTGAAAAAAGCTGTCAAAACAAACTATGGTACTTAACATTGGTAAAGGTGAAGTAGCAGCGTCAGTCATGATGAATTAACGCCCAACACCGGAAAAACAACGAAAGCACAAATAATACGACTATGCAGGCAAGTCCAAAACAGAAGGATGACCTAGAGGGCGCTCGTGTTGGGTGACGGGGCGTGGTCCAAGTGTGGTTTCTGGGGCCTTTGTTACGGCCCTTCCCTTTGATGAAGGAATTATCTAAATGGAAGACAGCCTGTGAATAGTGGTTTTCACACGCCCCTGATGTATACACGACACCCACGAGGTGCTCGCGCTAGGGTAGTAACCTCTGCATTCCATGCTTTTATCTTTCTCTGGTATATTTGGAAGATTCATATCAGAAAAGTGTAAAGAAGGACTCTTTTCACCGGCCGTCACAGGTCGACCCAGAAATATAATATATCAAAGCTATTGTCTTTTCAAGTTCATTGGTAGCCCCAAGTACAGTGACTGATAATAATTGTAACCAAACGATATTCACCTTACATTTTATTAACACTATTTCATAATAAATAGTCTATTTAAGGAAAAATTCCATATCAACAATGAAATCAACTTTTAACTAGCGAGTCTTGCTGACAAAATGTAAACAGATTTGTGGTTACGTTCTCGGCAATCTTTATCTTTCTCTAACCTTTCAATAATTTTAACGGTAGTGTTAATGATGGTATATTAAAGTATTATTTTTGTTTAGTATTGTATATATAAAAGTTTTTATTTTTTTCCAGTGGGTGTTCAAGGTTTTCACACGTAGGCTGGGTTCGTTTATCAGCAGTGAATAGCCTAAGTATCGGTAACGAGTTGGCAATACTTTTTGTCATATATATCAGGTTTTGACATAGGAAAAATCTATTTTTGGGTGAGATAGCCATGTCGTTCTGGTGGAAGTTCCTCATTGGCTGCTTCTACTTGGGAGATTTCTGCGAGTGATATACCAGAGAAATTTACCTTGGAGCTATCACAGAGTTCTTTACCTCCGGAGCGAATATCCCGAGAGATATCATGTATAAATCAGGGATGTGTTAATAAAAAGCCATGGTTATCCTTCCCCGAATAGAGTTAACCTTGTCTTGAAGGATAAGGGATAGGGTAGGAAACGTGGGTGAGAGAGCAGTTACAACTGCCGATCTCAAAGATGTGCTACTGCTACTACTAACACGCTTCCTGATGAACCATTCCAGGAGCAGCCATCTGTGAGAGTGCGAGGTCCCACACTGAGAAACGGGAGGGGATAGAAGGTAACGGGTGGGCCATCAGGACATGTCTATCTCACCCAAAAATAGATTTTTCCTATGTCAAAATTCATTTTTT
The DNA here is from genome assembly GCF_036898095.1 of Palaemon carinicauda. Taxonomy (NCBI): domain Eukaryota; kingdom Metazoa; phylum Arthropoda; class Malacostraca; order Decapoda; family Palaemonidae; genus Palaemon; species Palaemon carinicauda. Next base: position 101,752,541 of record NC_090728.1, read on the forward strand.
AGGCTCGAGCCATGTCGTCCTAATGGAAGTGTACCAGAGAAGTATCATTCTCAGTTGTGGCCAGAAGAGTTTTAACCCTGTAACTCCATAGACATAAGCATACATCCTACAGCAGCGGTACTATGATACCGTATGATGAGAGTAAGTGAGAAGTTTGTACAAAGGTAGTAACAAAGTAAATCAATAGCAAAGTCCCACTCACAGTGGAGAACTTTGTCTCCAGTAGATGAAGAGATCGAAGTCAATAAAAGGAGGGTTAAAGAAATTTTGATACACTACATTCATTTCATATAGACAGCAGGTCCAAAGAAAGGAAACACAAAAAAGAATAGTCATTTTTTAATGTTTCCGAAAGTACATACATATAGTAATAATATTACAAGATATAAAAAAAATATATAAGTATATACAGAAAACTTGAGTTTTCTGACCCCAAATTATGAAACCAAGTAGTAAAACAGTAATACTGATGACAAAACAAGAAAATATCACCTGTAACTCGTTACATCATCAAAAAGGCATATGAAACAAAAGATCATAATCCCCTTGTATAATGTAGACTTGAGAAGTCCCAGTTATACAGTCCAAATGAGTCCGTGCACAACACTTGAGAAGCTGGTTTAATTACACTACCAGCGGCCACCATGAAATGTTCAATCTCTTCCAACTGACGTAGGTAATGTTTGAAGAACTGTCTTGAAGATTTCCATCTTGTGTAAGCCTGTAATCCAGCCAAGGACATCGATTGGAAAAAAAAATTAAGGAAGAGGAAACTTTTCTAGGGTCATGACCCGCTGGAATACTTCCCGGATCAGCCCTTCTGATGAAGTAGGTGAGTTTGGACCTTAGCTGTTTCAGAGAAAGGTTAGATCCTGTCAACTCCCCTTTAAAAAGTTGACCACCTTTAAGGCCCGACTCTTGGAGAGATAGGCTTTAAGGCTCTCCACAGGGCACAGAGAATGGTCCTGTAGTGGAACAATTTTCAAGGGCCTCGAGCGTTTCGTGGAAAGTTCGTTTTTCACCAAGAATGCAGGATCTGGATAGAGGTTTACCTCACCCGAATCCGAGAATTCAATGTGGCCATCATCCTTTGAAAGGGCCACAATCTCACTGATTCTAGCACCAAAAGCCATAGCAAGCAAAAAGATAGACTTTTGAGTAAGATCCCTCAGAGAGGCAGAGGTGTTATCTATTGAAGAGGTAAAAGTGCAAGACTTTATCCAACGACCATGAAATAGCCTTGGGAGGAGCATTAGGTTTCAGTTTAGCACAAGCCTTCGTTCGGGATCTTATCGAATAGGTCGCTATTGAGTTTGATATCAAAAGCAATCGCAATTGGTCTAGTTGGTGCCGAGTTACACGAGGCAATAGTTGTAGAGGCTAGACCTTGATCGTGTAGTGAATGAAGAAAGAAATACAGAAGTCCATAGAAATAGAAGAGGGCTGATGACTTTTCTCGAATGCAACCCATTTTTTTCCAGGAAGACAAATATTGTCGTTTTATGGTGTTGGACTTGTACTCTTCTATGAAGTTAATTTCCCTCGCAACTCCAAATTTTCTTTGAGCCCCGAGGGCGAGAAAATCATTAACTGAAGGGTTTTCGTTATCCAGGAGGAAGCGAAGACAGTTGTCTGTTGAACAACCTGGGACAGCACTGGAGATGGTAGAGGGATCTGGAGGGGTTTGAGTTCCAGAACAAGAGAGTACCAAGTGCTCTTGAGCCACATGGGAGCCACCAGAGCTGTTGTTGCCTTGAAAGTCTGCAGTTTGTTCAGTACTTTCAGTAGGAGGTTGAATTAAGGAAATAGGTTCCAATCCAAAGACATCGAATCCATTCCTGTCGCCTCCGGGTCCAAATTTGATGCTACATATCGGGGAAGTTTTTTGTTGAAGCTCGTCACAAATTGATCGATTTGCAGTTCCAGGACTTGCTCCAGAACGAAATAAAATGATTTTATGTCCAGAGACCATTCTATTTCCTGAGGCTTGGATCTCGACATGGCGTCCGCCATCACATTGTGAACCCCATCGAGGGGAACTGATGAAAGATGCCATTTCCTCCATTTTGCTAAAGAGAGAATGGCTAGGATTACATGGTTGATCTGAGGAGATCTGGAGCCCTGTCTTTTGACACAGTGCACTATTGTGCTGTTGTCGATGACCAATTTAACATGTGATTTCGTCTTTGGGCATTGTCTCTTTGGAGTCAGAAACACTGCCATAGGCTCAAGAACATTGATGTGAAACTTCTGAAATGCAATCGACCATTGAGCCTGCACTTTCTTGGAAGAGGAGTGTCCTCCCCAACTTTGTTCCAAGGCATCTTTGTGAATAGTCACGGAAGGAGGAGGGTATTGAAGAGGGACATCGTTCATTAGACTCTTGGCAGTGGACCATAGCTTTAGCTGCTTCCGCAGTAAGGCCGGGGTTTTGTGGCGACGATCTCTCCGAGCATTGAATGACTTTCTTCTCCAGACTCTGTTGGCATCTTTGAGCCTTGCTTTCAGAATTTGGCACATCAAGGCAGAGAATTGTAATGACCCCAGGAACCTTTCTTGTTGTCGTTTGGTGGGTACTTTTGAACGAAGTAGACACCTGACCGAGTTTGCGATTTCCTTTCTCTTGCCTTGTGGTAGAGAGAGGATGTGTGACTGTGGGTTCCAGTGAAGTTGTAGCCACTTCAATTTCCGAGCTGGAGATAGCCTGGACTTCTCAAGGTTGATTTGGAAACCCAGAGATTGTAAGAAGTTCATGACTTCTTGGGCTGTTTGAAGACATTCCGACTTCGTTGCAGCCCCGACTAACCAGTCGTCCAGTCTGTTCCGAAGTTGTTGGACAATGGCCTCGACTAGTTTCGTGAAAATCCTTGGAGCTATACTGAACCTGAAGGGCATAGCTCTGAATACGTAGGTCTTTCTTGCCAGTCTGAAACCAAGGTAGGGGGAGAAAAGCCGACCAATCGGAAGATGACAATAGGCGTCTGTAAGATCTAAGGGGACGGTGTAAGCCCCCCTGGGGTAGTAGGGTCTGTATTTGCGAGATAGTCAGCATCTGGAACTTGTTGTTCAGAATGTATTTGTCTAGTGGGGACAAGTCCAGAATTGTTTGAAGAGTGTACGAATCTTTCTTGGGCATGCAGAATAGCCGCCCTTGAAAGTTCATGGATTTTGTGCAACAGATGACTCCCTTCCGGAGAAGGTTCTGAACGTAATCCTCCAAAAAGGGGGTTGTGGGTTGAAAGAGCCTCTTGAACTGGGGTGGTTCCTGTCTCCATTTCCAACGTAGCCCTTTTGAGACTATTCTGTGAGCCCAGGGATCGAACTCCCATTGATCCCCAAATGGGTGAAGACGTCCCCCTACTGGAAGCTCCTCGTTGTTGCGAAGGACCAGTAACTTTAGATGTCTTGTCTCTACTTCCTCGGTCTCTAGTTCTACCGCCTCTTCCAAAACTTCCCCGTTACTGGAGCCCTTCCTATGAGCTTTGACAGGGTGAAATGTGGTGGTGGCTCTCTCGTACACCAGATTGAAGGCTGGAGACTGAAACATACTACTGGGGGACCATATACACAGTCGAGGAATGGCGGCAACTGAGGCTGATGCGACAGGAAAGGGTTTCCTTCCTTGAAATGACTTCTGGGCTTCTTGCCCTTGGGTTGAGGTCCTTTATTGGGGGTAAATTTTCATTTTGAGGAAATACTCCACTTGTCAATAAGGCTCTTAATCTCCTGAGCTACTTTGTCCATGACTTCTTTAGGTGGTAGGATAATTGCGTACTGACTCTCTGTCTATCTGTATGTCTGTATGCATGTATATATGTATGTATGTTATTGCTTGATTACAGAACTACTAATTACTGTAAATGAGATATATGGCATAAAACCACTGAAGTACAGAACTGAGAATTACTGTGCTTAACGATCATTTTACTTTTGTATTTACATAGACCTTTCGAAAACAATTCCTGATTTCTCTAGAAGCAGAAGAGACTCTTTATTCACAGCAGTTCAACCTCAGTTTTCTTTTTTATTTACTTTGTTTACATAGTGGTGAGCTACTAAGCTAATTTTTTGTTTTGTTTTGTTTTACTTGTGTAATATATTAGACTTACTTAGCTCTTTCATAAACTTCCTTTATATAGTGGTGAATTACTGGGTCTTTTTTTTTATTTTACTTCTGTAATATATTGAATAATTTCATTAATTTCTAGATTTTCTTCTAACGAGCTACTTATTTTTTTTAATAGAAACTGAATAAAACGTGCAAATGAAATACTGATGTCTATATATATGTCCTTTCGTGTCCAGTATGGCTAAAGCTATAATTATTGTCCAAGTATGAAGTAAGAATCTAAATTATTTGATGCCATTAAAACGTATGAATATTCAGGGTGAATAAAGGTATAAATAAAATTACTGTGTAAAAGTATAGAGCAAAGGTAAAGATAGAAAGCTTTATAGAATCAGTAAAACACACATACAAGTACACAAATGTCCGGGACGCATATGTCCGGGGACGCGATTGTCCGGGGACACAATTGTCCGGGACACAAATGTCTGGGATGCAAAACGTCCAGTACGCAAATGTCCTAGAACCACTTTAACCAGCTTTTCAGGGAAGAGATCCTTCCCCCAGATATTGGAGTAGATCAGTTTTCTGGGTTCATGTCTGATCATAGCAGTGGCTAGGACGTGTTCTCTACATGCTCTTCTGGCAAGGACGAAAGCATGGAGATCCCTATGAAACATGATTAGGTGAGTTTTAGCCAAGACAGGGAAGAGATCAGATTTGGAATAGTTTCCAATAAGCATCTCTAGATACAATTGGAAGGATAAAGAGGCAGAAAGTCTCTCTTTAGGTTCCAGTTCTCCCTTCAATAGGTATTCAGGAATCCTAGGCAGTTTCTCATTAACCTATGCCTCCGACGTCTTTATCTAGTTTTCCAACAGTGAATGTATGTTGGATGTCCTCCCAATTGTTCGAATCGTAAGGAAGGGCTAGAGAGACAGGTTTATATTCCTCTAGCACTGGAAAGAGTCTGTTCTTCCTTACTGCTTTCAATACGGCCTCTAAGCTTTTATAGGCAAAAGTGAAGACAGTATCTTTGGCGGCCACAAAAGTGGCCTGTTTCCTGCCAAAGGCAGAAAGTTGGGTATTAGTGAATTCAGCCGCCTTCAACTCCCTAACCATAAGGGATTGAGCCTTGCCATGATCCAGAATGATCATTCCCTTCGGGATTGTATCATCCCTAATGGACGCTTCCAAGATAAGCCTCATGTAACAGTAAGGATCGCTATCGATCGATGGAAAGAATTACAAGTCCGAAACTGGCTTGGAACCCTAACCATCCCCAATATGAAGGAACCCTTCGGTTAAGGCCATATTCTCAGCATAGCGCCAAGGGTTCTTACCTGCGCATTCTGGTAGGCTTGAAGCTGGGGGAGCCCTAGAAGCAGGTGCCTGTTGTGAAACTTCTATCCTCTCTGTTAGATCTGCTTGAGAACGTTTATATTTGGCAGTTAAGTTTTCCATGAAAGCTTTCATGGATGCCATTAGTTCTAAATTACTGGGTAGTGAAGGTTTGTCTAATATTGGAACCGGGGTGGAGGTGGAAGCAGGGGCTCTAGTAGAAAGTAAAAAGGCATTAGGAGCTGTACTCACCTGATGTACATCCAATGACTCTTCCGAGGCTTCCGTAGTCAGTAGGATCCTCTCCTTCTCTGATGAAACAAAAGTAGTCGACATGTCGTCCGTGTCCAGGCTCATGACTTGCAGAGTCTTGGACTTCATCATCTGCTAGTAGTGGTGGGAGTTGGACCGTCGGCAACTCTTGACCAAAAACGGAGGACACCTCAGCCTTGGGAAAGAGGTTCTTCAGTTCCAGAGAAGGAAGAGAAAGGGCACCTTGTTGAGAGCTCTTCTGGAAGCCTCTTACCCAGTGTCGGAGCATCTTCTGCCTTTGATCTGGGATGTCCAAGGAGACGTCAGTCGCATAGAAGCCGGTTTGAAGGAGATCCATGCAAACTTTGCAGTCAATAGGGTCCCCGATTGTAGTGGATCCCTTGGAAATATGACAGCTTCCATGTTTCCGGCAGGTCTTGTGGCCACAGGGTAACTTAACCCGCCTGGTACAGGTGACGTAAAGCATTCCATGTCATCAGCGACCTGTAAAGATAAGAAATGTAAATGAATATACAGTATTGCAAAATTAAGATATCATATATTCTTAAAATTAGGAAATTTTTTTTTTCATATATCCTATATAAGCCTACACATAAAGAATGGCTAAATCTAAAATATAATAGAACACATGCCAAACAGCTCATTAATCTGGAATGATTCATGAAGAAAAACAATGACGGTCGGCTAGGAATATGGAGGAAAGGAACATATCAAAGGAACACCAGAACTTCCAGAGGTCTATCAGAACAGCTCAAGAAGGCAAGGTCACTCACTGTACTGCCTAAACCAGCAACAGCTGTCCCCAAGGCAGCAGCTATTTCTAGTAGCCAGAAAAGAATGACTTATCAATACCCCAGGATGTCGACACAAGGCGGCAGATGCATTGTAAAGTCAACAGGGGAAGAGTGAACAATCCCAAGGGAAGGGTCCACAATCAAGGAAAGTACAGGAGTGAAAGGCCAGAGAACCAGCCAGAACCAGATCATTATCATGAACTTACAAAAAGTGGGGGTGCAACCCATAAGATAATGAAAGCCATACAAGACAACCAAGACGCTAAGAATTAAAAATTCAAAGGGTGCCCTGACAACCAGACAGAATCCAATCGAACAACTCCAGAGGACAATGTTCCTCAGATGTGGGATAGGAAAGAGCAGATGACTAGTCTAAGGCTACAGCTGAGGTGACGGAGGGGGTGACCCATAGCCAACACACCCAGTGCTAGAGGAACTCAAGCTGACAAGACTGGAAGCAGAGACAGGAGGTGGCCCCTCTGTCTAGATAGGCTAACCTGGCAAGGGAGTCAAGACTCCATAGCTAGAGGGATATCTCAAGCTGACAAGATAGGAAGCAGAGACAGAGGGTGGCACCTCTGCCTAGATAGGCTAACCAGGCAAGGGAGTCAGAGGGATATAGCACAAGAAGATAGGCTACAGACATAGGACAAGCACTGCCTAGGCGGCAGAGGAGTGACCCAAGGGGTACCAACTCTGTGCCTAGATAGGGTTAGCCTAGCCTCCTAGTGGGTGAGGAAAATCTCAAAAGCTAGGGTGAGATGACTGGACAAGAGGAACATAGTTCTGGCCTAGATAGGGTTAGGCCATGGCAGAACTGTGTAGGCAAGCCTAACCTCCTAGCGGGTGAGGGAAAGCTCAAAAGCTAGGGTGAGATGACTAGACAAGAGGAACATAGTTCTGGTACAGTCAGGTTACGGCCTAACTAGGAAGGGAAAGGGGCAGAGAACCACCCAAGGGTGGACTCTAAGGCGGCAGAGAGATTTCGACTTAGGAGGAGAAAATCTCATCAACCTAGGCAAGGAAAGATAGCCTACAAGTAGGCACACTAACAGGCACAAGGAAAGGGGAAGGAGGGGTGGTAATGGGAGACTCAGAAAATGGTGAGGCAGCATGGCAGGAAGGCCCAACAGCAACATGGAACAGCAATAGTGTCCCAGAGGGGTTGCCATGATAGGGCATAGAGGACAAGTCCTCACAACCAGACATAGCCTACCAAAGACTAAGAGAGAAGCCTAATGATGGATCAGGCGACACAAGGAGGTCTACTAGTCAGCATCAGAACTGGGATAAGGGGTTCTAATGGGTAAACATAAGTAGACATAGGGAACAGGATCCCGAGACCTGTGCTGCCTCGCCAAACATATAGTCTAAGTGGAAAGTCACCATAGGGTAACTGAGAACAATATCCAACTCCCAAAAGGACCTACCATGATGTGACGAATAAACATCGTGGGAGGATAGACGGCCTCAACCAACCCGTAAGGTTTGGTGAAAGGAGTGGTGCACTTGTGAACATTTACCAGGTATGGCTGCCAGCTAGGGTAGGCTAGCTTAAGCCAATGCTGATAAAAACACAAAAGAAACACCAACAAAGGATAGGGGGATACTACATACATACCACACTTTAGAATGATAAAATAAAATATTCCAAAAGTAAATGACTAAATAATTAATAATAATTTCTATGAGTTTGACATGATGAATGGCGCCGAAAGCCTGCCGGATTCGGAGCAAAAAAATCATACAACATAAAAAAGAAACTGAGTGGAGACGCGAAATTCTCCAACACATGTAAGGGTGGACAGTCAACTTACTTACTTTACATACTTTGATGGCTGCTTTTCCGGTCCCATACAGCAGGGGAACCCCACTCTCTACAGGACCTCCACTGTCGTTTTACCTTGTTCGTTCAGAGTATTTAACATTTCATATCACATATTGTTCATTTACTGTTAAAACGTCACTGTCAAGAGACTCATGAAATAAGAAAGTCTTCAGTTTCCTCTTGCAAGCCTTAATGTCTTCAATCATTCAAATGTTTCGTGGGAGCTTATTATATTGTCTTGGGGCTGCATATTTAAGGGCTCTGGAGCCTAAAGTAGACATATATCTAGGTTCCAACAGTTTGAAGCCATCTGTAACTACAGTATTCTCGTGTCGACACGATTTGTTGGCAACGCAATGTGTAGCAATTCTTTTAAGTATTTTGGATGCCCGGTTCTGATAACTTGGGTGGGTTATTGTACATATTTTAAAGACCAATCATATGAACTTCCTGACCACAATCATGGGATTTCTGTACAGCATTGGAGATTGTAAGAGGAGCATCACATGCTCCAAGGCCTTTACGAAAACTAAATTGCAAACTAGGGAATAGATGATTACCTTCAGCAAACCTATTAAGACGTTTTGCCAGAAGACGTTCAAAAACTTTAGATAATATGGGAGTTATGGAAATTGGGCGGTAATCAGTGGGATTTGAGCTACCACAAACACATTTATATAGAGGAGTAACATTACCAATTCTCCAACAAGTGCTAAAAGCTCCTCTTCTTGCTAAGTTGCGCAAAATAACAGATAACTTTGGAGCTAAGAAATCTGCTGTCTTTATAAAAAAAAAAAATGGAAAAATACCATTTGGGTCTACACCCCCATAAGCATCAAGGTTCATCAACAAAGCTTTAATTTCACGAGATCGAAAAGCTAAACTAGTTAATTTAGCCTCGAAAACATGAATGAGGAAGTTCAAGATTTTCATTACTCTGTTTACTATCAAAAACATCAGCCAAAAGGGTTGCCTTTTCCTTTGGACAGTGAGTGACTGAGCCATCTGGTTTATGTAAAGGAGGAACTGTTACATCACACCAAAGAGTGCAGATTAAGGGTAGACCACCATATATGTTCCTGAGTTGTACCAGAAACATCAGCCAAAAGGGTTGCCTTTTCCTTTGGACAGTGAGTGACTGAGCCATCTGGTTTATGTAAAGGAGGAACTGTTACATCACACCAAAGAGTGCAGATTAAGGGTAGACCACCATATATGTTCCTGAGTTGTACCAGAAAGGGCTTCTTTTATGGTTAAATTGTACTCCTTTTCAGTTGAGGCATAAACTCTCTGAGCAAAAGCTCAAAGCTGAGTATAGTTATTCCAGGTTAAATCTGATCTGTTATATATATATATATATATATATATATATATATATATATATATATATATATATATATATATATATATACACATATATATATATATATATACATATATATATATATACATACACACATATATACATACATATATATGTATATATGTGACCCAATCTGGGTCATATTGGGGTTCAATCAATTTAGGAAAACACGAATGGAGGGAGACTTCATGCACAAATAATAGCCGAGTTGATCGTTTTACACAGAATATATTCTCTTAAATTTACAAGGGCGCCCTTAATTATGATTATGTTACGTTGATAAGAAAAAACCTCAGAAAAATGGTACTCGGTTCGGCACACGTTGGCACCTGCCCTTCCTTGCGTGACACTCTAAGGGCTTCCAAAACAAGACTGCCTGTCCTATGGGGCTTTTACCTAAGCGCCCATACATGGCATGATGATTCTGATCAGTGATTGGTTGTTTGACCCGAAAGTCTCAAAACAACCAATCGGGAGAAGGCTAGTGACGCTAAACCCACACTAACCTGTAACCGTCATTTTTATAAGTGCCAAACCACAACCTAACCGTCATTCCCCTAACAAAGAGAAAAAAATCCGTTGACATTTACCAAGGCCGGTAACGGCCCCCATGTCTATGATCAGTTCATCACTCCCCTCTCAGATTTTACGTCTCGTAAAATTCACATTCATTTTTTTTCTGATTTTTTATAAATTTTTCGATTTTGGTTTTCTCACTAAAAATAAAAAAATTTTCTTTCCCCACTTTTTTTTCTCTTTACATTACCGTTTGAGTACCATCCTCTTCGGGTGCAGGCAAAAATTAAAAATTAAAATCATAGGGCCGGTTGGCGTGTTACAATTGCAAGTTACACAAAGGTCATACAGAAACACAAAATCCAAGTTTAGATACATCATAACCAAAATCAAAACAATAATCATATGTGTTACCAACAGTTTCTTCAATGCAATGAAATTTTCATATGAACAGACAAATTATCACATACACAAAACAAAGAAAATGATATATAAAAAAAAAGATCAAGACAAAATGAATGACTTACAATCTCAACACTTATTTTACACATTTAAAACCACAAGAAAACCATTTCTAACACCCATCCATGACACTGCAATAAGGAGCAAATTTAAACAGTGAACAATAGAAAAAAAATACTTCTCAATAACTGAGGAATATTATTTCTACGAAAACTAAAACCAAAGCATCAGTAACGATGCTCAACTTTCAACCCATGATTAGCAATTACCTGTAACAGCACCGAAATTTTTTAATATAGCACAACATTGAAAAACATACATAAAAATATTGGTAATAGCATAAAATAATGAAATTTCAATGAA
>NC_090728.1:101771046-101801046 GCF_036898095.1 Palaemon carinicauda
GGGGAAAGATTTCCTTATGCCAATTTTTTGTGTTAATGAAGAAGAAACAGACCAAATGCATTTCTCAAGAGTAAATTTAGAAGCCAGAATCACCAAGAATCTTATAACGAGTTGTATAACTAAAAAGAGACATTGTTAATAAAAACTTCGAGTTTTATTTGGGTTTAACTTCATACCCCAGAATTTGGACCAAGCACTCATTTTAGCTCGATCTACAGTAAAGGGATTCAGTAATCACAAGCCTAGGTTACATTCAAGATATGGAATTACAGCAAAGAGAGTAGCACCATCTGTATATGCAACAAACATGTTTTAAAAGCCCTATCACATATCATGCATAGGCTATATAATATAAAAAGTACTAGGCCAATAACACTACCCTGAAGAACACCTTTAGTCACTTTGGTGTCTATCACCTACTACTCTTTGCAATTTACTACTTAAAAACTTTATATTGATGCTAAGAAAAGACCCACCTACTCCCAAATGTTCAAATTTAAAAACAAAAACCTCATGATTAATAATGTTTAAGGCAGCACTAAAATCATGGTCAATCATACAAACTTCCTGACCGCAATGAACAGATTTCTGTACAGCACTGGACCTTTGCAAAGTTTAAATATAAATTAAGGAACAGATGATTGCCTTCAGGACACATATTAAGAAGTTTTGCAAAAAGACATTCAAAATCTTTAGGTAACATGGGAGTTCTGGAAGTTGGAGATACCCTAAAGAGGTGAAATAACAAAAATAAAAAACTGAACACTGATGGAGAGACCAGTGTGACCTAGATGGCAACTGTAGTTGAACATATACTTTATGGGGTCTTCATTTTACTGTACTGTAGCTGGTTCCAATCGCCTCAGTTGGAGTTTTGGTAACAGGATCTCTGTCCTAATGTACTTGAAGGGGGAAATGCGAAGTCATAGAGAAAATTTTCTTTAAAAAAAAAAAAACATTGTGTATTGACAAAGTAAAATTTTAACATTTCATGATAAAACTGTGAAATAATTTAAAATATTATATCCATATGACATAAGCTAGAACATATCTATATTGAATAAAATTTGCCTAAAAATGCTCGGTGTCAAAGATGTATTAAGTAAAGATACAAAAATAAAGCGAAATTAAAGAATTATGTAACTTGCTGAGAAGTATAACATGCTACTAAAAAAATTTGAAACCTTATTTAGTTATATTTTTCTATACACTTTCTTGTGATCTAGAATAATTAAACACACTCCCACGTTCAATGTGTCGTCGTTTAGCAGGTAACTCAGATTTGAAGTCGTGTGTATTTTTGCAACTTGGTGGTCCATATCCTCCACCTCCTGGAGTGAATAGCTGGAACATATCCTGGAGGGTACAAGTTTACAATCAATAGGATTATAATCATACCTAGATTAGATACTGCAATGCTTAGAGCGTAGTATATTATCTGGAATATATCCAAGAAGATATGAGTTAAAAATTATTACTATATAGCTCAAGTAATTACTGGATTAACTAATGGCATAATATACAACAGTACATTAACATGTCTACCTCTTTGTAAATCAGATTTATTTGTACATTAATGTAATGGTTCCAACTTATTCCTAGATTTATACTTACACCTTTTTCTACTTCCACCGATGTTTTAGAACCAAGTCGAATTTTCTTACCAGAGCTGCGAATTAGAATGTTTAAACCTTTCTTGCCATCAAGCCCACCTGAAAAAATATGTAGATACTATACTGTAATTCCACTGCTTGACAAACTTAATTACACACATTATACATACATACATACATACATATATATATATATATATATATATATATATATATATATATATGTCTATATCTATCTATCTAACTATCTATCTATATATATATATATATATATATATATATATATATATAACTGTACATATATATATATATATATATATATATATATATATATATATATATATATATATATATATATATATATATATATATATAGTACAGTATATATGCACGTACAAACATACTATGCATACAATTAGCCTTTGGTCATCATGGGGGTTAGGTAACAGACACATCAATGGAAGAGGGTAAAGCCGCATATAATCGGTGCCCAAGGGTCAATGACCTCTAGCTCCCCAAGCCAACTAACCACTGCCAATGTACAGCCCTTAACTTCACAAATAAGGCAAAACATTATTTTTAAATATTGTAGTCAAATAATTGTACTGTAGGTTTAATAGCACTTATTATATGATATATATTGTACAAATTTGTATTATTACATCCTTAACTTGACTAGACTCCTACATCATTTATAATACTATAGAAACTACTTCTAAATTTCATTCTATTCTCTTGACAATTCTAAATACTTAAAATTTAACTACTCAAATCCATTAGGTTTAATGTTATATATAACTTAGTTATGATTAATTTAAATTTCATATGATTTCCCGCTACCCTCTCTACGTTAAATTTTAATCTATTATCCCTTCGATTTATTTTCATTACTTTCATCTTTTGTCTAATTATTTTCAGTTTATTATATCCTTTTAATGACACACGATAATGAATTACAAGCATTTTAGTTTGAATAATATTTTCATTGTTTATTATCCTTATTTTTTCTTTTCTTTTCTCAGTATTTCCTAAAATACTTTGTGTAAATTCTATTCAATGCAAATTTTGCATACACGAATTGACTGCATAAAACATGGATACTCTTTCCCGTATCTGAGAGCTCTACCGAGTAACACCAGGCCATATTTTTAGCTACGCTCCCCTCAAAGCATACATCAATTTGTTTGTTTCATAAAGAAATGTTTTTTCTTTATATAAAAATTCTTAACGGAAAAATTTCAACTTTTTTTTTTCAAGAGAAATTTCTTTAACCATAACATAAGCTAAGAACATGAAATATTTGTTGTATTTTGTATTCCTTTTCAATTTGTGAAAACAACAAAGCAGTATGAGAAAAAAGCTTTGATTTATTAAGGAGTTAATTGATCTGGCTGCCAATAAATAAAAATTTAATTTCCTGTTCAAATATGGGACTTTTGACCAAAAATCAAAACAAATTTATTATGACTGAACAAATTTCATATCATCAACAACAAAAACAAATGAAGCCATTTCTAGTATACTGTAGAATAAAGGCCTTAGACATGTCATGCCAGGCCGGATTGGTGATGGTGGGAGATTTTCATCTTATTGCTGTCATGGGTTAGATATTAACATAAATAACTAGATGGGAGTTAGAAAAATTCTATGTGGCCGTTAATTGGGTTAGATCATGTGCAGGAAACAGGGCCGGCGGTTGCTGACCTGTGACCTCATCTCCACATTCCTGGGCGGTGGCGAAATCAGTTTGAAACACTTTCTTGAGCTGCAACCTCAGCTCCTTTATTATGATTACATACATCTTAGTGAAGAGCACGACTCAATGGTGCTATTAGTTCGCTGATGTTAGCTATTTGCTGACCTAAGCACACGTGTAGGTGAGAACCGGCCGGGTGCAGAGACAAGATAAGTGCTCAACCCCCCCCCCCCCCTGCAGCAATGAGCACTACAATATGAACAGCTGGGATGGCAGATGTAGAGGAATGAGTGAGCAGCAGTGAATAGGCTCACAAGTCATGGTAGGCTTATCTCAGCCATGGGTGGTGTCGACACTCAACAAGACGCCCAATATCTATTCGTTTAGGTACCCTGACACTTGCACGAATTTGTGGCACGCATTGTCACGACTCGAGTCGTGAACTGGCGTGAACTCGTCGTGAACTGGAGTGAACTCGTCGTGACATCGTGGCATGTCGTGACATCGTGGCATGTCGTGACATCGTGGCATGTCGTGACATCGTGGCATGTCGTGACATCGAGAATCGTGGCATGTCGTGATGAGAATTTTGAAATGTTAAAAATTTTGGTCACGTCAAAATTTTGTGAACGCGGCGTGAACTATGCGCGAACTGTTCGTGAACTCGTCGGGACGATGCGGGAAGTGCGTAAACTATGCTAAAACTATGCATGAACTCATCGTGCCAGTTCGTGTCAATGTGGACAGGTGAGCTGTGATTCTGAGGTAATTATATTTTTCTTTTTGTTTGATTTTCCAGTTCGTGCCACAAAATGTCACGACTTGCCACGACAAATTCGTGGCAAAAAGTCGTGTAAGTGTCAGCCTGGCATTTGTAATGTATTATTAACTTGGCCGTTTCCCCTCAGTGTCCTTTCTCTCCGAGTGTTTCTGTAACTATAAAATGATCCACTGTTATCTACAACTTGTGAGCATTTTACCGTAAAATATCCAAATAATTTGAAAGTTACGAGAGACTTATAGTTCAAGTACAGTAATTATGTAATTACAGAGAGTCAACCATTCACTTTGAAAAAGATTTCTGCTCATGTTCTGTCAATCATTCTAGACAATACATTCTCTTTACAAAGTAAAAGTCGTCTATTTCACCAGCCTTTCATCATTCATCACTTAATTGCCACTAAAATCAGTGAGAAATTGGTGGCGTAACGGTGAGACAAAGAAGATGAAAACGGCATTAAAAATAAGTGTGTAAAAATGAGCAAAAGACCGAGTGCTACAGCTACCAAAAATAGACTTAAAACGTCAACAATGAAGAAATGAGAAGAAAAAAAATAAGTTGAGGGGAAACGAAAACACACGCGAAGCAAGAAGCAGACATCTAAGAAGAAGAGGAAAGGAAAAGCTAAGAAGAAAAAGCCAGTTAAGAAAGCAGTGGATGATACCAAAAGAAGATATGTGACTAATGGATATCCTTAGAAAAATTAAGAAGAAAATCCTGACGGTGATTTCAAGAATAGGAGCCAGGAGCGGTGGTGTAAACCAGTCACTCCCAGGGGACCAGCAGGGAAGAGACATTAGCACCCTTCTGCTGAGACAGAAGGGCTGGAACAGTCGACGCCCAAGAGAGGAACCCTTCTTGGGGAAACACACTCATCCCCGAGAGCACGACAATGTTACTGTGGGAAACGAAGACGGTACGCCCACAATTGCCAATATGTTCAGTTTCCCATCGTGGGAGCAACAGCATCGAAACTCGCCATCCGCGATGGCGGGACGGGACGCTTCTATGGATCCCTATCAGTCTATCATCATAAGCAGTTGGGGTGCTAGCAAATGTCCTAAAAATGGAGAACTTCATAGTCAGATAAACATCAGCAGGCGTCCATAAAGGTCGAAGGACAATCCCGAAAAATTGGTTGGAGAGATCCCATACAGCAACTGTGGGATGAAAGACCTAAGGTAACCCACAGTAATCAACCTCATAAGTTAAGTGACGTAGTACAAAATCTGTCGTTTTTATGTTTAGAGAATATTTTGTAAGATTTTGTAAAAGTGTGTGTAGAGTAACGAAGTTGTAATTCCATTTTCTTTACATAATGTTAAAGTAAAAGGTAGAACACTAATTTTCGTGAATTGCTTGAAGAAAATAACCAGTCGAGTAAAATGTTTTCAGTGTTAAAGATACGAGTAAAGATTGATTTTTCTTGAGACAATAATGTCACGTATAAAATGATTAAAATAAAAATAATAATGGGGTTAATTCAAGTCGCAGGAAGTAGGGCGGTGGTTGCCGACCTATGACCTCATCTCCATGATTCCTGGGTATTGTGGATACCAGTTTAAACACAAGCCACCAGGCTTGAAGAAAGAGTTGCACCATTTATGTTGAATGTACACTGTTGCCATTCTTTTACTTCCAAGGTCAAAGCACGAGGGTGGTTGGAAAAGGGGATTTGAGGTGGGGAACCTAGATCGCAGATGTCATGTAGTAAAATGATACCACCTATCTCCTGGAGGAAACACTTGACCCCCATAGAGACAGGTACCATAAAAACTCATCATTGGAAGTAGAGTGAGGGGAGTTGGGCGCGAACCATGATCGCGTGCCCTTGTTGCCGCTGGGCGCCCATTACGCACAAACGGCACTCCTCTAAGTTACGATTTTAGTAGTAACTTTTGCCTTAGACTTACAAAGTGAGACAAGTATTATGTGTGCCCCTCCATCTTGCTTGACTTGGATAGAGATTAAGATTGTAATGTTTCGTTAATAAGTCAGATTTGGGACTTAAGATACATTGCTATTCTACTGATGGAAGAAGATTAACAGTAACTTGCTCTGTATCCGTTCTCCCCGAGTGCGTCTGTAATTATCTATCATTATAACCATTTATGATGAACTGTTCCAGTAATTAAAAAGTCAGCGAGAGACTTATATTTACTTAGTTATTCAATTAGAAAAGTTTAGAGTTCTGTTGAAGAAGATTTCTGCTCGTTTCTGTGGAAATTAGCTTAGGCAATAAATCTTCTTACGATGCAAAAGTTGTCTAATTCACCGCCTCTCATCCCTTGCTATCTAATTTTCCACGCCATAGTGACAAATTGGTGACAGCGGTCGGATAAAGAGGATTAAAAATAAGTGTAATATTGGGCAAAAGACCAAGTGCCGCAGCTACAAAAAATTGACTTTAGACATGAAGAAATAAGAAAAAAAGTGACAACCATTTACATTCAACATAAATGGTGCAACTCTTTCTTCAAGACGGGTGGCTTGTGTTTAAACTTATTTCCACAATACACAGGAATCATGACACAAATCCCCCTCCACCAGACTCAAGGCACTTCGAACGATTGGGCATCTAGAGAGTTTGAAAACATAGCCCAGATGAGGATGTCATCGTAGCTTCCTTCTTGAAAGGAGGGCGCACTTAGGAAAAGAGAGAGAGAGAGAGAGAGAGAGAGAGAGAGAGAGAGAGAGAGAGAGAGAGAGAGAGAGAGAGAGAGAGAGAGAGAGAGATTTTCTGTACTTGGCCATTGAGATGCCCTCAAAAGCTTTTGATCTCCCTTATTGTTGCTGTGTGGATAAATAAATTGTTCTTTGCACTGTGTAAACTGTGAATTTCTACTGCATGATTTGTTTAGTTTAAAGTTATTTATTTTTGTTGTTTATGACCTTCGTCGCCAAACGTGTTAGATGTCTTCCACTGGCTTGGGTTAGAGCTCTTGCTTGAGGGTACACTCGGGCACACTATTCTATCTTATTTCTCTTCCTCTTGTTTTGTTAAAGTTTTTATAGTTTATATAGGAATGATTTATTTTGATATTATTGTTCTTAAAACATTTTATTTTCCCTTGTTTCCTTTCCTAACTGGGCTATTTTCCCTGTTGGAGCCCCTGGGTTCATAGCATCCTGCTTTTCCAATTAGGGTTGTAGCTTAGCAAGTACTACTACTACTACTACTAGTAGTAGTAGTAGTAGTAGTAGTAGTAGTAGTAGTAGTAGTAGTAAGTAATAATAATAATAATAATGTAATTTAAAAAAAAGTATGATTGCATGTTGGAAAATACTGTGTATTAAAAATGGAGTAATGACGACGCGTTATTTAATTCGAGAGATGAAATGTTTCAATCATAATTGGAATGTAGGAGGTATTGGCTATACTGCAGCGCTAGGAATAAAGGTACACAATTTTCATAATGTCATTTTGGAAAATATACTTAGTAAAATTATGGAGAAAACTGCATGACTTACGTCCGTTAGTTTTAGCGAAATTCCTGTCATCACATTTGTTCTTACGCTACATGACGTATTACCGATTAGTTTTTAATTCATGGGAGATGTTCGAGAGGAAACTGTTAAACCAGTGTTTGCTAATTTTTATCTGAAGATCATCCTGATTAATACAGATGAATTTGTTAACAATAATAGTCGAAGTAAACTGACATTTCAGTTGCCATCAGTAATTAGTAATCTTGTCACTTCCAAGATTTAAAGACCTTGCATTCAATTTCTTCTAGTTACAATGTTTTACAAGTAGTTTGTGCCACTAGAGCTTCGGTCTGGTTGACAAAAATTGGGTATTGATAGAAAATTAATTAATAAAGTAAATTCAAATGATTTAACAGGGAGCATGAATGAGGTTTTAAATTCAAAGGACGTCCGATTCTTGGTTATTTGAAATGAATGAAGTGAACGGTGATTATGAGTGAATTATCTGAGTAAAGCATTATGATGTCACAGTCACTGTTAGAAGAGCGCATCGTGTAAGTTTTTTTTTTTCCTTTTTTTATGAAAAGAAATTTAAGATTTCAACAGTAACATGACTACTTTGCCTCAAAATTCAGAATTAAATATTTGTTTTACAACCCCTTAGAGAGTTGTGTGTTTAAAAAAAAAAATGTAATAAGTAAGGAATTAGTTGTCATTAGGTGCTATCTGGCAATGTGTTAGAAAGGAGAGAATTTGAATTCATACATAGATCTGTTTGTTTCTTTTAACTCGCGATGTGTTAGAAAGGAGATAATTTAAATTCATACTTAGATGTTTGTTTCTTTTAACTCGTGAAAACGAGTAATTTAAATGAAAAAATCTGGGAAGTAAACGAACAATGAAGAACAAGTAGCCGTGACTCTTTCAGTTTATGTCTAATGAATAAAGTAAACTTAAGAGCAGATAAATATGGCGCAGTAATGGTAAAAGTGTGATAGAAGATGGAATTCAGTAAATAAAAAAGTCATGCTTCGGCAATATTCGCCCATCTGACAACAATCTGAATGAAAAATGTGGAACCATTTGTTTGGCATGAGTCTCCATTGCTTTGTAGTCTTAACCATTTTTTTAGCTGGTAGGAATATATATGCTAGGATTAATTTTAGGCATAATTTTTATGTAATTTTTCTTTTATATGTTTAATCTTAAGAATGAAAATTTTTTAATGATTTGTACTCATTGAAATTTTTCTTCTTTACAGGTTGCTGATGAAATGGAGTGTTTAACGGACACCTGTACCAGGCGAGTCAAGTTGCTCTGTGGCCACAATACTTGCTGGAAACATGACGGCTGTCATGTTTCCAAAGTGTTTCTTGCAATTTGGGAACCTACTAACTCTCAGGTTTGCAAGGAGCTTCTTCACACCAGCTTCCTTGCCACCGACGTCTCCTTGGATGCGCAAGCGCGGAATCGGAAGACAATTCGTCACTGAGTTAGAGGCTTCTAGAAGAGCTCTCAACAAGGTGCCCCTTATCTTCCATCTATGAAACTTAAGGACCTTCTCTTTCCCAAGGCTGAGGTGACCACTGTTTTTGGTCACCAGTTACCGACGATTCAACTCCTGCCGGTATCAGTAGATCATGCAAATGATGAAGTTCGGGACACTTTGCAAGTCATGAGCCTAGCTGCCGACATCATGTCGACAACTTCTTCTGTGTCGTCAGAGAGGGAAAGGATCCTGCTGACCACGGAGGCTTCTGAGGAGCCATTGGATGTACATCGGGTAAGTACAATTCCCAATACTTCTTTAGCTTGTTCCCCCATCCCTGCTCCTCAGGCCCGAGCTTCTACTTCCACCCTTGTTCCTATGCCGGATAAACCTTTGTTTCAAGGTCAAATGGAATTTAAGGGGTCCATGAAGGCTTTCATAGAAAACCTAAATGCAAAACATGAACGTTCTCAAGTGGACATAATGGCAAAAATAAAGGCTTTACAAATGGCACCTACAGTACTTCTAAGGCTCCCCCAGCTTCGAGCCTACCTGAATGCACAGTTAAGAACCCTTGGCCTTATGCTGAGCATATGGCCTTAAGTGAATGGTACCTCCACATCAGAGAAGGTTTGAGTTCTAAGCCAGTCTCAGACTTGGAATTCTTCCAATCGATCGATAGTTATCCTTACTACTACGTAAGGCTTAACTCGGAAGCGTCCATTAGGGATGATACGATCACTAAGGAAACAATCATCTTGGACCACAGAAAGGCCGAGTCTCTTTTGGTTAAGGAGCTAAAGACGGCCGAATTCACCGCCACCTTTGTAGCCCCCAAGGATACCATCTTTCCCTTTGCCTCTGAAAGCTTAGAGGGTGCAAAGAAAGCAGTAGTGGAAAGTAGACCACTGCCAGCGCTAGAGTGCAAACTTGTCTCACTAGCCCTTCCTTATAATCTGGACAGTTGGGAAAACGTCCAAGATACTTTTACTGTTGGAAAACTAAATAAAGACATCGGAGACAAGCAGTTTGATGAAAAACTGCCTAGAATTCCCGAATCCCTATTAAGGGAAGAATTGGAGGTTAAAGAGAGACTATCTGCCTCTTTAGCCTTCCGATCTTATCTAGATATGCTAATTGGAAACTATTCCAAATCTGACCTCTTCCCAGTCTTGGCAGACTCACCTAGCCATGTTCCATGGAGATCTCCACGTTCAAGCTGCTGCCACGATCAGGTATGACCCTAGAAAGCTGATCGACTCCAGTATCTGGGGGAAAGACATGTTCCCCAATAAATTGGTTAAGGAATTCATGGACAAAGCGGCTAAGGAACATAAGTGTCTTATAGAAAAGTGGGGTATGTCCTCCAAAAACAAATTTATCCTAGGAGAAGGACCTCAACCCAAGGGTAAGAAGCCTCGGATGCCTCGTTACAAGGTTTGACGGGACACTCTCCTTCCAAGAAAGTACAGGGTCGGTGGTCAATTACATTTCGGAAATTTCACATTAATATTCTGGAAGCTATGGCAGTGTTTCTGACTCTAAAGAGACTGAACCCAAAGACTAAATCACACATATTAGTCATCGGCACCAGGACAATAGTCCACTGTGTCAACAGACAGGGCTCCAGGTCTCCTCAGATTATCCATGTAATTCTAGCCACCCTCACTTTGGAAAAGCGGAGAAATTGTCTTCTCTCAGCAGTTCACCTAGAAGGGGTTTGCAATGTGACGGCGGACGCCATGTAAAGATCCTAACCTCTGGAAACAGAGGGGTCTCTGGATGCAAAATCATTCTGTTTCATTCTAGAGTAAGTCCCAGAACTGCAAATCGATCTCTTTGCGACGAGCTTCAACAAGAGGCTTAGCCAGGTATGTAGCACCAAACTTAGATCTGGAAGCGACATGAACGGATGCAATGTCCCTTGATTGGAACCAGTGGTCTCAAATCTACTCATTTCCACCATTCAACCTATTGTATATAATTTTGCATTGTTACTGTTACAATTATGAATCTTTGGAAACAATAAATGACTACTGTTCCTTTTGCATTTCCTTTCATTAGACCTCCTTCTATCTTATTTCTCTTCCCCTTGTTTTTTTTTAAGTTTTTATAGTTTATATAATGAAATATTTATTTTAATGTTGTTACTGTTCTTAAAATATTTAAATTGTTAATTACTTTTCTTGTAGTTTCCTTATTTCCTTTGCTAACTGGGCTATTTTCCCTATTGGAGCCCACAGGCTTATAGTATTCTGCTTCTCCAACTAGGATTGTAGCTTAGCAAGTAATAATAACAATAATAGCAAAAACAACAACAACAACAACAATAATAATAATAATAATAATAGATACTGTACAAAATAAAAGCAGTGTACGTCAAATTTTCCTCGCCTGGAGACAAAGATCTTATACAGTGGGTGGGACTGTGATATTGATTTCCTCTGCTCCTACTTTTTACAAACATCGCTAGCACTCATAGCTTGAGACCATAGTTACCAATGCTAAGGGAAGTATGGTTATGTCTATGAGGTGTAAAGGGTTAAAACTCTCCTGGCCACAACTGAGAATACTAATTCTCTTTTACACTTCCATCAGGACGACATGGCTCGAGCCCCAAAAACCGGTCTTTGCCATAGGAAAAATCTATTTTTTGGGTGAGAGCCATGTCATCCTGATGGCACATCTGTTACTTTCATCCCCTCCCAATTCTCAGTGTGAGGCCTCACGTCATGCGATATCCACTCCTAGAATGGTTCTACAGGAAACGTGTAGTTGTAGCACATTGAGATCGGGAGTTGTGATGTTCTCTTGCCCACATATCCTACCCTATTCCTCATCCTTCAAGACAAGGTTAACTCTATTTGGGGAAGGATAACCATGGCTTGGTATTAACACGTCACTTATTTATACACGATATCTCTTGGGATATTCACTCCGGAGGTTAGAACTCTGTGATACCTCTATGGTAAAATTCTCTGGTATATCACTCACAGAAATATCCCAAGTAGAGATCTGTCACTGAGGAACTTCCATCAGGACGACATGGCTATCTTACCCAAAAATAGTGTTCCTATGTCAAAATCCGTTTACTTGGATAAATTATAGAAAACCATTAATAATTTCTAGTTATGTACTGTAATGTGAGTAGAGAAATTTTAAAAAGAGTAAATATACTGTTTTCGTCTTACCATAATCATCAAAATGGGTAAAAACTTCTCTAACATATACATAACTTAAACAGGCTGAAGATTTCGTTTTTTTTTTACTATTAATTAAATATTGGTGGAAAAATATTACACTATAAACTGAAGGAAATGCTCTCAACTATAAACTCACAATTTACCCATACATTATAATGGCCTTGATGCATTGGCATGTCTGGAAAAGCTTGTTTTGCCATATTTTTACCTAATTCTTGACTTCTCCACTAATGTTAAAAATATAACTCCAGATTACTTCAATCCTAAGACGTTGAATAGTCTAATTTATCAAACTACTGTCTTAATTCAAATTTGAGGTTTTATCCAAGATCTTTAGTAAAATTCTGAAAGACAAGACTCAATGGTAACTTTGTTTTCTATCTTACTGATGTTTAGTAATATTTCTTATTAAAAAATGCTGTTTCTATTGTTACCGAGGGCATTTGAGTATGAAAGAAAAGGCCCATTAGCCAATTTCCTTCTTACGTGTTTACTCTCATTAAACTTACATACAGGTTTGTCTGACCATATTTTTTTGTCATTGTTGAAGAAGTACATTTATTCCTTCTTCATCTCTTATGGCACTTCTCAGGATTATGTTAAATTGAATATGCTTTTCCTACTTTCGCTTTTTGAATAACTTCCTTCAGAATAATTTTCTCTAATCAATATGTTTACTGATGACTTAATTCCATCTTCCCTTACCTTCAGCTCTCTTACTCTGTTAGCCCTCACTCTTGAGTTATTTTTATTCAGGGTATTTTTCCTTAATCTTTTTTTATAAAGACTAGATTTCTTAGCTCCAAATTTATCGTTATTTTGCGCAAGTTAGCAAGAAGAGGAGCTTTTAGCACTTGTTGGAGAATTGGTAAATGTGTTTGTGGTAGCTCATGTCCAACTAAATACCCCCAAATTTCCATAACAACCATATCTAAAGTTTTTGCACGTCTTTTGGCAAAACATCTTAAAAGGTTTGCTGAAGGTAATCATCTATTCCCTAGTTTGCAATTTGGTTTTTGTGAAGGTCTTGGAGCATGGGATGCCCTTACAATCTCCAATGCTGTACATACATCCGTTGATTGTCATCAGGAAGTTCATATGATTGACCTTGATTTTAGTGCTGCCTTTGACCGTGTTAATCATGAGGCCCTTGTTTTCAAACTCAAACAGTTGGGAGTGGGTAGGTCGTTTCTTAGCATCATTATTGAATTTTTAAGTAACAGACTGCAAAGAGTTGTTGTTGATGGGGACCATAGTGAGTATAGGAATGTGGTATCTGGTGTTCCTCAGGGTAGTGTTTTAGCCCATTACTTTTCATACTATATACACATGACATGTGGTTTGGCCAAGAAAACAAGCTTGTTGCATACGAGATGATGCTGCTCTCTGCATCAATTCCATCTCCTGAATGTAGATCCGGGGCTGCTGAATCCTTTAATAGAGATCTAGCTAAAATTAGTGCAAGGTGCAAATTATGGGGTATGAAGTTGAATACTAACAAACCCAAAGTATGATTGTAAGTACGTCAAGGACAGTGGCTCCTCAACATCCGGATCTCAGTATTGATAATGTTTCCTTAACTTTGTATGACACTTAAAATTTTAGATCTGATTCTCGACAGAAAATTTACTTCTGAGAAACACATTAGATCTGTCTCTTCTTTAATTGCACAAAAAATTGGCTTATTGAGAAAGTCTTTCAAGATTTTTGATGATCAATCTATTTTGAAGAAATGTTTTAATTCGTCCATTCTACCTTGTTTCGAGTATTGTTCTCCTGTCTGGTCTTCAGCTGCTGATTCTCATTTTAATTTGTTGGATAGGAACTTACGGTCTACCAAAATTGCTTATTCCTGATCTAGATATTAATCTCTGGCACCGTCGTTCAATTAGTTTATTATGCATGTTGCATAAAAATTTTTATAATTCTGACTATCCTTTACATTCACATTATTATTATCATTATTGTTATTATTATTATTATTATTTGCTAAGCTGCAACCCCAGTTGGAAAAGCAGGATGCTATAAGCCCAGGGGCTCCAACAGGGAAAACAGCCCAGTGAGGAAAGGAAACAAGGAAAAAATTAATTGTTTTAAGAACAGCAACAATATTACAATAAATATTTCCTATATAAACTATAAAAACTTTAACAAAACAAGAGGAGAAACAAGAGAATACAGTGTGCCCGAGTGTACCCTCAAGCAAGAGAACTCTAACCCAAGACAGTGGAAGACCATGGTACAGAGGTTATGGCACTACCCAAGACTAGAGAACAATGGTTTGATTTCGGAGTGTCCTTCTCCTAGAAGAGCTGCTTACCATAGCTAAAGAGTCCCTTCTACCCTTACCAAGAGGAAAGTAGCCACTGACCGATTACAGTGCCGTAGTTAACCCCTTGAGAGAAGGAAAATTGTTTGGTAATCTCAGTGTTGTCAGGTGTATGAGGACAGAGGAGAATATGTAAAGAATACGCCAGACTATTCTGTGTATGTGTAGGCAAAGGGAAAATGAACCGTAACCAGGGAAAAGGATCCAATGTAGTACTGTCAGGCCAGTCAAAAGACCCCATAACTCTCTAGGGGTAGTATCTCAACGGGTGGCTGGTGCTCTGACCAAATTCTTCCCGGACAGTTCTATTCTGTTCATAATACTAGGCATGCAGTTAATTCTAATAGTCAGGCCTTCTCCATCATGAGGCTCAATACTACACAATATTCTAGAAGTTTTATTCCAGCTGTGACCAAGTTGTGGAATGATCTTCCGAATTGGACAGTTGAATCAGTAGAACTTCAAAAGTTCAAACTTGCAGCTAATGTTTTTATGTTGAACAGGCTGCCATAAGTCTTTTTATAATTCATATATGAAATATCTGTTTTAATGGTGTTAATGTTTTTAAAATAGTCTATTTTAATTGTACATTACTTCTTCTATCGTTTATTTATATTGTTATTCCCTTTCCTGACTGGGCTATTTTTCCCTGTTGGATCACTTGGGCTTATAGCATCTTGCTTTTCCAACTAGGGTTGTAGCGTAGCTAGTAATAATAGTAATAATAATAGTAATAATAATAATAATAATAATAATAATAATAATAATAATAATAATAATAATAGACTAAATTAACGATTTTGAGTTAAAAGCCTCAGTGGTGACACATTTGAAGTCATTCAACATCTATGTGAAATAAGGGGAAAATCCAGAAGTTGCACTAGGATGTCAAAGTTAGAGGTGGAACAGTAAAATGGAAGACAGAATGCTGGAATGGATGCCTAGTAGAAGGCTAGAATGCGAGGAAGGGATGCTACAAAGACCCTTAAGTAATGCCTACAGTAAACAGCATGAGTTAAGTAATGCCTACAGTACACTGTGTGAGGAGCACTGATTTTGATATTGAAAGCATGTCCAAATGAAGATTCTGTAACTTATTTGTTCAATGCCTCTTGGGGAATGGTTACTACATATCTTCCTACCTATCCATATGCCAGTTCCAGAATATGCCTTACTATTATTATTATTATTATTATTATTATTATTACTACCCAAGCTACAACCCTAGTTGGAAAAGCAAGATGCTATAAGCCCAAGGGCTCCAATTGCGAAAAATAGCCCAGTGAGGAAAGGAAATAAGGAAACAAATAAATGAGGAGAATAAATTAACAATATATCATTCTAAAAACAGAAACAGCGTCAAAACAGATATGTCCTATATAAACTATTAACAACGTCAAAAACAGATATGTCATATATAAACTATAAAAGGACTCATGTAAGCCTGGTCAGCTTAAAAACATTTGCTCCAACTTTGAACTTTTGAAGTTCTACTGATTCAACTACCCGATTAGGAAGATCATTCCACAACTTGGTAACAGCTGGAATAAAACTTCTAGAATACTGTGTAGTATTGAGCCTCATGATGGAGAAGGCCTGGTTATTAGAACTAACTGCCTGCCTAGTATTACGAACAGGATAGAATTGTCCAGGGAGATCTAAATGTAAAGGATGGTCAGAGTTATGAAAAATCTTATGCAACATGCATAATGAACTAATTGAACGACGGTGCCAAAGATTAATATCTAGATCAGGAATAAGAAATTTAATAGACCGTAAGTTTCTGTCCAACAAATTAAGATGAGAATCGGCAGCTGAACACCAGACAGGAGAACAATACTCAAAACAAGGTAGAATGAAAGAATTAAAACACTTCTTCAGAATAGATTGATCACCGAAAATCTTGTAAGACTTTCTCAATAAGCCAATTTTTGGTGCAATTGAAGAAGACACAGACCTAATGTGTTTCTCAAAAGTAAATTTGCTGTCGAGAATCACACCTAAAATTCTAAAAGTCATACAAATTTAAAGAAACATTATCAATACTGAGATCCGGAGGAGTCACCGTCCTTGACCTACTTACAATCCTACTTTGAGTTTTGTTAGGATTCAACTTCATGCCACACAATTTGCACCATGCACTAATTTTAGCTAAATCTATATTAAGGGATTCACGAACCCCAGATCTACATTCAGAGGATGGAATTGAGTAGCATCATCTGCATATGCAACAAGCTTGTTTTCTAGGCCAAACCACATGTCATGTGTATATAGTATGAAAAGTAATGGGCCAAGAACACTACCCTGTGGAACACCGGATATCACATTCCTAAGCTAATATGGTCTATGAAAAGACTCTTAACTCTTGACATGTTATGTTCTACCATGGGTTTTCAAAATCATATTGAAGAGAATCTATTTTTCCCTAATATTAACTTACAAGAAGGAAATATACTGTTTCAATTACCTTTTGTTGTTCCACAAAACAGCAAATACAATTTATAAACAAATGTTATATACAGCAAGTAAAACCCCAAATACCTTATGCTGAGTGTCACTTTCCCTCT
Source organism: Palaemon carinicauda (assembly GCF_036898095.1). Lineage (NCBI taxonomy): Eukaryota > Metazoa > Arthropoda > Malacostraca > Decapoda > Palaemonidae > Palaemon > Palaemon carinicauda. The sequence continues at coordinate 101,788,154 of NC_090728.1, forward strand.
CCCCTATCATGGACTAGACCTTCATTTAAGAGTGATACTTAGAACTGTAAAGGGAGTGTAAGAGATTTGGGATTATCACTTTTATTTCACAAGGATCTTTCCGCTTCTTAGGTGACAAGATCCTCATTTTAACTGCACGAGAATACAGTCACCGACTGTGAACCAAAGCATAAGGGTGTGAAGATAATTGCTTTGTATAATAAAAAAAAAAAAAGACATAAAAAGTATTTCCCACTGGTTAACAGAAGAATAATTTCTTTATTGTATACTGAAAAATTCTACTGTATAATCTTAATTCCAGTGCAATTATTTCAACAATACAACAAGGGAAATCATTTCAATATAGATATAAGAAATAAGATGTAAAGCATTGAAATAAAGTTAGATGATAACAATATAAGGGATAAAAAATATAAAACAAACTTACCTTCAAGCCCATATGGGGCAAATACTCTGCGCTCTGTGAGTATAGAAAGTGTAAGGCAACGTCTGAAGATGAGTTCTCGAATCACACCATCACCACCTCTACAATAAAAAATAATATCTATCACACATATATAAACGGTATGTATATAGCCACAAACACACAAATGGCCCACCTTATCCATGGGCACTGTATTAGAGTCCGTTCTGCAGGCAATTAATTTTGCAGATAAAAGAACTTGTTTCAGTACTTGTAAATATTCCCTCTAGTACTGTATCTGTACTTTAAAAATATAATACATTTCACAGAAAACCTCAATAGATAGATGGCGTTGAAAGTGTCAAAGCAGATACCGCTAGAGTTATGGAGTCCTTTGACTGGCCGGACAGTACTTCATTGGATCCTTCTCTCTGATTACGGTTCATTTTCCCTATGCCTACACATACACCGAATAGTCTGGCCTATTCTTTACATATTATCCACTGTCCTCATATACCTGACAACACTGAGATTACCAAACAATTCTTATTTACCCAAGGGGTTAACTACTGCACTATAATTGTTCAGTGGCTACTTTCCTCTTGGTAAGGGTAGAAGAGACTCTTTAGCTATGGTAAGCAGCTCTTCTAGGAGAAGGACACTCCAAAATCAAACCATCATTCTCTAGTCTTGGGTAGTGCCATAGCCTGTGTACCATGGTCTTCCACTGTCTTGGGTTAGAGTTCTCTTGCTTGAGGGTACAATCGGGCCCACTATTCTATAAAATTTCTCTTCTTCTTGTTTTGTAAAAGCTTTTATAGTTTATATAGAAAATAATATTTAAATGTTGTTCCTGTTCTTAAAATATTTCATTTTTCCTTGTTTCCTTTCATCACTGGGCTATTTTCCCTGTTGGGGCCCCTGAGCTTATAGTATCCTGCTTTTCCAACTAGGGTTATAGCTTAGCAAGTAATAATAATAATAATAATAATAATAATAATAATAATACATTAAAAAGAAATACTTAAGACCTTGAATAATACTTCCCCCTAGCAGTCTGCATAAGAGGTGCTCCACAGTTTAACTCACCAGCATCAAAAATTCAACCAGCATGTAATAGTTACAGTTACCACATTCCCTCGAGAGAACAAGAAAGAGGTAGAAGAGCCTAACATTCTGGCTGTCCTCGAGACTTATGCTAAATGTGTTGCCTTAGACAAGATGCATACTTTTCCCATGAGAGAACTGGGAGTGTTATACTACTACTGAGCAGCCAACTCAGGGCCCAAGGAAAAGGGATATAAGTGCCATTGTGCAACAGGCCTAAGGAATAGAGCTATGAAGGTGGTCCATAACCTTCAGCTCCAAGTATATTGACAGGGAAACCAGAGGGGTACTGACAGGGTTGAGCTTGCTTGTTCTTCCTTGAGATGGCAGAGGTTTGCACTTACAGAAGTTTTACCTGAAAGCAAGCATCCTCACAATGCCAAAACGAACGTTTGAAAACTTCCTTCTTGTTGTTTGCTGGAGCTAATGAGAAGGCTGCAACACTTGCTCAAGAGATGTCTAGTCCTCTTCCTCTTGAAGTTACACTGCACTGTAGACCCCTCACAGGTCACCAAACTGGTGTTCGAGACCAACTGGTACTGGGTCTTTACAGGTGACAAAACCTCTATTCCAGTAAGGGATATGATGGAAGACCCTAAAAACTCAGTTTCTTTTGCTGATATAGAGATTAGAAAGTCTATAGGGGGCGTGAATCGCCCTCATTTAATCAATGCTATTCATTCAAACTCCTATTACTTTTTAGTTTCTCGACCAAATTTTTTCATTTAAAAACAATTTGTAAAAGAATTTTATGCACTATCAGTTGTAAATTGGTAATTTTCTTAGTATTTTTAATTTTCTTAGTATTTTTAATTTTCTTAGTATTTTTAATTTTTTATATGCACTGTATATTCTTGCATATAATGCAACTCTTGAAAACTAATTTTGAGACTAATTTCAAGGGGGCCACATCATACATGATATATAAAATTAGCATATCTACACTTGGACCAGGCTACTTCGTTATCCAAATTGTATATCCATTTACTGTGGTAAAAAATTACAAATCTATTTGATATACTGTAAACATAATTTTGACAATACTGATATTGTACTTAACTGTATGAAAAAATAATGCATGTAATACTTTCATATTAATAACATATTGCGAAATAAAAAGAGAAAATATTCATCTGCTTTTCAGATCAGCTGATTAAGGTAAATTACCATAGAATCTTTTTTATTTCCTAAAAGATAAATTAAGGCCTGAACTATCACTTTTATTTTAGCATGACATGGTAAACAGTTGTATTTAAAATACTTTCTCTCATATTTCATTTGCTGATGAGTTTAATGGCATATCAAAGTTTACCAGTTTCATTGTTGCTGATGCATAATAATTTACTTTTTAGATTTGGCCACTTGATTATACTATACAGCTCAAGAAATTAATCATTTTTCTTCCAGTTCACAATTTTTTTCTAGTTTTGGACACAGCTTTGCCCAATTCCAAAAAGCTATACCCTGGATAGGTGTGGTGGGTCGTATACGACCCACCGGGTTTCCCAAAATCTTTTTTCCCCATAATTTTTCGTCAGTACCGGTTGCGCGTGATATCGACGTGTGAGACCTCAGTTCCGTGTGTGCAGCAGTCGGGTCAGGAGTCATTTCATCCCAGCTATCTTCCTTGTTATATTTCTGAGATACCCTAAAGTCGAGCTCGACCCATCAAACCCAGAATTTAAGTAAGTTGTCAAATATAAAAGTTTTTACATAATTATTGCATGAGCAATAGTGTTTAGGCGTGTATAAAAAAAGATTGTTGTAAAGTGTTTGTGAATGGCTTCTACACCGTATGTGTGACATGGGTGCGGGCTGAGATGCCCTATATTGCCATGTATTGTATTTTTCTGTGAATACTAATTTTCCTTTTTTTTTTACATTTTTCAGTTTTCATCAATCATGGCCAAGCGTCAACACATTCTGGGTTATGATCAAATCAACTCTCTTCTACTTGGGCTAGAGAGTGATGTTGATGATAATTTGGAAGTCGCCGACATCTCAGACGAGGAGTTGGATGTAGCTGAGATGAGTTGGAAGGAAGTGAGGTGGGGGAGGATGAGTCAGGTGTTGATGCCGAGATAGTTCCCTTTGTAAACACGGAAGGTGAGGGGGATGATGAGGGGGGCTAGTGTGTCGGGGGATGATGAGGGGGGCTAGTGCGTCAGGGTATGATGAGGGGGCTAGAACGTCAGTGTTTACAACATCACCCCCATCAGTGTCGACCTCACTACCTTACCCTCTCTCAGTTATTCTAATTTCATTAGGAGGGGTGGCTTACCCCAGTGGAGGAGAGAAATAGGAAGAGGAGGAGGGGCGAGCTCCAGCCAGCCAGGGGAGCGCCAATACGTCGTCTAGAGGAAGACAGGGTTCAAGGTCGTGATGGTACCCTATGTCACAAAGAGCCTAACCCAGCTCTTCCCCCCATGTTCACCCCCGCATTGAGCCCAGAGGTCCCATGTCATCTGTATCGAGTGAAAGGAGAGTTTTTGACATTTTCTCTTTGTTCCTGGATGACGAAATCCTGCATGAAATCGTTGTGCATTCCAATGTTTGTTTTGCTCTTCTCAGAAGTCCATACCATCAAAAGGGTAATGTTGCCCTCAGGGACATTGACTTGAGGGAGCTAAAGGGGTTCATTGGGATTTTGGTAATGTCAGCAGTCCGAAATGACAACCACACTACAACAAAGGACATGTGGGATCGTGTGGAAGGGAATCCTTTGTATAGCTGTACAATGAGCGAGTGTCGATTTGCCTTGCTGGTGCGTGTACTGCGTTTCGACGACATGACCACTAGAGCCGAGAGGGTGAAAGATCGTCTCGCCCCGATAAGGAATGTGTGGGACCATGCTGTGGCAAATTGTCACCACCTCTATAGCCCCGGGCCACATTTAACTGTAGATGAGGCACGTGTGGCTTTCAGAGGATGCTGCCCCTTCAAAATGTAGATTCCAAACAAATCTGCCAAGTAAGTATTTTTATTTTTATATTCTTTTATTCATATTATTGTTCGTTTGTGATATATATTTGTTCCTCTCTCTCTCTCTCTCTCTCTCTCTCTCTCTCTCTCTCTCTCTCTCTCTCTCTCTCTCTCTCTCTCGTGAAGAGATGCAAAGATTGAGTATAATATATATATATATATATATATATATATATATATATATATATATATATATATATATATATATATACATACATATGTATATATATATATTAATTTATGTATACAAATTAGTGTATAAATCAGTTTTATCTATCTAAAAACTGATTTTGAATATTATTTGTGTTTTATCATTTGTCGTTTGTATTTGTAAATCTTATACTCATATATATATATATATATATATATATATATATATATATATATATATATATATATAGATATGTACATAAGCATGTATGTATGTATGTATGTATGTATGTATGTATGTATGTATGTATATATATATATATATATATATATATATATATATAATTATTTTTTATATTATTTGATTTTATTGGTGACTAATTCTAGTTCATCTTCCTCTAGGTATGGCATAAAGCTGGTATTGGCATGTGATGCGGACACGCATTACATGTGTAATGCCATCCCTTATCTTGGGAAGGACGCAGACAAGGTGCTGAGAGGATCGACACTTAGAGAAATGTTCACGAACCTTGTGGCCCCTTTTTATCGTGACAACCGATAATTTCTTCACGAGTCTTCCACTTGCCTTGGCACTCGAGACTAAAGGTATGTACTTGTGTGGCACCATTCGACAGAAACCTCATATTCCCAAACAGACTTCTGAGAAGGTGCTTCCTATCAAAGACCCAGTGGCTGTGTTGAATTAAGAATACAATTTGACCCTTCAATGTCAGAAAGTTAATAGAGCAAAGGTCATGTTGTTGAGTTCCCTTCAGCACGATCCATCTGAGATCGAGAAGAGGAAAACTGATATTCAGTTGTTCTATAACTCAACGAAGGGGGGTGTAGACACATTTGATCAGATGTGTGCTACATCCAACTGTATTCGTAAGATACGACGCTGGCCACTATGTCTCTCTTATGGGGTACTGAATACAGTAACGGTAAGTTCCTATATTCTGTACACGTCCATGCCCTTCTTCAAGTCCATGCCAAGGCGAACTTTCCTCAAGGACATCGCCTTTGATTTGTATTCTCCCCAGGTGAAACATCGGTACAACACGTCTGCTGGGAAGTTTTCCAAGTTGCTCCGTCAACTAATGCTTGACACTTTCAAGCTTCAGCAACTTGACCCCAGATGAGCCAATCCCTGTGGCCACATCAAGCTGCCGCAAAGAATTAGATGCCAAAGCTGCCCATCCAAGGACGATCACAAGACGAACACAGCCTGTTTAAGGTGTGTCTGCAGCACCAAACTGTGTTGTCCCCAGTGTGTGTTTGGTGGTTGTTCTAGGTAAGAAACTAAAATAAATATTTGTAATTTTTACCATTTAATAATTCATAAAATTGCATATTATCCATTGTTTCCATAAAATAGTTTATAATTTTTCCTGTTTTTGTAAGTTTGTACCTTTTATGATAACAATTATGATCATTATTTTATTTTTTTAATTGCAAAATAATTTACAAACTTCATTCTAGCTACCATAATTTTTTTATGCAAATCCTCAATCATTTATATAAGTAAATAACTCTCCATTTCAGGTAGCAGATTTGGCCTTATGAGGTGGTGCGGTTGGCGGCCATTTTGTGAGCATATCCGACAGGTAAGCTGGTATAGCTCTATGTATTGCTCTTTTTTTTTTTTTTTTTTAAATAAAATTTCTATTTTCATGCATAGATACTAAGCTCAGCAATGGATATAAAGATTTTTCTTGAAAATTTTCATAATAAAACTCAGCTATATAAAAAAAAACATATTGCCCCTTTATATAACACTAAATAATATCCAAGTGCAGATTTTTTCACACATTTTCGTTGGATGATAATAATACAATAATCAGTAAAAAAAAAAAAAAAAAAAAAAAAAAAAAAAAAAAAAAACCAGCCCCTAACTACGTCATTTATCTACCAAAAATATTTTTTGAAAATAGTATAATTTGTTTTGGGCCAAGAAAACATAATTCTTTTTCTCATTTCAGGAGACGTTCAATAGTGGTTCCCCCCCCCCCCCCCACCCCCTTGGATCTCAGCCAATAGTGCTCAAGTATCCTAGAATAAGTGGTTTGAATAGTTTTAGTCTATTTTCATACTTAGATTTTAGGTGAATATTTTTGTAAGGTCATTTTTTTTACTTATTTTTTTAATTAATTTGTAATAAATATTTATTTTAAACTTAGCTTTTATTTACTTTTTTGTAAGATAAGAATATTCTTTGATTTTTTCTTATATTAAAAGGTTGTGAATTGACAGAAAAATGAAATTCTTATGATTTTTTTTTTTTTTTTTTTTTGTACGGGGGTCGAGGTCGACTCATCGGTACCTATGCAAGTTGGTGAAATGACGATACCTATCCAGGGTTTATAAGCATCTATTAACATTGTTTTTTTTTCACCTTTTGCTACAGCTTGTTGTTTATATTTAGCAGTATGTACTATTGAGGATTTTTTCTCAATAGTAAATAAGGATATAATGTAAAAATAACATTCTTATTCTATTTAACCTTGTAACATAACTACAACAATTGTTTACTATTGTACGATGGTTGAAATACAAGTGAAACTCCTGTTATCTGTTATCCGATTCAATTGTTCATAATAAAACATATTTTTCGTCCATTTGCTATTGTGGCTATATGCATATATGCAACGATTATAACGTTATTAACGACACTTTTATTATTCTCTTTCACTTTATTCTATCAATGTATAGAAGTCAGTGACTATTTTTCATTTGGATGTTTTTAGTTTTTTCTAAAAGTGAAGGTACAGAAGGCTATAAAATTCCATATTTTTCATGTCTGGATGACAAAAATTGGTCAATATAAAAAAAAAATAGTATATTTAGTACTTTACAGGGTTGTAATATTTCTACGAAAATTTTGTTTTGAGAAAACAGGGTTCAATTTTTTTTTTTTTTTTAGATACTGATTGAATAGACTTTAAATATGGATTTTTGGTAGTCATGAAGGACATAATCATCATATTTATGGGTTATTTACTAACTAGTAATGATTCCTTTCTCTCAAGTCCAAAAATATCACTGCCCACAAACACTTCTACTGTATGCACTGCATGTATTACATTTACACAAGAGCAAGAAATGGCTAACATGATTTATTCTTGTCAGTGTATTATTCTGGGCAAATTTTATGCTGTTGTCATATTTAGTCATTGTCTCTGACACTTTATACACTTTTAGTATAATCATAAAAAAGAACTGTAAAATATAAATGAGCAGACAAAGAAATACTGAGCGAAGAACATAACTTAAGAGAGACGTACAGCTGTTGCTCAATTACGAATACCATGATTGATTTATTTAAAATTTTCAGGCATCCTGACATCTAAGGTCATTGACGCCGAACAAATACCTTGAAAACATAAGAAAATTAATTATCTATTCCTCAGGAAATTAAAGAAAATTATGTTGTTATTGTATATGAGATACTAAAATGAATAGTTTTCCGTGGAAGTTTTGAAGAAAAGGTAAATAAATAGATACCTAGATCAAGTGGCGGCTCGTGTATAGGCACTGTGAAACTGCAGCACCCCCTATTTTCATTTGATATAGATAATATACAATATAATAATTTTTCCTTTAATTCTTTCTTTATATTCGTACAATATAAGACCCTTAAGCTTAATGTCAGTAGCCATCATTCCCTTCATAAAAAAATAAATCTTTGTATGGAACTGTGCATTTCACAGTTCCAGCTGGATGGTGTTTGGTGATTGAGTGCATGCGCACAGGAAGCTGCACTCGAGGCTGAGAGGGACGGAGAGCACTGTCACTCCAGCAGTGTTAACCTTGGCGTATTGGCAAAAGGTAGATTTTTTTTAGTCCACAAGTGTTGTGATAGAAAACTATGTAGGCTACCATATACTTGAATGTGATAAAATGTAGAATTAGATTATCCTCCTCTCTTAGTTATTCTATTTTCATCATTTTTTCTGTTTTGTTTCTTTTACATTTTTTCGGTTTTCTTGACAATTCCCATGACTACATCAGAGGCAGAACGCTACTTTTCAACAATGAAAACAATAAAAACTTTTATGAGAAGCACTATGAATTCGAAAAGACCAAAAGCAATTGCAGCGCTTTCAATGAAGGGAGGGCCACTATTATTCATGTTGTCATCCAGAGATCAAGATGAAAATAATTTATTTTCGTGCAAGTTAAAACATGAAGAATAGATTTTTTTTTAAATGAATGAATAAAACTTGAACTTTAACAACTTGGCTTATAGTGAGTAAAAAAAAATCCTATTTTTCTTTTAGAGTTTCATCAAGTTTCCTAATGAATTTTCTTATACCTGTTTTTTCTTTGCTTTTACACAATACTGTACTAAAACAAAGGCTACAAATTTTCTGGAGCAGCACCCCCACGAACTGCCACTGCCTAGGTTAGGTAAGGTTTGCGTATGGAACTGGACAAGTTTGCATAAATATATAATAAGGACTTTAAAAAAAAAACTATTTGAATGAATTATGAATTATAGACATTCTCCTCACCAAAATTTTACTATTCTGAATTTCTGAAATTTCAAGTAGAGATTGTGGGTTGCACAGGAAAGACCCCAATACTGCCCTCATGAGGTTAGCAGGAGTTCTAAGCACCAATGCTTTGTAGAATTTCCATCAAACCTTGCAACTCAAGTCCCAAGATAGGCAATGGTGCTCAAAGCTCTCTTTGAGCAAGGAACAATCCCCCTAGGAGGAGGAATCCTAAATCAACCAAGAAGCTTCTTGATGGAAAGATTCTATGATTCCCTTAGGTTGGCAAGACATGCTCTAGCACCCTGATGACGACGACCATCCCACCCTGTGACGCAAGTCCTAGGCCAGGCAAGACTGCTTCAGGCTCCCTTTGAGCATACACCGTCTCCCTTAAAAGGAGGGATCCAAACCCTACAGAGCTTCTACAGCACAGGCCGGCAAGGAAGTCTGCAATCCTCTGAAAAAAAGTCTGGTAAGTGAAAGTGAGAATCTCTATGACCCCTTTGTATAGTTTCTCTCTTGGGGCCTACTGTACTTGCAAGCAAGCAGAATAGGGCACCATTGGATTCGAGACCACTCAGTGTGGACGAACACATTCCACTCTATCTGGATGAAGAGGGTACTGTACTCACACCTATTATTATATCAGAAGTATGTCGTACTGGGCTCATGGTCCATCTGACCAAATCCCAAGGAAAATGTCACCAATTGAGCTCTGCCACTTCCCTACCCTTACCTGGCCAACGGCCCTGGTTATTGGTCCATGTAGAACTCTCATTTCCAACCAGTGCCACAGCAGTAACTGACATACCGGGATCATGCTTTGCTTAATGGACCCCGAAGGAATTGATTAGTAGGAGAGCTCCATTTCTCCTAACTAACAGAAGAGAACAGACCTTTGGGCAAGGGTTCTGCTCCTATGACACTGCATGAACAGGGGAGGTGGAAGAACAGGATGATCCTATGTCACTGCAGAAATTGGGAATGTGGGAGCTTATCAATGCTTAACCTATAGAGCCGGTGTTGGGTCCTGGCCATTCACCTGCATCCGATCAGAGGAGAAAGTGGTCATATCAGGCTCAAAATACCCCCATAACACTGGTCGAAGGATGACCCCTGATACCTCTTTACGGGAAGTGAAAGTGGTTTTCTAAGGGACAGAGCATTCTTCCTATCACAACAGGAAAAATGTAAGCAGGTGCATAAGGTCATCTTTACTTGCACTATGGATCCATCTAAGGTAGTGGTCAGCGGGTGAGATCTATAATCACTTCCAGCCAGAGGTAAAGAACACTTTACTATAAGTTCCAAGGAGCTTCTAGTACCAGGCCTCCAGAGAAACTACTAATGCTCCTTCTTCCTTCTGAGAAGTGTCCAAAGAAGAAAATAAGAGGAAGAAGGCACTGGTAGTTGAGGAAGATGAGGACACAAACTCAAATCTTCTTTCCATAACAATCATTCTTTCATGCTACCATGAGAGGTTCATCAGCTCCTACTGACCAGGAACAGGTGCCTTACCTTTCTGAGATTGTTATTACGGATACTAAGGAAAAATTCCTCTTCAAACAGTATTCCAAGGACTTCGTCCTTTGTTGGGTGAGAGATCAGACTCTCAAACATGATTCTCAGATTTATTAATAAGAGGAGTAATCTTAATCTTGGTTGGGGAAAAACTCCAAAGGGTAATTCAAAGAGGTCCAAGCTGAGACTCAGGTGGACACAAGTGTGAACAGCTGAGGAATGCATGTTTTTGGGATGAATGAAGGAGTGCATGCACTGCAAGTCCCCCATTTCACCAAAAGCATAAAGTTTCCTACTCTGAAGACTGAGTTATGGAGGTGGTAGGTTGACTAAGGTATCAGCCACCCATTGAGATACTACCACTAGTGTTGTTTTGTCCTTTGACTGGCCATATACAACAATATTGGATCCCTCTCTGGTAATAGCCCATATTTTCTTTGCATATGCATACACCAAATAGTCTGGCCTATTCTTAATATATTCTCTTCTTTCCTCATACACCTGACAATACTACTGTAGATAAATGAATAATTCTTCTTCACTCAAGGGTTAACTACTACATTGTAATTCTTCAGTGGAATACATCCCCTACCTTTTCTATAATCACCCTGTACTTCCAAGATTGCATCCTCTGTTTTATCCTTAATCGTATGGAAACAGCTTTATTTGGTTTATTTTGAATTTTTAAGACTACAGTAAATAAAAAAATATTTGTAATAACATCATCTTTACTTGGTTATACACCATTAAGAGTACAACTTGTTATATGTGTGAACAAGTTTGGTTGCTTGAAATCAGCTGATGGTATAATCAGCTAAGTGTGTTTATATGTTCTGAGATAGGCTCGTATAGAAACAACTGGATTTCATTCATATAGAATTATTCCTTGAATATGCTATTTATAATGAAAATATATCAATATTGAATAGGGTCAAATAATTTTATTACTTTTATATAAATAAATATAGAGTGAATATATATAAATACCGTATATCAGAACTATTTACTTCTTATGGTGACCTTTGCCAACTTAATGCTACCCTATCTATCTAAATTTAGTCCAATATATACGAAGTCCATTGTTACAGTGACCGTTCCTACGAGGTTCTACTGTGTGTGTGTGTGTGTGTGTGTGTGTGTATGTATATATGTATATATATATATATATATATATATATATATATATATATATATATATATATATACATACAGTAATATTTCTTGATACGAAAGTTTCTGTATACGACAAAAAATCATGTTACGATAAGATACAAAAAATTTTCCCCTCACATTACAAAAAAAAACCCTCATAATACAAAACGAGAATTGTCTGGCCGCTAAAAAATAATTTTAAAATTTGTGCACGGAAAAACTGTAAAATCCTGCTCTCCCATTGGTTATCTCCCTATCTTGAAGCTAGTTACCACCGTAAAATCCTGCTCTCTATTTTATATCAATAAGTACATTTTTAAGTTCGTCCGTATCGGTTGCACGTGATATCGACCTGCAAGACCTTAGTTCAATGTGCGCAGCAGTCGGGTCAGGACGCTTTTCATCCCAGCTATTTTTCTTGTGCTATTTCTGAGATACCCTCGGGTCGAGCTCGACCCATCAATACCTAAATCAGGTAAGTTGTGAAGTATCAAAGTTTTTATACAATTATCTAATGTGCAGTAGTGTTTAGACGTGTATAAAAAAGGGATTGTTGTAAAGTGTTTGTGAATGTCTTCTACCCCGTTGATTGATTGATTGATTTAAAGTTTTCAGGCACTTCTACCCCATATGTTTTTATAGAATAGTTTATAATTTTTCCTGCTTTTGTAAGTTTGTACCTTTATGTTAACTTAATTATGATCATTATTTAATTTTTTTAACTTCATTCTAGCTACCATAATATTCTTATGCAAATCCTCGAACAATTATATAAGTAAATAACTCGCTGATATTGACATATCTTTCTCCATTTCAGGTAACAGATTTGGCCTTACAAGGTGGTGTGGTTGGCGGCCATTTTGTGAGCATATCCGACAGGTAAGCTGGCATAGCTCTATGTAATCCTCTTTAATATAAAATTTCAATTTTCATGCATAGATACCATGCTCAGCAATGGACATAAGGATTTTTCTTGAAAAATTTCATAATAGAACTCAGCAAAGAAAAAAAAAATTGTCCCTTTATATAACACAAAATAACATCCAAGTGCAGATTCTTTTACACATTTTTGTTGTCCG
>NC_090728.1:101808546-101821046 GCF_036898095.1 Palaemon carinicauda
CCGGATTTCAGAATTGATAATGTTTCTTTAACTTTGTATGACCATTTCAAAATTTTAGGTGTGATTCTCGACAGCAAATTTACTTTTGAAGAACACATTAGGTCTGTGTCTTTTTCAATTGCACAAATAACTGGCTTATTGAGAAAGTCTTTCAAGATTTTCGGTGATCAATCTATTCTGAAGAAGTGTTTTAATTCTTTCATTCTTCCTTGTTTTGAGTATTGTTCTCCTGTATGGTCTTCAGCTGCTGATTCTCCTTCTAATTTGTTGGACAGAAACTTACGGTGTATCAAATTTCTTATTCCTGATCTAGATATTAATCTTTGGCACTGTTGTTCAATTAGTTGATTATGTATGTTGCATAAGATTTTTCATAATTCTGACCATCCTCTACATTCAGATCTTCCTGCACAATTCCATCCTGTTCGTAATACTAGGCAGGCAGTTAATTCTAATAGCCAAGTCTTCTCCACCATGAGGCTCAGTACCACACAGTATTCTCGAAGTTTTATTCCAGATGTCACCAAGTTGTGGAATGATCTTCCTAATCAGGTAGTTGAATCAGTAGAACTTCAAAAGTTCAAAGTTGAAGCAAATGTTTTTATGTTGAACAGGTTGACATAAGTCTTTTTATAGTTTATATATGACATATCTGTTTTGACGTTGTTACTGTTTGTAGAATGATTTATTAAGTTGTTCTCATCATTTATTTATTTCCTTATTTCCTTTCTTCACTGGGCTATTTTTCCCTGTTGGAGCCTCAGGGCTTATAGGATCTTGCTTTTCCAACTAGGGTTGTAGCTTGGCTAGTAATAATATATATATATATATATATATATATATATATATATATATATATATATATATATCTTACAAAGCTGGTCTAGCGTAGAGTAAATACAGTAGTTATAATGACTATTTTTTCATGTAAGAGGTAAATAGCCAGCACGTAAGACAAGTTCCTCTTGTGTAGACGTAAGTTTTATATGTAAATTACGTAAATTTTCGTTGTTAATTTCTTTGTATATTTCATTCAAGTCAGTATATGTAAATTTACGTCATTTTTAAGAATCAGATTTTTTATTTCAAGTATCTTTGTTATGAAGTCTTGCGTAATCTGTTCCAAGTGTGTTATGTGACCATAGGAGATTGGAACAAGAGCTTATGTAATTTAATTCTATATATTTTTGAGGTATTGCGTCAAGTATGAGAGAAGATATGCAATTCTTTTGTCTGCCATGTGCTTTGGAACGATCTCGAAAATCCTAGTGTTAGATATTTTTTTTTCATTTCTGAAAACGGTTGGTGGGCGGAGCTAGCTGAGAGAGTTGCCGTCAACGAGGTTGGTTCTCCTGTTCGATACATGGTAGTTAATATTTCTGACACCTTTAGGCCAACCCCCCTAGCTTCCATATGTGTTTAGAAATTTCTGGAAGTAGCTAAGTTTCATATAAAGGCGACCCCCTGGGATGCAAAGTTGAAATATAGAATTCCGGCCTTAAGTCATAACCATCAAAGCCTCTCAGGGTATTATTTTAAAAGTATTTAGTAAAATCTCAAAGATTTGGGTTAACGGGTTTTATGTAACCATAGCGAGTATTTACAAAAATTCTCTTAGAAATTTGTAACTGACCCTGTAGAGACGTGAAAGGTATTTGTATTGTGATCTAGTTATCTATTTTCATCAAGTATAAAACTTAGATATTGAGTAAAGTGAAAAAAGTGATCGTATAATTTTCATAAGCATTATTTCTTTTATCTTAGTCCAAGGTTTTATTCAGATTTAATATTTCGAGACAGGTGATTATATAATTTTCACAGTGCAATTATTTCTTTTGTCTTAGTCTAATGTTTATTCAGATTTAATATTTCGAGACAAGTGATTATATAATTTTCAGAGTGTAATTATTTCTTTTGTCTTAGTCTAATGTTTATTCAGATTTAATATTTCGAGACAAGCGATTATATAATTTTCAGAGTGCAATTATTTCTTTTGTCTTAGTCTAATGTTTATTCAGATTTAATATTTCGAGACAAGCGATTATATAATTTTCAGAGTGCAATTATTTCTTTTGTCTTAGTCTAATGTTTATTCAGATTTAATATTTCGAGACAAGCGATTATATAATTTTCAGAGTGCAATTATTTCTTTTGTCTTAGTCTAATGTTTATTCAGATTTAATATTTCAAGACAAGCGATTATATAATTTTCAGAGTGTAATTATTTCTTTTGTCTTAGTCTAATGTTTATTCAGATTTAATATTTTGAGACAAGTGATTATATAATTTTCAGAGTGCAATTATTTCTTTTGTCTCAGTCTAATGTTTATTCAGATTTAATATTTCGAGACAAATGATTATATAATTTTCAGAGTGTAATTATTTCTTTTGTCTCAGTCTAATGTTTATTCAGATTTAATATTTTGAGATATGTGATTATATAATTTTCAGAGTGCAATTATTTCTTTTGTCTTAGTCTAATGTTTATTCAGATTTAATATTTCGAGACAAGCGATTATATAATTTTCAGAGTGCAATTATTTCTTTTGTCTCAGTCTAATGTTTATTCAGATTTAATATTTCGAGACAAGCGATTATATAATTTTTAGAGTGTAATTATTTCTTTTGTCTCAGTCTAATGTTTATTCAGATTTAATATTTTGAGATAAGTGATTATATAATTTTCAGAGTGCAATTATTTCTTTTGTCTTAGTCTAATGTTTATTCAGATTTAATATTTCGAGACAAATGATTATATAATTTTCAGAGTGCAATCATTTCTTTTGTCTTAGTCTAATGTTTATTCAGATTTAATATTTCGAGTAAAGTGATTATATAATTTTCAGAGCGCAACATTTTTGTCTTATCTAAGTTTTGCTCAGACTTAACATTTCGAGCTATTTATTTTTGTTTTTTTTGTAAATTCTTTCAGTGTTGTAATTTTTATAGAGTGTATTATTTCAATTATCAGTGTTTATTTCATACTTGCTCGTATCCTGTTAAAGAATCGAAGCAAGAAGGGGTTTTAAATAGTTTTTAATAATAATTACCCAGTGTTGTTTTAAGTGTACTTAAGAGACCTTTGGATATTCAGTGTTTTGTATATTGCTGTCTGGGAGTTATATAATTACCCCAGAGTTCAGGTATCCATATTTACAAGTGTAACAGATTTAATGCAAAAACAAACAAGTGAGTTTGGAACTCAAGATGTTGTATAGCCTGCCAGCCATAATATATATAATATATTTTTAGTTCCCAGACACGGGATCATATATATATATATATATATATATATATATACAGTATATATATATATATATATATATATATATATATATATATATATATATATATATACTGTATATATATATATATATATATATATATATATATATATATATATATATATATATAAATATATATATATGAATAAATAAAGTGCATATATATATATATATATATATATATATATATATATATATATATATACTGTATATCTATATATATATAAAAATATATATATGAATAAATAAAGTGCATATATATATATATATATATATATATATATATATATATATATATATTTCTACCTCATACTTTGGATTGAACCCTAGCCCCTTCTGATGAAAGGCCAAGTCGCTTCCAACCATGCCACCAGAGGCAATGCATGAAGTCGGAACCTAACTGCTAATCTGCAGTTCAGGATTTACCTGGCGAGACATCAGTCTCTTACCAGCGAGTTTTCCCCGACTTAATGGCCCACCACATGACACAGTTGATAGTAATTAATTCAAATTACCCCTAATGAGTCAATATGGATAAAAATCAACACAATATCACTCAAAAAGAAATAAATTTCTACCCCATAAATATCAATTGTGTCACCTGGTGGGCCGGGAAGTCGGGGGAAAACTCACTGGTAAGAGACTGATGTCTCACCAGGTAAATCCTGAACTGCAGATTAGCATTTAAGTTCCAACTTCTTTTAGGGCTTCTGGTGGCATGGTTGGAAGCGACCTGGCCTTTCATTAGAAGGGGCTAGGGTTCGATATTTGAGCACAATATTGTGTTGTTATTTATCCATATTGACTCAATAGAGGTAATTTATATGAGTTACTATCAATTGTGTCACCTGGTGGGCCGGGAAGTCTGGGAGTACTTGCTGATAAGAGACTGATGTCTCGCAAGGTAAATCCTGAACTACAGATTAGTAGTTAGATTCCGACTTCTTTTATGGCTTCTGGTGACATGGTTGGAAGCGACCCGGTCTTTCATTAGAAGGGGCTAGGGTTCGATCCCAAGTATGAGGTAGAAATTTATTTCTATTTGAGCATGATATTGTGTTGATATTTATCATATATATATATATATATATATATATATACTGTATATATATACATATATATATATATACACACATATATATATATATACACACATATATATATATATATATATATATATATATATATATGTATATATATATATATATATATATATATATATATATATATATATATATATATATATACAGTATATAAATTGAATAGGTTAATATGTGTATGTGATTAGGTATTTTGTTCATTAGTTAAATAAGAGAGAGAGAGAGAGAGAGAGAGAGAGAGAGAGAGAGAGAGAGAGAGAGAGAGAGAGAGAGAGAGAGAAGAAATTGGAGTCAAGTGGCATAGAATATATATACTTATTAATCATAAAAATTATTGTGATTTTACTGTCCAAGAAGGACTATTGTTGATGAATGAATAAAAGGAATCTTAGGATCCTTAGAGTACTGGATGTTTGTCCAGGATAATTACATTATTGGTCGGTTCAAGATGATAAAAGAAGGATTATTTAAAGACAGGAAGATGTTACGAGAATTATCACTACCAATATTTTGTTTCAGTTGTCAGGTAAAAAACTTAAGTTTAGGAAGAATTAAAATAGAACAAGAGAAACCAAAGGTTAATAGAAATTTTGTAGGTGACTTACTCCCAAAATAAGAATCATAGAACAGGATTGCATATTGCTTAAAGGAATGCATACAAAGATTAGGGAGAAATATTTGTTTAAGAATAAAAATTCCTGACATACTAACGCAGCACTAACAATAACTCATGCTCAAGTTAGTAGGACATCCAGTAATCAATTTCAGACCTAACTTAGATGTTTGAGATTGCAAAAATAAAGCCTACATATAAGAAGTATAGAGGTCATGTTAAGATAATCTTTTAGAAATTACGATTAAATTTTCTCAATCCCATAGTGGTAGTACCAATGGACTACCAGGGACTTTGTTCCCAGAACTTGACATATGATAAAAACATACTGGTCTACATAAAATTTGAATTAACAAAGAAAGGGTTGATGAGTAAGTAACAGATTAATTTGAGACCAGAATAAATAACTAGATATTCGTGTATCGAGATAATTCTTTCGGACAATGCACCCGAATTTACTAGTGATTAATGAAAAACAGTGCAATATTTTTCTTAAAATAAGAAAGGTGAATTAATCCATGATAAGTCAAGTTCAACCAGAGAAATAAGCGGGGCAAATAAAATAATAGAAAAGGGTTGAAGATGTCCTGCAAACTATAAATAGACCTACATAGAAGACTGATACTAATTATCTTGAAGAAGACGAATTTTCTTTTAAATAACTCGGTAGGCCTATAGGGGAAACATCAGATTTTTGTTTTGTTAGGTAGATTTAAGAAAGACTACTAAACTCCTTGTGAAATGAAAATATCTAGGCGCTCATACAAATATGGGTAACAAATGAATGGAAAAATTGTGATTATGTAAAGTGAGATATTCTCGAACTCATAATTGTGTGTATTCCGTAATCCTCAAGGAAGGTCCAAATAAAAAACGTTTCCAAACAATTAATCAAGGGACCACAGAGTATTGAATTACAAAGGAAGATGAAATTTTTTTATATAAAGTTATGGGTTATGAAGACAGTTGATATATAAACCCATAGGTGATTGATAATTTACAAGTGTATTGATTTTTTATTTACATGTTTGATTGAATAATGGTGTCATTAGAGCAATAGAGTATTATGGCATTTTATAGGCGATGCATTGATTAATATTTTTGTGTAACACGTGTAACAATGATAAACATGCATGTATATTATGAATTTTATTATGTTTGATGTTGATTAAGTTAACTTGAATAAGTACGAAGAAAGGGTGAAAATCAAAACAATCTGATATAAAAAATTAGTAGAGTTAAAAACAAACTGAATAGGCTATAACCAACAAATTGAAGAAAGAAAATATTTAAGTAATTAAAAGATGTAAAATATGAACCAATAATGAACTTAGAGAAGTTGAATATCTAATAATAATTACACAGGAAATAGTGGACAGTTAAGTACATATGTATAGTTATATACATTGCCCCCTTTCATTTTGAAGTTAAACAGAGTAAGTGTGGAATCACACGAATTGATTGTTATGCCTGTATAGTAGATGGATCCTTGAAAGAAATATATAAAATGTTTTAATTGAGATGGTCTGCAAATGATTTCTTTTAAAGAATATTTCTAACATTGAGGTGTTAGTTTCCTGTCACTTGAGTTTTATAACTTATCTTTTTGAAGGCAATATATTTGAGAATGGAAGTTCTTGAGATGAACATAAAATGCAGATGAGGTGCAAATAACATTCAAATTCATAAACATGTCTTTACTATGTATAGAATATGTTTCTTTATTATGAAATAGTTATGATGTTTTGATGATTTAAGACATTGATATACATGAGTTTTGATTTTACTAATTATTTTATGCCAAGAATTTTAATAGTTTTTATGCATTTTTATAAGGTGAGAAATGTTTCTTTTGATGCCATTAAATAACGATGATTTAAACTGATGACACTGATGAGTAAATAATTTACCTTAATAATGTAGGGAAATGTTTATTGATATTGATTACAAATGAGTAATACTCTTGAAGAGTGATAATGTGCGAGACACATGATTTTTTTAATTGCAGAAACATCTTGATAGAATTGAATTGATGATGTGTATGTTTGAACATTTATTTTCAGCCATATATTGCATTGCATTTACATCAATAAGACCGATATTTTGAGGTCACAGGTAATGGAAAATATGAGTTGAATAGAAGTTAATTTCAAAGGCAATTCATAATTACTTGCACAGTTGATGACATTATTAATTTTGCCTTACGTGCCCAGTGAATTAAGGGTTGAATATTCCTTTATCAAGAATTAAGAAAAATAATATATATCAATTTTGTGTTGAATTGTTTGAAGGGAACAGGAAGTTTTCCTAAATATGCATAAATGATAAATATATGCAACTGCATTATTTTAAAATCGATTGATGAAATGCAATTTATTTGATAATGATGATTTTGATCTATTGTGCCGAGATGCATGTTCTTTTGATGATGATGAGAAATAGATGAATTACTTTTGGGTAAACAATGAAATGAGTTAATAAGATGTCGACGAAACTGAGTGGTGTCATGTAAAGGAGAAAATTTCACATTGAATAAGTTGAACTGTGTATTAGGTACTTTGAGTTTTGTTCATTTGTTAAATGATAGAGACATTGATTTAGAGAGAGAGAGAGAGAGAGAGAGAGAGAGAGAGAGAGAGAGAGAGAGAGAGAGAGAGAGAGAGAGAGAGAGAGAGAGAGAGAGAGAGAAAAAAAACGAGTCAAGTGGCACTCAAAAGACCATGTTAGTGTTAAGTGCCTATATTGTGTTTTAGCTAGACTAAACATCACGGCCAAATGATGAAAACATATCGAGTGACTCGCTCAACAGAAATATGCGCGCTACTTAGATGATTCACCGGACTGCAAGAAGCAAGTAAAGATGCCAAGCAATGTATGATGTCACCATAATGTCAGAAGAGGGGACCAATAAAACACAAGAACAGTCACACGACGTCACGTAATTACAACGCCCTTGTTCTGGGCTACTTAAGCCGATGATGTGATTGAAGAGAGGGCTCTTTCCTCAAAGCAACAGTAAATATCGGTTGTCCCTTCTCCCCCATCCTGGGGCGAGGCCCCACACCAAGTGTCGAGTTGGCAGGCACATACTTAACGTCTAGTTAACAACAAGAAATTTTCCAAGTGTTCAAAGGAGGATGACAATGGGACCAAGCTCCCTTTCTGCCAACAATCTGCCTTTCAACTGGGAGGTATCGAATTATTTACAATGTAGGAGAAATTACCCAGACGAGTGTCGATGAGTGGACACCTGTTGAAGAAACGATCCCCTATTTGCCCACATCAGAGGACTCATGGATTTTGCATCCCAAACGGTGAAGTGTGTAGCAAAAGCCTACGAATGCAGCCTCCAATCTTCAAGAGTTTAAGTGTTCCAGTCGGAGATTGTTATCGATTTAAAAATGTAGATTATTGTACAATTGTTGTTCACTAGGTTCACCAGGAAAGTTATGGAACTAGACGGCATTTTAACTGCACCCACTCTCTTGAGGGTCTAAATATAAATAATCATTTGCACTGAAATAAATAACTGATTAACTTATATAAATTAAAAGTAATATTGAAGTGATGCTTAATAAGGAAATAATTTTGCCCCATAACGCTTCACACACACACACACAAACACACACACACACACAAACACACACACACACACACACACACACATATATATATATATATATATATATATATTCATATATATTCATATATATATATATATATATATATATATATATGAATATTATTACTGTTATTATTATTTGCTAGGCTACAACCTAGGTTGGAAAACCAGGATGCTATAAGCACAAGAGCTCCATCAGGGAAAATAGCCCAGTGAGGAAAGGAAATAAGGAAAAACTGCTCATGGAAGAAACTGTGGCCAGCTGTTGCGGCAGAACGCCACTTCGAAGGTCCCGAACCCTCACCCGAAGACGAGGCCTTTGATGATCCTGCCCCTGAGGGTTATGTTGAGGAAGTAATTGCAATCGGGAGGACCATGGGGCTTGTTGTCAATGAGGCTGATGTCGATAACTTTATCGAGGAGCACAGGGAGGAGCTTTCGACTGAAGACTTGAAGGAGTTGGAGGCAATGCAGTTGACCATCATTCAGGAGGAGCACCACTCTAGTGGTGGAGAGGACAGCGGGGAGACAGAAGAAACGACATCGGCAGAAATAAGGAAAGCTATCTTGGTATGAAAACCTTATTAGATTCACTGAAAAAAAAAACACCCAGAAAAACTTCTCACAGGTCGTCTTATAGAGAGTGTTAATGACAGGTGCAAGAGTCATTTTAGAAATATTTTGAGGAGTCGTCAGAGACAGGCTTCTTTGGATAGATATTTCTCCAAAAGAAAAGTGTCAGAAAGCAAAGATGATGTGAGTGATTCTAGTAATAAAAGTTAGAAAAGAGTAAAACGAAGATGAAGAAGTGCTACTGTATAAAATTAAGTTCTAGAAAAAAAAAATTCAAAATAAAAAATAAAAAAAAGCATTTTTAATTTTAAGTGTTTAATAAAATTAATTAATTATTAAGTGTAACATAATTAGCATTGATACATTTTTATATCTTCCATATCCTCTCCCCCTCTGCCTCCACCCACTACCAGCTCAAGTCACGTCACCCCAAAGGTAAATAAAATTTCCTTTTTCCTTTATATATTTTCTATTTATAATGTTATTTAGTTATATACATGTATATTATATATAAGTAGTACTTACTATCCTATTTTGTTACTAATTTTTAATATGTATATAAAATTTTTATGTTTTTACCTGGGGTTTTGCATGCATTAGCTAATTCTACTGCCCGCTATATGACGATTTCACCTTACGATACCAACTCCAGAACGGATTAATGTCGTATGGCAGGGGTCTACTATGTATATATATATATATATATATATATATATATATATATATATATATAATATATATATATATATATATATATATATATATATATATATATATATATATATATATATATATATATATATATATATATATATATATATATATATATATATATATATATATATATGAATATATGTAGAAAGGTTATCTGTTGTACTGATTAAATTTTCATTTCAAGGCATATATATATATATATATATATATATATATATATATATATATATATATATATATATATATATATATATATGTAGAAAAGTTATTAATTGCACTGAACAAATTTTCATTTCGAGGCACATACACACACACACACACACACACACACACATATATATATATATATATATATATATATATATATATATATGTATGTATTATATGCACAGAAGGAAAAATGAAAAGACTTGATTGGAGTTAGTACTCCTTCCGTGGCTTTAATACATTTTATATTCATCACGTGTCAGCTTTCATGATTTATACACACACACACACACACACACATATATATATATATATATATATATATATATATATATATATATATATATATATATAATATATATAAATATATAATATACTGTATATATATATATATATATATATATATATATATATATATATATATATATATATATATATATATATATATTATATATGTATATAATATATATATATATATATATATATATATTTATATATGTATATAATATATATATATATATATATATATATATATATATATAGAAAAGTTATTAGTTGTACTGACCACATTTTCATTTCAAGTCATGTTTTACAGCAATGCATAGAATATAGAAATCCACTTATGATGGCATATGTGGACAATGAAAAAGCTCTTGATAGTGTGCACCGGCCAATTTTGTGACGACTCCTGCGTTATTATGGAATTCCTCTCAAATATTTGAATTTGATTAAGTTTGTTCATGAGCATAGCAAGAGCAAAAATTTATGTTAGTGGAGTCCTTTCAAATGAATTTCCAATGAACAGCGGAGTACTCCAAGGAAATGTGTTGTCACCTATGTTGTTTATCCTCCTCATGGATTTTGTAATGCGTAGAACAGTCAGACATGGTGAAGAAGGATTGAAGTGGATTGGTAATAGGAAATTCGCAGACCTAAAGTATGCTGATAAGGCTGTCCTTATTAGCAGACTACTACAGGATTTGCAATTCTTGCTTACCAGAATGCATGAAATATCACATGATGTTGGGCTGAAGATAGATAGAAGAAAGACCGAGATGATGAGAACGGAGTATGCAATGGAAGATGAAATATCATTGGAGAGAGAAATTATTAATGAGGTAGAATCCTTCAACTATTTAGGAACTAAGATCTCCAATACAAATCAGACAATGGTTAGGTTAAGTAAAATTACATATAAAAATCAGACTATATATCAGTTTAGTGAGATCAGTGTTACTGTATGGACATAAGTCATCGCATGATAATGAAAAAATCTCCAAAAGATTTTGTAGATTTGAGAAACAAAGCCCTCAGAAGGATATTGGGAGTTAAATGGTAAGATACGATTAGCAATAAAATTATATGAGATTTCTAGAGTGCCATATGTACATGAAATTATGGTGAGCGGTAGATGGAGATGGTTTGGGCATTTTCTTTGCACTTACAAAGAGAGATTAGTTCATCAAATGTTTAACTGGGCTCCACAAGGGACTAGAAGAGTTGGAAAACCAAGTCCTACATGGCTGAAGACTATGGAGCGTCAAGTAGATGATGAATGGAGAAGTATTGAATTAAAAGCTCAAAATAGAGACAACTAGTGAATTTAAACCAAGACTCTTTGCGTCTATAGGCATAGAAGATGATTATATAGATATATACAGTAATGCCTTAAGATATGAAATTAATTGGTTCCGAAGGGGCTTTCGTGTCGTGATTTTTTTTTATATGAGTAATCACGATTTACATGTAAATCGCCTAATTTGTTCATAGCCCTACAAAAACACCAATTAAATCTTTTAATAAAGCTATAACCCCATTGAAATATAGTCAAATACATTTGAATCATTCAATATATCTAACCTAACTGTTAATAACTGTAAATGAAGTAGTTATTAGAACATAATACAATGCATACAATACAATGCTATACATATAAATGTAGTTACTCTTACTATAGAAAGGTACATTCATAAACAACCCAATTTCTTCAACTCACACATTTTTAACAGTAACTATTTTATTGTAATCCAATTAATATTCATTAGTGATATGTCAATAAATAACATACACATATGTTTAGGCTATTTAAATGTAATATAAGCAAGATTTATTGATATTAATACATACGTGAACTAGCTTTGTACAATGCATAAACTTCAATTGTTCAGTAAATATTTTTCTTACCTGTTATTTATTTACCATAATAAAATAAAAATAAATTCTAATGTTTTGATATGCATAGTAGCATGGTACTTTTGTACATACAATACAGTACAGTCCTGTTCATTGGTTTTTAATTTAAAAATGTATTTATTGATATAGAATTAATTGTAAATGAACAATCGTGACATTAAAAGGAACAAAATATGTTATCATCTATTATTTAT
>NC_090728.1:101826046-101893546 GCF_036898095.1 Palaemon carinicauda
CCTGGAAGAGGCTATACTGTATAATGTATCACTGAACTCTTTTGAATTCATCTGCCCCTGAATAGCTATTAGTGTGTGTGTCTTCATTTATGAAAGCTTGTTTTAAACTTCCATTTCAAAAGGTTTAAATTCTTATCACTGTTCTTTGGTCTGCACCCCTGTTAAAAGCTGCATATAGATCTATCCACATTGTATATTCTATTATAGGTTTTGCATATGATGATAATTTCATGAAGGACTTTGTATTTTATATCTTGTTTTTCAATGTGTGGCTTACTGAGTGACCTTTTTACCTTTTCCTGGTGACTTTGTATTGATATTACAGTTTATAGCAACATCTGGTAGTTGAATTGGTATGGGAGTGCCCAAAGTGTGGGGTGTTTGTTTTGTTTTCTAATAATTTTTTTTTCTCCCATTTTTTCAACAAAATTTGATTTTAATAATTTTCTTCACTACACTTCCTCCTAGATGGTGTTTCACATTCAAGCCTCAATAATTGCATATATTGTACTGCCTCTCCAAATAATCAAATTACTTGAAATAAAGAAACATATTACCTAGAAAGTATCTTTATTTAGGACTCCATGCATAGCATTGTGGAAAGAGACGGTAAACTTTAGAAACGATATTAGGAAGTTCTGAGGGTTTAGCTGGGTCCCCTTGCCCTGCATAAACTCAAGGAGGGGGGGGGGGGGTGTCGAGTGCCCAGTTCATTCTTGACTGTTTACTTTTATTACCCAGATCTCTGGGCATTCCATCATATTTTTAGTGTACTGTAGTGAAAAGTTGGGGTGTGGTCGGCATTCAGACACTTGGCAGTCTGTGTCCTACGTCTGGCCACAGTCTGCAAACCACTATATAATTTTTTGGTGCCCAGACCAGTGATACACCATGGGCCAAAAGGCTAAGAAGAGCCTTATTCGATATGTGGAGGGCCTCATCTCAATTGTCAGTGACCTGGCGACTCAGGTGAGGTCCTTGACACTCCAGGTGGCAGCAACTAAACAGCACCAAGTCATCGCCAACATGCCACGTTGCCACTGGGGTTACGGCCACAGTGACCACCAGTACCCCTTCTATTTCCCCGGCTTGGCCAAATGTCAATGGTCTGGCTATTACTGTAACTGAGGGGCCAGTGATTGGAGGTCTCTAGCCCCCTCCTGGGTTCTCAACGAGACTCCCACCTGTACCAGGTTTCTGAGAGTCTCCCGCTTGGTGTGGGCTTCTTGGCTCATCGCCCATTATGTCAACCAACCCTTTTAGTCCACTAGAGACTCTACCAAGTGGACTAGGGTAGCAGATTTTGGTAAACATAGCAATGTCCAGCAGACTGGAAAGTTCATGCCAAGACAGGGGTCATCCCAAAGCGTAGACGCTAGGCCAAGGTCACGACCAGACCAGTCATACCCGAAACATTGACCTTGTCACAGGAGTTGACCGGTTAAGATTCTGGTAGTGGGACTTCTCGTAATATTTCCAGCTTCGATCCGTGTGTCAGCTTGGCTGACACTGTCTCCACCAACTATGTCCTGTCCCTCCAATCTAATCGCCATCTGTCCAACCTGTTCAAGGCCGTTGATTTCAGGAAGAGCTCTAACCCTGGGATCTTCCAGCTAGAAACAGGGCAAAGTTCTGCAAAATTCCTGAGGGACTTTGAGGCTACTGTGCCAGTAGATATACTGAAGGAAGCTCTGGTCGGTGGACCACTGAGCTAGGAATGTTCCTGATGGGGGAGATCAAGGAGGTTTTCTGGGTAATAGCGGGTCCTATGATCTCGTACCTCGATATGAAGGGACGCCTCCTCGACTGGTACCGAGAAGCACGAGAGAGATGTGATGCTGGGAGGAAAGCCCATTTCAGCAGTGCCACCTTTGCAGAGGGCAAACTGTTAAAAGATTTATGCTGTGGGGTTCGCCTCCTTGTACAAGTCGGCATACCCTCGGTGTAGCTTGGACTGGAGAAAGCTGAGACGAAAGCTCCTCAAAAAGGTTCCAAACAAAGCTGCGAGTTGGCTGGAACAGTCTCTGGTCACCATCAATGTCTCTGCTCACCGCCAGGCCATTTGGCAGGTGTTCCTGCACCTGTTGAGTGTTCTCAACAAGGCATCCCGTCAGCAAAGCCAAAAGGCAGAGGACTTGGCTATTAGTCATGTGGGACAGTCATGGTACGGCTTGTATGCCAACAGGGTTGCCATGGCTGGCAACAACAGTTCACCTGCCCTTGACCGAATTAATCCACGCATTCCTCCTCGACCTGTCCCCAAGCCTGAACCTGTGGAAGTGCGCCTGCTACCATCGCACACCCTGGATAGGTTTCCTTGGTTCCAGAGGAGGTATGTACTTGGTGCGAGAAATCAGGCCACCTTGTGAACGAGAGTCACAGATGCCTCAGCCTGTGCCTGCGCTGTGGCTCGGTCAACCACCATATCGTGCGGTGTGGGCAACAGGCGCCCCTGATGCACAGAACACCTGTCCAGAAGACCACTACTGCCCACAACCCTGGGAGGGAGAACATTCCCGTACGACCAGTAGCAGGGAAAGCTGAAAAAGGGAGCGAGTCCACTGCTCTTCTTGGACCGTTGAGAAGAAGAGGAGCATGAAGTCAAAGACCAGGAAGTCACCAAGAACCATAGAGAATCATAGGGCATTGAACACCAGACCTTCGTTTTACCCATAAGGAATAAGAACAGTAAGATATGCCAAGACCTTGAAGATCAAGTTTTTCCCGTTATCCCATCTATTCTAGTACGGATATTGACTGATAACGGCCCTGCGTCTATTTCCAAGGAATTTATTGAGTTGTTAGAGTGGTACAATGTTGAACATGTGAAAACATCTCCGTATAAACCCTCTAGTAATGAGGGAGTGGAGAGGGTGACCCTACCATTGGTGAGTTACTGAGGGTGATTTATGGGGAATCTCAGAAATGGGACCAGTATTTATCCCGAGCAGTTCTCAGGTACAACCATTCCCACCACACTGAGATTGGTTGTACTCCAACTGAGAACATACTGAAGGGTGCTCACAATGTTGATAGTATCCCATTGCTGTCAGCAGAAATGAGAGACCAATGGGCTGAAGGACATCCTCGATATAAAACGTTTAAGGGGGCTGGCCGGCTAATGCCGTTTTTTAACCCTTTTACCCCCAAACGACGTACTGGTACATTTCACAAAACACATCCCTTTACCCCCATGGACGTACCGGTACGTCCTTGCAAAAAACTGCTATTTACAATTTTTTTTTTTTGATAATTTTTTGAGAAATTTCAGACATTTTCCAAGAGAATGAGACCAACCTGACCTCTCTATGACGAAAATTAAGGCTGTTAGAGCAATTTGAAAAATATATACTGCAAAATGTCCTTGAATAAAAAATAACCAGTGGGGGTTAAGGGATGGAAAGTTCCAAATAGCCTGGGGGTAAAAGGGTTAAGGACAGGACTTTGATATTGAAACAACTTAATAAGGTGACTTGGGACATCTCCAAACTGTATAGGATTTTTGCCTCTGACCTTCGGTTTTGCGACGCCAGGGCGATTTATCCTGAAAACGAGTGTTTTTCCAATTCTATCTCCTCCCTTGATAATTAATATTAAGACCTGGGATTACTACCCTATATAGACCTGATGTAGACCTCCAATAAAATAGATCTTTTTTTCTAAATGTAATGTTTTTGCTAGATATGAATTTTTTCATTATGGTAAAAAAATAAACCTTATAAATCAGGGAAAAACACAAAGAAAAAATATGAAAAAAAAAAATTGGAAAAAAGGGCTTTATTTGATGGTCTTATAATGTCTCTCTAAGTTATATACCAAATTTCAATGATATACCTTTAAAACTATGAGAGATGATAGAATTTGAAAGTCAATAAGTATACTGTAGCTTTGAGATACGGGCGTTAAAAAATTGTCTTTGTATCTTTACATAGACAATATTAATAAATCAAGATTATGAATTTTATAATTTTTCTTGGATATTGATAAAACAAAAAATTTTTATTCATCATAATTTAATCATAAATGAAGATCCCTTTGCTAAATATCTTTCTTTTTTAGGCAAGACGGTTGCTCCATCATCTCTGTCTTTCACTAACTCTGTTAATATTGTCGATATCACCCACTTCTGGACTCTTATTAGAGGGAATATTCTTCTTCTTTATGTTTAGAGAGATGTTGAAATTGTCTTTTCCTCTTTGGCATATATTTAAAACTAGGGGAGAAGATAGAACTTGAAGGTCAATAAGTATAGTTTTGAGATACGGCTGTTCAAAGTTTTTCTTTGTATTTTTACAAAAACAATATTAATAAATCATGATTATTATGAATTTTGTTCCTTTTTGTATATTAATAAACCAAAACAATGTTATTTATCATAATTTAATCTTAAATGAAGATCCCTTTGCTCAATATCTTGCTGCTTTAGGTGAGACGGTCGCTCCTTTATCATATCTCTCCTTCATTAACTCCCTTAATATCGCCTATATTACCCACTTCTCAACTCTTATTGCAGCAAATTTTCTTCTTCCTTATGTTAATGAGATGTTGAAATTGTCTTTTTCTTTTTGGCATGATAAAATTCTTGCCAAAACCAAGAAAAAAAGATGTAAAAGCCAGTGAATGTCAAGAGGTCAAACTCAAATGTGTACTCTCTCTGAGGTTTGTACTAGCACTGAAGGCCGAAGGGTGTAATTACCGTGTAATACTTCATCTTGTGACTCATGGAATCTATACAGATGCCATTGCTCACAATTTATTTTGTTAAAATGTAATAATTATCAAAATTTACATTAACAGAAGAAATACAGTGAACCCTCGTTTATCGCGGTAGATAGGTTCCAGACGCGGCCGCGATAGGTGAAAATCCGCGAAGTAGTGACACCATATTTACCTATTTATTTAACATGTATATTCAGACTTTTAAAACCTTCCCTTGTACGTAGTACTGTTAACAAACTACCCTTTAATGTACAGAACACTTAATGCATGTACTAACGTACCCTAAACTAAAACAGGCACAAATATTAAGGGCGACTTTATATCATGCGTTTCCTAAACACGCCAAAAAGCACGATAAAAAATGGCAACCAATGTTTTGTTTATGTTTATCTCTGATTATAATGAAGAAACAAACGCATTTACACATCTGTGTATAGGTTAGTTTCTGCATCGATTATATTGATTATTCAGTACAGTATGTTGATTTGGTTATTACTAATGTTTTACTTAATTTTTCTTAGGACTTCCAAATGAAATGTTTTTCTTTATGACGCTGCCTGAAACGACGGCGTCATAAAGTACGCTCAGTAAACAAACTAAGGAATTTAACGCGCATGATGAAAGTGATAAATAATGATATTACAGTAAAAGCTTTAATAAAATATGTTATTACAAATATTATTTACCGCATCTATATAAAATCATACATACGTAGCAAAGCAGGAAAACAATCTACGAGAGAGAGAGAGAGAGAGAGAGAGAGAGAGAGAGAGAGAGAGAGAGAGAGAGAGAGAGTTGTTTTACATACGTAAATGTAAATTTTAAACAAAAAAAAAATAGCCCCATTTCATATAAAATAGATTACAAATATTTTACTTTATCATATTACAGTAGTCTGTATAACACTGTAAAGTTCAGTACAGTATGCTGTTGTTAAAGTCGTGGTGATGAAATTCTCACGAAACAAAAACACGCCATTTGAGTACAACAGCTGATTCTCTCTCTCTCTCTCTCTCTCTCTCTCTCTCTCTCTCTCTCTCTCTCTCTCTCTCTCTCTCTCCGTGTTATACAATACTTACATTTAGATGAAGAAACTAAAATTAGTTTTCTTAGTGTCAATTAAATATGAAACGAAATAATTAGGCCGAGTCTACATCCATTTCAATCATAGCTAAAAATACGGCATCCGATTTCATCAGCAAACCACTATTTTTTGGGAAATATAATTTTATTCTAGAAAATTGCCACTCTTTAAATAGTTAATTGCACATTAAGAAAGCGTGTACTTTTGTTTTTAAATTTCGGGTTTGTTTTAAAAATCGAGTATTGTTGACTTCTTTTTTTTTTTTACTTTTGGCTGTGATTAGATCAGCTGTCATCTAGCTGCCACTCTTGAGTGTGTACGAATACACTAACAAAGTATCATTTATACCATTTCTTAACTTATTCAAACCGTCTACAGTATACAGTTGATATTACATAAGCACCAATGTGTTATAACCTATCAATTTTTTTTGTTTATTACATTTAAACCCCCCCCCCTCTCTCTCTCTCTCTCTCTCTCTCTCTCTCTCTCTCTCTCTCTCTCTCTCTCTCTCTCTCTCTCTCTCTGTGGGCTACTTTTCACTACCTCCCATTCCTTACCTCTCTCTATCTCTCTAACAAATGATATCTTTGTTGCTCCTCAAAGTTTCATTTATATTGAAAATCAATCACGATTCAATTTTCCTTACTTTCTCCAATCTCGCACCATCGGTCACATCGCGGTATTTTCGATATTTCTGGAAAATCCGCGATATATGTATATACATGGGTTATGAAAAAAATCCGCGAAGTGGTGAATCCGCGATGGTCGAACCGCGAAGTAGCGAGGGTTCACTGTACTGCATTTCTTGTAGGGATCAATGTTTTTGGTTTATCGAGTTAATTTTACTAATTACTTAAGAGGAATTTTGACAAAATATTTTGTATACGCATTCTACATTGCGATTCGAAGTTCAGTGAATTTTTTCAGGATTTTGTGTTTTTGGTCCTATACCCCCCATATATTGGCATACCGGCCGGGACCCTTAAGGAGGGTTCTCTGGTTCTCAAGAAGTTGAACCAGTTGGAACACCTTCTGTCGAACAAGCTCATCCCTAGGTTTGAGGGGGTATTCCGTGTTACTAAGGTACATGAGAATAAAGTCACCTATGAGCTGGTAAAAGCTCACCATATCCAGTTAAAGGCCTGGCTTGCACCTGTAGTCTATCTTAGGAGGCACTTTCTCTGATATCTGAGGTGTCCTGTACCTGTAACAGAGACTCAGATTAGTTCAGCACTTGGGGATAATAGTCTGACTTCCTCTGAAGTCTCGGAGAGTTCTGATTCTAGTAGTTTGATGGTAACTCGTATGGGGTGGCTACAATAGTCACATCATACCTTTTGTCTCGAGATCGTAACCAGTCCCGACGACAAAGGGAAAGTTACTATCCTACAAGAACTATTACTCAGCCTAAACCCATCCTTAAGCCAGCTAGGACTTATGAGAGGAAAAGAACACTGAAAGCTTGGTTATATCCTCCAGAAAATTTTTATCTGACTCCTGTATTGAAGCCTGAATGGGTTCAAAATTGTGTGGTCCTCTAACTGTGGGAGAACAGTCCCAATGAAATGTGTGAAACTGCGATTTTGACTCCCGAATTGGTGAGTCACTCTCCTGTGCCTGAATTTCCAACACCCCGTTTCTTAGCCGCCTCTTTCTGAGAGAAAGGTGTAGTTCATCCTCCAGGGAGTTGGGAATTCTGGGAAGACTACTTTCTGCTTGCTCCAAGCATTCCAGTCCAGCCTTGTCAAGACCTGCTACCTTAAAAAGCCCTGTTTCTGACTCAGCAGTGTCCATTTATTCTGATTATGACTTTCTTGGCTTTTTGCCATCCAATTGTGATGACCGACTGTTGCCTGAAAATCTAGTGGTTTTAGTCCCCCATGGACTAAGTCAAAAGGTCGAGTTTCTGACCTACCTCTAGTTCAGCCTCGAGTCATGGAGTAGAGGCCTCGTCTTACTGAACAGACGAAAACCACTGAAAGGGAATTGTCCTCCACTCCTAAGTCACCTAGGAATTTGAACCCTTTCTGGCATTCTGATGGAAGAGGAAACACCAGTCGCAACTCGAGGCTGAAGTGACACGGTTGGGTGCATCTAACTTGAACGTGAAAGCTCTGTTTGGGTGTCCTGAATCAGAGCTTCCCCTTGAGTCATTGCCTGATTTTCCGGGATTTTTATTGTTCTCTTCTGAGTCTACGGATTCTTTCTCTGGTCTGCATGAGAGAATGTTGTTAACCCACAAATATAAGTGTTATGGGAGGTTATCGATTGGTTAAAGACCCCTTGTTTATATCTGGAGAATCGCTGGCTTAGCCTAACTCCAGTGCTGCAGGAAATTAATATGACTCGCTACAGATTGCTGAGTCCCGGCGCATGTCCCGAAATAGAATTTTGAGACTCAGAATAAGAACTATAAATCTCCCACTGAATTAAATACTGAGCAGAAGTTTTTATTTCAATTTTTTTGTATATCAATTAATTTCTGTATTCTTTTGAATTCCACATTGGGGTAGTTGAAGGCTATGGAATGGGACACCCTACAGTATGTGAGGAAAACTATTGAGTCACGGTTTGTGTACAGCAATAATAAAATAACAATCGTTTTTATTTCCTTGACCGTGACTAAGCTTTGTTAGATTTAATAAATTTTGATTGTATTGTACTACTTTAATAGTCCAAAATCAATAGTTTTTTTTATTCTAAAAAATTGATTTTGGACTACTATGAATGTCATTTCTTTTTTTCCCTGGAAAGTTTCATGACTATGTATGCCTGTAAACTTTATTTGTAAGATTGAGGGTTGGGATAACAAAATTAATATCCATTTTGATTACTGTACAGTATATATATTCATCCCCATGTAATTTGTCATCCTATCTTCTCACAGAATTATTTTTCTATAAGCTAGTGCTAAAGACTGTAATAATGTTGATGCAATATAAATGTATGATATTGGATAATTGTGTGAAAGGACAGATGATACATTGAATTTCTAATAGTTGATCATCCTACCTTTCTCCTGAAATCTTTTTTTTCTTGAACTGTTAAATGATGTACCTTATGATTGGAACTGTATAGAATTGGTGTAGGCATTGTAACTAGTCATGAGACAATTTTTGAGATGGATTAAAGAGCTAGTGGGGGGAGGAGAATGTAAAAATAAAATGTATAGCTAGGGAAAATACAAATTACTTCAAATTTGTTAGTGTTTATCTTTTTTATTTATTTATTGTTGAGCTCTTGTCCATATCCTTGGTCTCGTGACCTCTTTCTTTGTTTTTACAGAGTAAGGGCACCCTGAACACAGCAGGGATCAGGTTTTAGGTTTAGAAAAAATTAATCACATTTTGAAGTTTACGGTTCCTGAATCTTGTTATTGCCATCATTAAGTGTTGGTAACGTAGGTCAGTTGCCTGTAGATATTCTCATCTCTCCACTGCCCTTGGAGAATGTAAGAAGGACATCACATGCTCCAAGGCCTTTATGAAAACTAAATTGCAATCAAGGGAACAGATGATTTCTTTCAGCAAATCTATCAAGACATTTTGCCCCAAGACATTCAAAAGCTTTAGATAATATGGGAGTCATGGAAGGCAATTGGGCTTGAGCTACCACAAACACATTTAATGGAGTAATATTACCAATTCTCCAAAAAGTGCTAAAAGCTCCTCTTCTTGCTAACTTGTGCAAAATAACAGATAACTTTGGAGCTAAGAAATCTACAGTCTTTATAAAAAAACGAAGGAAAAATACCATTTGGGTCTACACCTCCATAAGCATCAAGGTCCATCAAGAGAGCTTTAATTTCACGAGATCGAAAAGCTAAACTCGTTAGTTTAGCCTCAGGCAAACAGGAATGAGGAAGTTTGAGTTTCTCTTTACTCTGCTTACTGTCAAACACATCTGCCAAAAGGGTTGCCTTTTCCGTTGGACAGTGAGTGACAGAGCCATCTGGTTTAAGTAAAGGAGGAAATGTTGCATCTATACCAAAGAGTGCAGATTTAAGGGTAGTCCACCGCTTATGTTCCTGGGTTGTACCATAAAGGGTTTCTTTTATGGTTAAATTGTATTCCTTTTCAGTTGAAGCATAAATTCTCGAGAAAAAGCTCTAAGTTAAGTATAGATATTCCAGGTCCAAATTGATCTGTTACCCTTCTAAAGATGATAGGCCTCCTGCTTCTCCAAATGAACAAGTTTATAATCATCATTGAACCATGGTTTGTTCTTCACTCGGTACCTTAGCATTAGAGAAGGGATACGCCTTTCCATTATGTTGACTAGATTCTCATTCAAAAGGGATAAGTATCAACATTACTATACAATTGTGACCAATTCAAGCCCAAAAGATCATGCAAAAATCCCAATTCCAGTCTTCTTGAGATTTCATATAAATCTTACAAGAGTATGATACATCAGGGGCAGGCTGCACAGTCTTCACTACTAATGAAATCAAGGCAGGATCAGATGTCCCGACTGGAGTACCAACCTTACTTGTTATAATGCCAGGGGAGTCAGTGTATACGAGGTCCAAGCAGTTTTCAGACCTGTGAATAGCTACACTTATGATTTGCTCACAGCCTGATTCAGAGGCAAAGTCTAAAGCTCTTAAGCCATGGTGATATGTAGGAGAAACAGAACTTAACCGCTCCCTATGGTGAGCATTGAAATCACTAACAAAGACAAAAGAGGCCTTTCTATCATCTTCTTGTATCTTTGCCATAATGGTAAGAAGACATTCGAAGATAGAATCATCCATGTCTGGATTCCAGTTGATCGAACACAAATAAAAGTTGTTATGCCTGCCACAAACTTTTATTACCTGAATCTCATGACATCCATATTCATAGCACGACTTATGAGAAGCAGGGTATTCAGTCCTAATATACACCGTCATTGCTTGAGGGTACACTCGGGCACACTATTCTATCTTATTTTTTTTTCTTCCTCTTGTTTTTTTTTTAAATGGTGTGGGTGTGTTGGGCAGGCTTAATAGAAAGGCCATGGATGCCTGGTGGTTTATCAAGAGGTTGCCTTTCCTTATCTGATTCTTTACTTTTCAAAACCAGTCTTACTGTTCTCCCTTCATTTGAAGTGGCTATCCTGGAGGGTATTTAGTGTATCGTTTCCTCCATGTTGACCAGTTTTTACGACCTTTTTTCTATAGTCTATGGGTTTGATCAATCACCTAATTTATATTTCTGTACATATTGTTTTAGTTATCATTCTTGTTAATTTGGTTTTTAAGTATGATGTATCTTTCTTATTACCATTAATTCTTATGCTCTCTAGAGACATTGAGCAAAATCCGGGACCAATACGTCCTAGATTTTGTCAATGTTGTCTACTGTATTGCAATATTCGAGGTCTTCGTGCAAATATTCAAGACCTTACAGGTGTGTCCAGATGAGTATGATATTCTTTTGTGCTAAAAAAACTTTGGTTTCTAATACGAGGCATTCATCTGAGCTCCTCATAACTAGTTTTAGGAAGACAATAATGTTGAAACGTGATGCCATCCCTAGGGCCAGGGGAATGGCGTAGTATATTAGGACCGAGTACCCTGCTTCTCATAAGTCCTGCTAGGAATGCAGATGTCATGAGATTCAGGTAATAAAAGTTTGTGGCAGGCATAACAACTTTTATTTGTGTTCGATCTACCGGAATCCAGACATGGATGATTCTATCTTCGATTGTCTTCTTACCATTATGGCTAAGATACAAGAACATGATAAAAAGGCCTCTTTTGTCTTTGTTGGTTATTTCAATGCTCACCAGAGGGAGTGGCTAAATTTTGTTTCTCCTACCGATCGCCATGGCTTAAGAGCTTTAGACTTTGCCTCTGAATCAGGCTGTGAGCAATCATAAGTGAAGTTACTCACAGGTCTGGTAACTGCTTGGGCCTCGTATACACCGACTCCCTTGGCATTATAACAAGTAAGGTTGGTTCTCCAGTTGAGACATCTGATCATGCCTTGATTTCATTAGTAGCGAAGACTGAGCAGTCTGTCCCTAATGTATCTCAGTCGTCT
This sequence comes from Palaemon carinicauda, assembly GCF_036898095.1. Lineage (NCBI taxonomy): Eukaryota > Metazoa > Arthropoda > Malacostraca > Decapoda > Palaemonidae > Palaemon > Palaemon carinicauda. Next base: position 101,837,882 of record NC_090728.1, read on the forward strand.
AAGATTTATATGAAATCTCAAGCAGACTGGAACGGGATTTTGGATGATCTTTTGGGCTTGAATTGGTCACAATTGTATAGTAGTGTTGATCCTGTAGTCCCTTTGAATGAGAATCTAGTCAACATACTGTAATTGATAGTCGTATCCCTTCTCATGTACTAAGGTACCGAGTGAAGGACAAACCATGGTTCAATGATGATTGTAGACATGCTTATTTGGAGAAGCAGGAGGCCTATCATCTTTGGAAAGGTAACAGATCAGATTTGACCTGGAATAACTATACTCAGCTTAGAGCTTTTGCTCAGAGAGTTTAAGCTTCAACTGAAAATGAATACAATTTAACCAAGAAGAAATCCTTTCTTGTACAACCCAGGAGCATAAGTGGTGGACTACCCTTAAATCTACACTCGTTGGTGTAGATGCAACAGTCCCTCCTTTACTTAAACCAGATGGCTCTGTCACTCAATGTCCAAAGGAAAAGGCAACCCTTTTGGCAGATGTGTTTGACAGTGAGCAGAGTAATGAGAAACTAACTTCCTCATTCCTGTTTTCCTAAGGCTAAACTAACTAGTTTAGTTTTCGATCTCGTGAAAATAATGCTCTCTTGGTGGACTTTGATGCTTATGGAGGTGTAGATCCAAATGGTATTTTTCCTTTGTTTTTTTATAAAAAATGCAGATTTCTTAGCTCCAAGCTAGTTTAGCTTTTCGATCTCGTGAAATTAATACTCTCTTGATGGACCTTGATGCTTATGGAGGTGTAGACCCAAATGGTATTTTTCCTTTGTTTTTTATAAAGAATGCAGATTTCTTAGCTCCAAAGTTATCTGTTATCTTGTGCAAGTTCGCAAGAAGAGGAGATTTTTGCACTTGTTGGAGAATTGGTTATGTTACTCCCCTCTGTAAATGTGTTTGTGGTAGCTCAAGTCCAAATGATTACCATCCAATTTCCATAACTCCCATATTATCTAAAGTTTTTGAACATATGTTATCTTGCGCAAGTTAGCAAGAAAAGGAGCTTTAAGCACTTGTTGGAGAATTGGTAATGATACTCCACTATGTAAATGTGTTTGTGGTAGCTCAAGTTCAACAGATTACTGTCCAATTTCTATAACTCCCATATTATCTAAAGTTTTTGAACGTCTTTTGGCAAAACGTCTTAATAGGTTCGTTGAAGGTAATCATCTGTTCCCTAGTTTGCAATTTGGTTTTTGTAAAGGATTTGGAGCATGTGATGCCCTTCTACTCCAATGCTGTACAGAAATCCCTTGATTTTGGTCAGGAAGTTCGTATGAATGGCCTTGATTTTAGTGCTGCCTTTGACCGTGTTAATCATGAGGCCCTTGTTTTCGAAATAAAACGGTTGGGAGTGGGTGGGTCGTTTCTTAGGATCATTATTGAATTTTTAAGTAATAGATAGCAAAGAGTAGTTGTTGATGGGCACCATAGTGAGTATACGAATGTGATATCTGGTGTTCCTCAGGGTAGTGTGCTTGGCCCATTACTTTTCATACTATATACACATATGTGGTTTTGTATAGAAAACAAGCTTGTTGCATATACAGATGGTGTGACTCTCTTTGCATCAATTCCTTCTCATGAATGTAGATTTGGGGTTGCTGAATCCCTTAATAGAGATCTAGCTAAAATTAGTGCATGGTGCAAATTATGGGGTATGAAGTTGAATCCCAACAAGACTCAAAGTATGACTGTAAGTAGGTCAAGGACCATGGCTCCTCAACATCCTGATCTCAGCATTGATAATGTTTCTTTAAATTTGTATGACTTTTTAAAATTTTAGGTGTGATTCTCGACAGCAAATTTACTTTTGAGAAACACATCAGGTCTGTGTCTTCTTCAATTGCACAAAAAATTGGCTCATTGAAGAAGTCTTTCAAAATTTTTGGTGATCAATCTATTCTGAAGAAGTGTTTTAATTCATTCATTTTACCTTGTTTCGAGTATTGTTCTCCTGTCTGGTCTTCAGCTGGTGATTCTCATCTCAATTTGTTGGACAGGAACTTACAGTCTATCAAATTTCTTATTCTTGATCTAGATATCAATCTCTGGTATCGTTGTTCAATTAGTTCATTATGCATGTTGCATACGATTTTTTTTTTTATAATTCTGACCATCCTTCACAATCAGATCTTCCCGGACAGTTCCATCCTGTTCATAATACTAGGTATGCAGTTAATTCTAATAGTTAGGCCATCTCCATCATGAGGCTCAATACTACACGGTACTCTAGACGTTTTATTCCAGCTATGACTAAGTTGTGGATTGATCTTCTTAATCGGGTAGTTGAATCAGTAAAACTTCAAAAGTTCAAACTCGCAGCAAATGTTTTAATGTTGAACAGGCTTACATAAGTCCTTTTATAGTTTATATATCAAATATCTGTTTTAATGTTGTTAATGTTTTTAAGATAATTTATTTTAATTTTTCATTACATCTTATATTTATTTATTTCCTTATTTCCTTTCCTCACTGGGCTATTTTTTCCTGTTGGAGTCCTTGGACTTAGAGCATCTTGCTTTTCCAACTAGGGTTGTAAATTAGCTAGTAATAATATTATTTCCCCTGGCCCTAGGAATGGTATCCTGGTTCAAAATTATTGGCCTCTTAAAACCAGTTATAAGGAGCTCTAATCCACAGTTCTTGAGTATTCATCCCATACAGGGCCTTACGAGAACTTTTTGACCATGGGCATTTATGATCGTGTGGATCGTCAAAACGTCTCTCAACAACCACAACCTCCACGGTCTACGAGCAGCACATAAGAAACTAAGATGGATTGATTGCTTGATTAATTTAAGGTTTTCTGGCATCCTGACATCTAAGGTCATTGATGCCGAAAAGAAACTAAGAGGCAAGGCCTTTAAGTCAGAGACTTCTTCCCCTCACAAGGAATGAGTGCTTGTCAACCTGCTCTGGGCCCTGTTCCCGCTTCCATAATACAAGTGCTCGAATCCGAAAGAGGATCTAGTAAAACATAAATGGAAAAACGATTATGGATTGGGCCGCGACAAATCTCGGAGCAGTGCCATGTACCCTCCCTCTAGTGATCAGGTGTGGGTGGCTGGTTCAGTTTGGTACTTGTTAAGTAAGGACATGAACCATTCACACTCAAGCCCAGGACTAGCCTCCCTCTTACACAAACACAGGATGGGGAATTGTTGGGCTGTGCGATCTTCTCCCTTGGCGAACATCAGGGCCAACAGTTAAAAAAGGACATTGGCAGTCATTAAGGTTCAAGAATGAAAGGGTAAAAGGACAAAATATTCAACTTACCCCTCTTAGACTAAACCATTGAAGGATGGAACCACTCAACTACACTGGTACCACAGCTGTCCTACTGAAATTAGTCTCTCATTTTGGAGGAGAATACATTTTAACAACAGTGTACTCTCATCAGCCTATGATGCTGGTGTTTGGTTTGGGAGAACCGCTCGCCAACAGACTTTGAAATGTGATAACTCACACCAGGCTCCCTTGCTGATTAACCTTGAAGGTACTGATTGGTGACAACACACCTGTGGTAAGTGAAAACAGTGATACCTGTTACACCAGGCTCATCATTTCTAACCAACCCCAAAGCTACGTCTGCTAGTGAGCTCTGTATCAACATTAGAAGATAGAGTAATTAATACCATTATTGACCTATCTTGCAGTGCTTGAAATCAGTCCTGGTTGCACCTATCACCTATAACTGATAAACCATCGGGAGATGTTGCACAAGACTTATGATCACTATCCAAGGATCAAGGTACCAATTGACAAGCCAGTGATTGACACCATTATTGGTCTACTGCACTGTGCAGGAGATCGGTCAGAGTAGGACCGTTCACCTGCAATTGCTGGAACAGTGGTGGCTGTCACACTAGGGTCAAGCTTTGCTAATCGACCCTGAAGATGCAGGTGTTCATGTGCTAAAGGTAAAAATAAACATTACTCCCATGTCACAACAGAAGCTGGAAAAGTGGGCGCATTAAACCTACCCTCTCCTAGCCTCTGTGCAACAGGGGTAACTTTAACGCCTGCTCACGTTTCAACTGACTGATCCCTATGGTACAAGTTAGCAGATGAGTACCGTCACTCCTCCCATAGGAAGAGAGCTGAGCTTTTGCTATCAAATCCAAAGGAACTTTTAGTGTAAGGCCTTCCCGCGTGACTATCTCTCTTTGTCACTTGTCTTCTCAAGAAGTGTCCAAAAAAGAGAATAGGAGGGAGAAGGAACTGGAAGAGAAGGGAATGAAGAGAGCAAACTCCCTCAATTTACCCTTACCAACCATTCTCCTTGCTGCTACAGAATCATGGTCTGTGCAAACAATAAAGACAGTAATTCCTTGGACTTCAAGGGCTTCCTCCACTGCAATAAAGACCAAATCACTAAGTTTTTTGTCACAAGGGGAGCAGTGAGAACACACACTGACACTAATTCTGGTATCACTTAACACTGCACTACACAGAGGTTGGGCACAAAATATGTTTATCAATGGATGCACAGGTAAGTGTGTCACTCGGTCTAAACTGGGTAACTTCCTACCCAGAAAGGATAACTCGGCATGAGCGGAGTTACTCTTTGATCAGAGTTACTCTCTGAGCAGAGTTATTCTCCCAGTGAAGTTCATCATCTTCCTAATTGGAAGAGTGCACAATCTGCCGTTCACAAAAGGAGCAGAACACATGAGGATTCACAATAAACCCTTACTACATTTCTCAATTTACACTGGGCTTCAGCTGCCACAAGCAAGAGCATTCACAATAAAAAAAACAATAGAAACCAGCGTAAGAAAATTATTCAGCAGCTGAAAGAGAGCAGTAACAGTACTGGTTGCGGCTGAAGATTAAAAGTGGCTAGTCTGTGACAGTTAACAATTGTATCTCTGTTGAAGCCATCCATATTTTGAAGGATGAAAGTTATGTATACGTATAGGACTAAATACAACCGATAAATAATTTCCAGGAAAGGATCATATCTAACTTTCTAACAAATCTCTCCATCACATATAGGGTATAAAAGGTGAATGCAAAGTAATTTAACTTACACTAGTAATGACTGCTGTAGACTAAAACAATTTAAGGAATCTAAACAGCTGATTCAGGTCGCTAAACAAAACCTACCAACAATTAACATATTGGCTGAAAAAAATAACATTAATATCTACTATCTAACAACATTCCCCACCAATAATGTTGGCAGGCAAATAGCATAAAATGCTGAGAGTTCTATCAAAGTCATCAACTTATCATGAGGTAGTTCTTCCCTTAAGGTATTTATATGACAAGCCAAAATATAACCTCCGAAGTCCTTATATTATTAATTGGGAAAGATAGTTCTACTTTATTAGCTTTCAATATGAACCTCAACTTATCTAAAATACCTTTTCATATGCTCACACAAATCAACCCAAAGATAAACTCAATAGGCATGAATCTTGGACTTGAATATGAAAAGTAATTCCTAGTGATCGAAAATCCTCTCACCACATTAAGTGATCTTATACATCCCGATAATTCAAAATTGAATAAAACTTGAAAATCATGATATTTCCATTTTATAAACAGTGGTACATACCTGAATCTTCCTAAGCCACCAGTATTTGTATTTAATGTAAACCTCCTCAAGATGACAGGATAACGTCTTTCTAATATCTCGGGATCTGTTATGCGGGTATTGGTCATATGTACATGAATGCCACTTCGTCCATGCCATGAGGGTCCCTAAGAAGAAACAATAACTGTACAGTATATATATATATATATATATATATATATATATATAGAGAGAGAGAGAGAGAGAGAGAGAGAGAGAGAGAGAGAGAGAGAGAGAGAGAGAGAGAGAGAGAGAGAGAGAGAGAGAGAGAGAGAGAGAGAGAGAGTGTGTTTTACAAGGAGTTACAAGAATTTTGGATGTCTCAAAGACTTTTTAGTCTATCTGCAGACACTACATTTGCTCTTTGGTAGAGTGATTTAGTTTCAGCATTTAGAGTTCTTATGATCTTGTCTAACTTATTTTTGAATTCTTTTTACCATTTTACTGTTTACTACATCTGCTGCTGGAAGTCTATTCCTAGTATTTGCTATTTTGTATGTAAAGAAATTGCCACATTGAGTGGTGTTGTATCTTTTCAATTCCAGTTTGTAGCCGTTACTTCTAGACTGATTTGTGCTAAGCGTGAATAGAATGTTGTAATCTACATTTGTTATTCCTTTAAGAATTTTGAATGCCTCTATTAACAGTCCCCTTAGTCGTCGAGTTTGTAGATCAAATAAGTTCAAACGTTCCATCCTCCATCTATATCCCAATTGCCTTAGTGTTGGAACTAGTTTGGTAACCCTAGCATGTACTGCTTCCAGTATATCTAAATCCCTCTGAATACTTGGAGCCCAGAATTGGACTCCATATTCTAGATGGGGTCTTACTAATGATGTGTACAGCTGTAGTAGTGTCTTTATTTCTGTATTTGAATTGTCTCTTTAAGTAGCTTATTAGTTTCTGTGCTTTCTTTCCAGCTTTTGTGCTCCGTTTGGTGAACTTCAAATCCTTGCTGATAATAATACAGAGATCTTCCTCCTGGTCCGCCCACTCTATTTCATTACCCAGCAGTGAGTAATCTGACTGTGGGTTACTAAAACCTATGTGCATGACTTTACATTTTCCACAGTTGAAAGGCATTTGCCATTTTCTGAACCATTCTCCCAACTTCATTAGAACCTCTCAAGGCATCTACATCTTCTGAGTTTGAAGCATTTATGCATAATTTAGTATTATTGGCAAATTTGGCTATTCTACTATTTAATCCAAAGTGTATGTCGTTAATGTAGATCAGAAATAACAATGGTCCAAAGATGGATCCTTGAGGTACTCTGCTTATAACAGCTGCCCACTCTGAAGCTTCTACATTGATTACAACTTTCTATTTTCAGTTTGTTAACCAAAATTTGATCCATTCAGCTGGCTTGTCAATGATGCCTAGTGCTCTAATTTTGACCATTAATTTTTTATGAGAACTTTGTCAAAAGCCTTTTGAAAGTCTAGGTAAATGATGTCTATTGCCCTGCTTTTGTCATAAATGCTAAACATGTGAAAAAATTTCAAAAAAATTGTCACACGATCTCTTTTGTCTAAAACCATGTTGGCTGTCTATCAAAAGATTGTTTCTCTCTATATGCTCTACTATTGTATCTACTGTAATTGATTCAAAAATTTTGCAAGGGACTGAAGTTTGAAATACTGGTCTGTAGTTGCCAGGTTCTTCTTTTGGCCCCTTCTTGTAGATTGGAGGCACATTGCCTAGTTTCCATCCTTGTGGTGCCTTTCTTTTGTTGGCTGTCTTTCGGAACATTTTGTAAAAGAGTGGGGTTATCTCTTCTTCTAGTTCTATAATCTCTCTTGGATGAATATCATCTGGACCTGGTGCATTAGACTTATTGAGTCCTTTTACTTTTTTTTTTGACATTATCCATTGTAAAAGTGATTCTATTTAATGGTTGCGGCCCTTCATATTTGATAGCTAGTTCGGGGAGGATTGTTGATTCTTCCCTAGTGAATACAGTTGTGAAATATGCATTCATCAGTTCAGCTTTTTACAAATCATTTATTATAAGATTCCCCTTCTAGTCTCTTAATGGGCCAATGTTGTTTTTGATTGGTTTTCTACTATTTACATATGCAAAACATTCTTTTGGGTTTTCCTTACTAGCTGAAGCCACTCTTTTCTCTTCATTGATCTTCACTTTTCTAACTAGTTTATCTACTTTCAGCTTAACTTATTGTGCTTGGAAATTTCAATAAATGAAGGCTGTGGACCCACTGATTTATGTTTGCTGTCTTTACTTCTTATTGCATTGGCTATTTCTCTGTTGAACCACTTAGGTTGTAAAGTTCCATTTGGTAAAATTTTTCTATGCGGTATACATTTGGCTTTTTTTTCTTTATACATTTCTACAAAGGAGTCCCATTGTGTATCTATGTTTCCTGTTTCGTCATATTGTAAGTCCTTGGTAATTCCTTCATTTTTTTTCTAGCTACTACATCTTTAGTCTAACTTTTTCATGATTTTCCTCTCTTTTATATGAAGAATATTTACCTGAAACCTAACTATTTTGTGGTCACTTTTGCCAACTGAAACACTGGATACTAAATTTTTGTCTGTTGTTTTTACAATATCTAGTATGTTGTTTTGCATGGTTGGTTTATCAACCCACTGATGGAGGAATTCAATGTTGACAAATTCTAGTAGCCTATGTCCCTCTTTGTTTGATGTAGACTTCATAGTGTCCTAGTTTACTGCTGCATTGAAGTCTCCTATTAGAACAGCTAACTTATTATTAACTTCTTGTCCAAGTTGTCTATACAGCTCTTCATTCTGTTCTTGTGTTTGATGTGGTGGTCTGTATATTACTAGTATGGATATATATTTTCTATAGTGTTATTATTTGCACCTGTCACTTCACATTCGGTTTCTAGTTTAACTTCTATGAGGTTTAAGGGAATCGTCCGCCATAAAAGCCAAAATCGGCAATATCATTGGATTTGTATAATTTAACCATATGTTGTTTGTATTACTACTCTGCTGATTCTGTGAAAATTTTATTGGAATCGGACCATAAATATATTTTTTATGAATAAAAATCGAAAAAATATAAATTAAATTTTTTCAATTTTTCTCCAAAAATACGGCATTGAATTAAATATTATTTTTCATGCTTAGTGCTATTTGGAGTGTGAAAATATTGGTCTGAGGAATTTTTTCTGTATTCGTTTTATTTCGATTTATTGTTATTTATATTTTTTTCTTTTCTTAAAATTTGAAAACAATTTTAAATTTCTAATAATCTTACAATTATAATTCCTCACACCAGGTTTTGGCATTTTTATTCTCTTTTCATTGATATCTTTCTCTCTAAAATCAAACAATAAATAAGTGAGAAAAATGTACCCAAATGAGAATAAGTATGTTTTTGATTTATGAGCTCCCAAAGATTTGCTATAAATTTTCGCTTTTTTTTCTCTAGAAAATCAAGATAACATTATTATGATAACCTTACTTTGTAATTTTATTGTTTATTCCTACATGAAGGCTCCTTAAACAAGGCATTTAAACTGTAAGTTTACTAATAATCGTGGTGTAAGGATGTAATGAGTTGCCAGCGGCCTCTCATTGTTGCCAGAGTTTTAGTTAGAATGTTCCAGCTTCGTACTCTATTTCATGTTTTCCTCTCTTTTTGGTTCTTTTTTTGTTGCTCTCAATTTACTTTTTGTTCTTTCTTTGACCTTAAGTAACAGTGGCCTTGCTATAAAGTTCATAAGGACGTTGAGAAAACACAATGTACATACGAAATGAAATTAAACAAATACATGCAATATAACTTATATATGTCATTGGAAACTCTGGCTGTTCTTCTTGTAGTTCGTAGTTTGCGTTCGCCTACTCTCTAATAATGCCTTCCATCTCAGCCAGACATATGAGATTTCGAAATATAAGTGAAAATATCGCTATATATATATATGAAAAAAATAAACATGCAAAGATAATTCTGTAAAACTGTAATGCAGACGGCGCAGTAAAGATGATGTCATCATTTAATGACTGTTTTATCTTTATTATTTGTAAAAATAATTGGCTGAAACTTCTGGAGAGCATGTACAATATGTTTCTGCATACATAGAAAAATAATACTATTTTCAATTCCTGGAAGTTATGTCAAAACACCATAGCGGACGATCCCCTTCAGTGATTTTTAACATAGAGCATTACCCCTCCACCTTTTTTGGTAAGGTGATTCTTCTTGAAAAGCTCGAAACCTGGGATTTCATATCCTCTGATAAAATCCTTTGTTTTTTTTTCTTGAATCCAGGTCTCCGTAATGCCTACGACATCTAGTTCCTCCCTAGCTATCATTGCCCTGGAGTTTTCCATTTTGTTCCGACTGAGCTTTGAATTGTTCCACTCTGAGGAATTTTTCTACTTTTTTCTCTTCCTCTGTTGCTTTGCTAGTTTCTCTGATTTACTAGTGTTTTAGGTTTACTTTTATCTGTATTATCCAAGTTTTCCGTCAAATTTCCTCTATATGTTTTAAGAAGATTTTCTAAGGGTCTAGTTTGTTCTTGGTCTACTGTGTTCAAGTAATTATACAGGCTGAGATTAAGTTGGTTTCCATATACTCTCTTGTCTTCTTCACTAAATTGTATTTCGTCTCTTTAGTATAATTTCTCTTGCCGTAGAAAGGGTCCCAAAGATCTATAAATCTAACTTTCTTTATCTTGTATGTCCCCTTTCGTTTATCCCTCTGGCCTTACTGGGGGGTGAAGTGGCTGACATTGAATCTTGGGAGAATACCAATAACTATAGTATTATTTCTCTTGTTTCTAGCTGTTTCAGCAGTTTTTTTTTTCTATCTGTTTAACCAAAAGTTCTGTTTGGCCAGCAGTATCCTTTCTTGGGAATAAGTCATTTTCAGTTTTGCCTCTACAATAATAATGGTCTTCTTTCTTGTTTTCTGTTATAGTTTTACTGACTACTTCCTCTATCTTCTGTGCATTGGCACCTGGATAGGCATAATGTTTGATGTTTAATTACTTTTACCAGCAACCAATACTCAAACCCTTATCCTTACAGGCTTAAGATAGTACATCCTTTTCTGGATACTTCTTTCAATAATAACATTTTACGTAGTTAATCAAAATTTCATCCAATAGTTTTGTACTCTGAGGTTAATGTAATTTGTATGGCAGCTGGAAGATTACTTAAAAACTTTAACTTAAGGTAAACTATGAGCTTCAAAGTGACAGAAGAATATTGATTACAAATGAGATCATAATCAGATTTCCAAGAATAGAAAGACAAATTAAATGCCTCAACAGGAATATAAAATTCACAGTTAACATAGAAAGATTAAAGGATCAAAAGTCTAAAGATCCCTGATCTGATTCATAGAAACACTGACCATAGTAAATAATAATGAATTTACATCCTACAGTGTAAGAAAGATAAGGGTGTTTCTAAATACAATATTTAAAAAGAAATCAGATTTCTACTCACCGCTCCTGCACCTCCAGCAACAGTTTCATAATAGCCAACAGTTTTGTCTCCAAATGTTATATTGTTCATACAGCCTTGAGATGCAGCACAGGCACCAAATGCTTTAAGAATGACATCTACCACTCGCTGTGAAGTTTGCACATTACCACCAACAACAGCAGCATCTTCAGAAGGATCTAAAAGACACCCTGGGGGGATTTTGATCTGAACTGGATTTAAGCAGCCCTGTAATGAAAATTATTGTTGTACAATTTCTAACATAATGAGAAATTTACTTATCATCTTTTATAATATCATAATAGAACAGAATAAAAAATATCAAACTTCTGTCATGGTAGACCTTATTTTATTCCAATTCTTTAAATCTACTCCCATTGCACTGAAAAATGCTCAGCTAATGAAAATAGCAAACTTCCAATTACCTCTATAAAAAAAAGGTTTTGAATTTCTCTAAAGGTAATGTAAAATATACTTGCATTTCATTAGGTTTTAGAGGAAAATAAATTTTCCCAACAATAAAAATATCTTGAACAAACTATTACAATGGTATTTTATAAGGGGAATCATTCTATGGGCAGTAAGTTCATGAGGAAACTGATATGGAACCCATCACCTTATCAGTAGATTATACACCCCGAATGCAGTATAAAATAAGGCAGGTTGAATCTCCTGCAAAAATGTTCCTCAATTAGACATTTTCATTACCCTCTTCTAAAATGATCAATATAAACAAAGGCATTTAAATTATACAAACTATGTAATGCCAAGAGGTCAAAGTCCTCCTTGACTGGTTTCATGTACTAAAGAAGGGCCTGTTAAGTTAACTGACACTTCAGCTTCTGCTACACAAGGCCCTGGCAGATTGACTGCCCATGCATAGAGGTAAAATGTCTTCAAAATTTTTAGAAGCAGCATGAAGTTTGAAGGACAAGGGAACCATCACAATATAAAAGGACAAAAAGGCTGACAACTCATTATTCTACACCAAAGTATGTGGCAAAAAACTTTATACCTATCAGGCAGTTAGCACCAGGTTCCAAAGAACCAACACAAAACCTATCAATGTACAATCAACGGCAAAAGAAGTGTTGCCTACCTCCCTTACTTTCACACCCTTTTTCTATAGAGTTTACAATGTCAGGTGTAAGACGGCAGTATTGGACGAGGAAGGGTAGCCGGTTAAGGCTGTTAGGAGGTTAGAGGCGAGGCAAGGAAACATTTGTCTGAATGTCAGAGATTTTTCTCTAAAAAATGTCTCATATTAATGAATAAAAATTCTTTACACTTTGAAATCGTTCACTTGTTTAATGTGCAGGACATTATGAATATAATAAAACAAACATGAAAACATTCAACATCAAAAATATTAGAAAATTCACGAATGAAGTACTAGAAATCTCTCTCTCTCTCTCTCTCTAATGATAATCTAAATGCATAACAATAAATTAATTTTATCGATCATAACCAAATTCGTTTATGGATTTTCATCATATAAACACTCAAAATCTATGATTAGTGACTAAATTTGTGGTTATATACACGTCTTGTTCAGTAGTTTTGTCATCAAACAAAAAAAATTAGAAAATTGATGTCAAAATTAACACCCAAGGTATGAAGTAAACTTCTTACAGCCATTCTTGTTTTTGATGATAATTCAACTACAATTTTTAAAATCTTATGTTAGTCTCTAAAATCTGAAAATCTGTCATGTCATAATGCATTAATGTTTTTGAATTTTTTTTTCAGGTAGCTATCTGGATTCCAGTGATCATTGCGTTGTATCTAATCCGTAATCTGATCTAAGATGGAGATCATTGGCATAGTGTTTTTCTGATGCCTCGTGACTTTGCCGTTTGGGATTTTTATATCTACATTCATCATTTTTCATCCATGAGGCTCGAACTGTTTTATAAGTAGTGGGTTTATTATTATTATTATTACTAACTAAGCTACAACCCTAGATGGAAAAGCAACATGCTATAAGCCCAAGGGCTCCAGGTGGGAATAATAGCCCCCTGAGGAAAGGAAATAAGGGAATAATAAATATAAGTAATGAAAATAAAAATAAAATATTTTAAAAACATTAACAATATTAAAACAGATATTTGATTTATAGACTATAAAAGGATTATGTAAGCCAGTTCAACAATAAAACATTTACTGCGAGTTTGAACTTTTGAAGTTCTACCGATTCAACTACCCGATTAGGATGATCATTCCACAACTTGGTCACAGCTGGAATAAAACTTCTAGAATACTGTGTAGTATTGAGCCTCATGATGGAGAAGGCCTGACTATTAGAATTAACTGCATACCTAGTATTACGAACAGGATGGAACTGTCTGGGGCATATACTTATATACAAATAAAGTATTGCTATAATTAATAAAGATAATCTAATTTCCAAATATGGATCTAGTTCTCCAAAAAACTTTATTTTCTTAATCTCAAGAACAGCTGAATGTTATACAAATATTTTTCCTATACTCTTGGTGTTTATTTTATCACACTTGTAAAAATATTGTAAAAGTTGCCTTTCCTAAAATAAATTTTGTTCCGACCCAAGCACCTTAAGAAGCTAATATTAAAGGCTATATCATTCCTTCTGATGAAGAAACTCTAACGCAACAGAAAAATTAATGTTGCCTTGGAATAACTTTGTGATATACCCCCTGTGATCACGAATTTTAGAAAAATGTAATTTTCCCTCCTGAAAAATACTATACTTCTGTAGAAACACAAGTAAAGCATGGTTGAAGAGGGGCAATACCTGCTATGAAACAAAAATTATCAAATAAAGGAGCAAGAATGGAAGAGTCGGTATTAATTTCTGGAGTTGGATATTGGCTGAGGGGTCAGGGTAGCTTGGCATACTGTCGGGAACATTCGCAAACAATATTTATGTTGAAGTATTGGAGGAAGAGTTCTTGCCTACAGTGAGAGCTATGGCTATTCCTAATCCACTCTCTATCATTTTGGTGCTTGACAATAGCCTGATTCATAATTGTCAAGTGGTGAAAAAAATGGTTAAATCATCACCCAGAAATGGAAGTTAGTCGTATAGTTGGCCAGCAAAGGGGTGTGCCTTAAATCCTATAGAGGATCTACTAGTAATTATGGTTTGTAACTGGAACATTGTAGTGGGTTGCGGACTGCGGCCAGACGTAGTACCCAGACTGCCTAATGGCCGAATGCCGACCACACCCAAACTTTTCACTACACATAAAATACGGTAGAATACCCAGAGACATGGGCGAAAGGTAAACAATCAAGAATGAGCTGGCTACTGGGCACTACCCCTTAATTATATACTAGCAAGGGGACTCAGCTAGAACCTCAAAACTTCTTATTACCCTATCTTGAGTACTGTATACGTCTCTCTCTGCAGCTGTACTAATAAAGAGGAGTAATAGGCTTTCTAGGTAAGATATTTCTTTATTTCAAGTTAACTGAACATGAACATTAGAAGAAAAAAAAAAACAATAATGAAATTATTATTTTTAGGCTAGAACGTAAAACACCCTCTGGGAGGAAATGTATTGAAAAGATTATTGAAAAAATTATTCATTTCCAAAATGAAAAAATAGTAAGTTTTTCGACCTAACACTTGTATATAAATTTACAGTCCTACAATAACTAGACTAAAAAATTATTAGAGAAAAGTAAACTGTTCACCTGTTGGATAATCTTATATCAATACAAAATCACCAGGAACAAGTAATTCAGTAAGCCACACATTAAGAAAAAAAAAAAACAAGATATAAAATACAAGTCCTACCAATTACCATCCCATCGAGTTCCAAATGCAAAATTGATACTGTAAGTGTTAACATCAAGACAGAGCCTCTTCAGTCAAGGTATATTTTTGAAAGCTTCAAGCTAAAGAGAACCCAGCAACATTGTAGTTCATGAACTAGGTAATTGTTCAACAGGGTCTGTACATTGACTACCCTTGAAGTTGGGCTATCAGAAATTTTATCTGTCACTTTGTGGTCGCTAGTTTCTGAAGACACATATTATATGCACCAATATCCATGGAAAATCAATGTCAGATAAAAGAGGCAACTACAACGTGGTGAGAACACAACTATCAGTGATAAGACTGATCACATAATAGGAATCACATTACAAATATTGCACCCATAACTGTAGTCTAGAAGACGAGCGAGTCATTTGAATATATCAGGAGAAAAAACTAATTGCATCAACAGTGGGCTTTGACATTGGTAGGATTCTCAGCCTTTTTAAGTCTAAAACCTGATTTCTGTACAAACAAAGGAAGGGGTCATGAGACGAACGATATGGACAAGAGCTCAACAGTTTAAAAAAAAAAAAAAACTATAATTTGTATTTTCCCTAGCCATCATAATGAAAGCCTTTGAGGTATGGAAGTCTATTAGACGTCACCCGAAAATCAGTGCTGGGCACTTGAGTCACCACTTGCGCCATGCGTCGACGACGGAAAGACCATTTCATCGACGCTTAACGCAATGAAGATAAAATTAAAAAAGCGTTAAAAAGAGGTTGGTGCAAATACAATTTCACCAATAAAATTTTGAGTCATTTTCCCCTCAAAGCCAAGTTTTCTGTGTAATCATCTAATAATCTTGCTTTATTACAATTTAATTTTTGTTTTCTTGATCTTTTTCATATGGGACTTCTCATTTCTAGTAAAAACTAAATTTGGAGAGAGCCTTACCTTACCTTATTGCCTTATTTTATGTTTGGTTTTCCCCAGGTCCCTCAGTGTGAGGCACCTCGTATATCCACCAGAGAGTTGCTAATGCATCTCCCAGTGTATTTTGCATCTTCCAGTCTTGGATGGTCTGGGATGCATCTTAGGTGTTTATCGAGCTTATTCTTAAACACATCTACACTCACTCCTGATATGTTTCTTAGATGAGCTGGCAGCACATTAAATAGTTGCTGCATTATCGATGCTGGTGCGTAGTGGATTAATGTCCTGTGTGCCTTCCTTAGTTTTGGGCACTATTAATCTACCTCGGCTTTCTCTTTCTGATATTTTTAGCTCCATGATGTTTTCAGAAATTCCTTCGATTTGCTTGTATTATCATATAGCGTTCTCTTCTCCTTACTAGACTGTACAATTTTAAAAATTGCAGTCTTTCCCAGTAGTCAAGGTCCTTAACTTCTCCTATTCTAGCAGTAAAGGACCTTTGTACACTCTCTATTTGTGCAATATCCTTTTGGTAATGTGAATACCATATCACATTGCAGTACTCGAGTGTACTACGTACATAAGTTTTGTACAAGATAATCATGTGTTCAGCTTTTCTTGTTTTAAAGTGCCTGAATAGCATTCCCATTTTTGCTTTAAATTTAGCCAACAACGTTGCTATTTAGTCGTTGCATAACATATTCCTGTTTAACATTACACCAAGGTCTTTAATTGCTTCCTTGTTTGTGATTGTCTCGTTATTAGGTCCCCTGTATGCATATACCATTCTTTCTCTGTTTCCATAATTTATTGATTCAAATTTGTCAAAGTTAAATACCATCCTATTTATCTCTGCCCATTCATATATTTTTAGATTTCTTTGTAATGAGTTTCTATCTTCATCATAAGTAATTTTCCTACTTATTCTTGTGTCATCGGCGAAACTTCTCACTATAGAGTCTTTAACATCACAGTCTATGTCTGAGATCGTAATAACAAACAGCAGTGCAGCTAATACCGTACCCTGTGGCACGCCAGATATTACCTGAGCTTCATCTGATTTCTCGTCATTTGCAACCACTATATTTTCTGTTTTGTAGAAATTCTTTTATCCATTTTCCTATCTTTCCCACAATATTATGCTTTCTCATTTTCTTTTAATATATCATGGTCTACCTTGTCAAAGGCTTTTGAAAAATCTAGATAGACCACATCTGTGTCTTTTTCATTTATCATATTTTTGTATATGTTTTCATAGTGTACTCTTTCCGGGCACAAAACCGTGTTGACCTATATTAAATAAATTATTTTTAACCAAATGATTCATTATTTTCTTTTTTATTACCCTTTCATACACTTTCATAATATGTGATGTTAGACTAACAGGTCTATAATTGCTTGCCTCTAGTCTTGAACCACTTTTGAAAATAGGGGTTATATATGCTAATTTATGTTTAACATATATCTCTCTCATATCTACACTTTGTCTTAGCAGTATTGCAAGCGGCTTTGTGATAGTGTGTGAAGTTTTTTTTTTAACAAAATCCCTGGAACTCCATCTGGCCCGGCCGCTTATCCAATTTTAATTTCGCTTATAGCCTGCACAATATCTCCTTCATTAATATCTATATCCATTAGATATTCAATATTTTCTTCTCTCATTTCTGTTTCATTATTCTCATTCGCAATTCTTGACGTGAATTCACTCTTATATTTTTCTGCTATTATGTTGCATATTTCCCTTTTTTTTTTTTATTTGTTAACCATCCTCCAATTCTTAGAGGGCCTATTTCTAATCTCCCTTTATTCATCTTTTTTTGCATAGGAGTAAAATACTTTGGGGTTTTTCTTGATATTTTGAAGTGTCCTTTCTTATAAGTCCCTTTTCATTTTCTTTCGATTGTATAATTTTTTTCTACATTTTCTATCTTGCTTTTTATTTCTATCATGTTCCATAAATTTTTTTCTTTTGCAAGATTTTTCTTCCACTTTCTAATTTTCTGAAATAAGATCCTTCTGTCTCTTGGTATGCATGTCTGATGCTTATTTTTTTTTTTTTTTTTTTTTTTTGGTACTTATTTTTCAACAGTTTTCTCCAGTATTTTGTACAGTATATCCATATTTACCTGTATATCATCACTTACTAATACATTTTTCCAATCTTTGTTCAATTCTTCATTTATTTCTGACCATTTTATATTCTTACTATAAATATTATATTTTCCATATCCTTCCCATCGTTTTGTGCTTTGTTTATCTCTATGTTCACTTGCTTTGGAATGGACTATTAATTCTATGACATTGTGGTCTGAAATTCCCATGTTATACACTATTATTTCTTTAACATAATTCACCTCATTCACAAATACTAAATCTAGGACATTGTCCTTTCTTGTTGGAATGTGGTTTATTTGTTGCATATTATGTTCTAATAGCATATCCTGAAGCTATTCAAGCTGCCTCTTGTCTTTTGCACTACTATTACTCTCTTTTTTTATATGTATATATAAAACCACTTTCTTCTATCCATTCTTTCAAATCCATGAAAGGAGAGTTAAAATCTCCAGATAGCAGCATATTCCAGTCTTTATGGTTTCTACATATATCATCTATTGTTTCTATTATTATGTCAAACTCCTTAGTATTTGGGGGTCTGTAAACTACAATATTCACTAATTTTTCATATTCAAATTCTACCGCAATCAATTCACATTCTGTGTTGCTGTATTTTTCACACTTTTCCTTGATTTATGTCTCTTCCATATATTGCGGTTCCCCCTTGATTCTTATTTGTTCTGTCTGATCTATATGTTTGGAAACCCTTTATCTGGTCATCACTGCCAGTCTCTTGGGAATACCATGTTTCACTTATATTTAATATATCTATTTTTTCAATTTGGGTTAGTTCTTCTAAGAACTCTATTTTCCTTTTAGAGTTACTCGTGACTAAACCCTGTGCATTCATCACTATGATGGTTTGTGTTTCATCCCCATTATCTAATAATGGCGATAATATGGATTCTCCCATGTTTCCTTCCTGTTCTGATATGATGTTCTTTTCTTCATTTCCTGGAATTCTGCCATTATAAAATCCAACTTTTCTATTATATTTGCTCTTTCGCCTTCATATTTATTTTTGTGTGTATACCTGCAATTATTCCCATATCTGCACCAATCCCTGGCATCATAAATGTATTCTTTGTAGTTTGTCTCTAATTGTGCATATTTGGGTTGAAAGGCATCATATCTTTGGGCCTTTTGTGCATAGCGTGGTATATACTCGGCTTGGTTTTTTTTTTTTTTTTTTTTTTTTTTTAATTTTTGCTTTCATTTTTCTAGTCTGTTTGCTTTTGAATTTTCTGACTTTCAATCATGGTTGCAGGATGCATATTTCGCCAATTTTTGTTGAATTTGCATCCTTTTCCTTCTTTCAGGTTTTTGCATATTTTTGGATGGAGATCTCTGCATTTGTCTCCATATCTGTCTAAATATGCACATTTGCCATATATTTCATAATTATGGCATATCTTTGAATGCTTGTAGTAGCATCTTTCGCCAAATCTGCAATTCACTCTTTTCAGTAAATTGCAGACAATATCTTTTTTTTGTCTTGCTCTTCCCTAAAAGTATGTAGGTCTGGGTAGTCTCTTGGGTCTATTATTTGTTTCCATCTGATTATTTATTTCTTCGTAATTATGTTGCTGAATGGCATCATATGTTGTATCAATGATTTCCTCTGCATCCTTACACATATCCTGTTCATTGTTCTCTTCTTCTTCTTCTTTTTCATCTTCAACTATTTTCAAATTCAGCCTCGACTTAATTATATTTTCTATCCAGACTAAGCATGTTGAGCAGAATGCCTTTGTGTCTTTATTATTAATTTTTTGTTGTACTTCAGCGCAAGTAGGGCGTGTTGGTACATGACATGCATCGCATTCCCTTAACAATTGTTGCGGATTAAGGATACTGTACCACATCTTACATGTATTGCACCATTTTGGCATTCTTTTTCCCAATGCATCAATCAGCATATTCCCCATATTGTACTTTTTAATGTTCTTGAATGGAATGTGCTGATTGATGTAAACTTTCTTTATAAGTCTCTTTATCACCTGGATCTTCTTTGGAATTTTTTCTATTATTTTGATGATGTTTTCCGCAGACTTGCTCCAGTTTGTTGGATCATATTGTTTCAATATGTTTGAGAATATTTTTCCGTCACACTGGTTGGAGCTATTAGCGACCTCTGTTATCAAGAGGTCTAGTTCTTGTTGTGCCAACTCATGGAATTTACACTTGTTCTTGCTGATTGCAGCAATATTCCTCCTTGCTTGTGTTATAGGCTGCCATCTTGTTCAGATTTTTAGTAATTCACAGGAAAACTATCTTATGCCGATGTTTTATCCCGCTTTTCTGACCTCAAACTAATCACCGACTATTCACGAAAACTTGTAGCTATATTGCACTCGATAGCCTTTTGTTATTCGCATCAAATCAGCCAATTTCTCGGACCACAAAATGGGACTCACTAGCATACAGTAACACTCACTCAGAGAGAGAGAGAGAGAGAGAGAGAGAGAGAGAGAGAGAGAGAGAGAGAGTCTGTTTTACCATACATACTCAACTAAAAACTACTATTTCAATAATTTATTTATTATATGGTTTATATCCTATTAGGCTAATCGTTTACAGATTGTAGTTTAAGTCTGTACTACTGTGATACTATAATCATGATACAATAATAGAAATAAAATTAATCAACTAACTAAACTTAGTAACTTATAAGTATAATAAAATAAAAATAGATGAGGCTGAGTTTTATTTTTAATTAAATAACCCAAATAATATTAAAGACAAATTAGTAAATTATTAATATAAATCTAATGTAAATAAAAAATCAATTGAATTGTAAAATATCTAATCTATAGTATTTTATATATATATATATATATATATATATATATATATATATATATGATGTTTCATGTAAATTAGATTTATTAGTTACGATTACCGTATCCGCCAATGAAGTAATGCCGTGAAAAAAAGACGCAACTTAAAAAAAAAAAAAAAGTATTGACAGCGACAGAACGGCCCACCGCAAATGAGGAATTGACGCTAACACAATGACCCCAAACGAATGACGCAGCCAGCTTTGCCGAAAATATGCCAAAATCCAGTTTTTGGTATACTGTATCTGGATGTAATTATTGATACTTGAGATGAATGAGCATCTCACTAAAGACTGTATTTTTGGGCTCAGGCCACGTTGTGCTGATGGAAGGGTTCCTATAGGTAGTCTTCTAAGCGGGGTTTACACGGGCGAGCAGCTCGTCGAGCCTGGCTCGACAACCCTGTGTTTGAATTGATGTTCGAGCGTGTAAACGGGCTATTTGGTTGTCGAGCGCGCTCGTCGAGCGGCTCGATGAAAGTCAGGCTCATCTTGACTTTTGTGGGCGGAGCTACATTGTTTGACGAGCGGTGTGAATGTGTGAACGGGTGTCGAGCATCGAAGATTCGAACCTCAGTTGTTATTCAAACCTGCTATAGGAAACGTCATCAAAGAAATGCATAATTGCTGCCATAAATGAAAGTAAGAATGAGAAGGAAGTCGTACTTGATTTCATACATGCATATCGGGCTCATCCAGCTTTATGGAAAGTTAAATCAAAAGACTATTCCTATAAAGTAGCCAGAAACAAAGGAATAGCGGACACTCAGTCTTTCATGTGGAGTTATGACCTTCCTCATAGTAATGAAAGGGCTGACACGATTCGGTAGATCAATGTACGTGTCTTCATCCATACGCAAATAATTGCGCCAGTCATCAGGCTCTAATTTTAGAGCAACAAGAAAGTTGGTATATGAAAATTTCTCTCTTTTGATCTTTTTTTTTTTTCCTTCTTAGTGCCACTGCTAAAGCAATGGCTATCAAATCGTCCTGGTCGAGAGACATGTTGACGTTGTTTTATCACGAAGCACACTGAGGCTCCATGTACTGTCTGAAAGCTCTTCGAGCCGTTCTACAAGTAGGTTTGACAACCGTGCTCGACGAGCTGCTCGGCCGTGTAAACCCCGCTTAAGGGATATTTGCTACAGTGATATTCCCAGAGAATTAAATCAAAGGTCTTCAGGATTCCAACTCCTGGCACGAGTATCCAATAAAGGGATTTTGACGAAGGAAAAATCTATTTCTGGGGAGAGACCTGTGGCGCCCGGTGAAAAGGGTCCTTCTTATACACTTTTCTGATATAAACCTTCCAATTATACCAGAGAAAGATAAAAGCATGGAATGCAGAGGTTACTACCCTCGCGCGAGCACCTTGTGGGTGTCGTGTATAAAGCAGAGGCGCGTGAAAACCACTATTCACAGGCTGTCTTCCATTTAGCTAATTCCTTCGTCAAAGGGATGGGCCGATACAGAGGCACCAGCTACGCTACCAGAGCCACGCCACCGACGCCCCGACGCGAGCGCCATCTGAACAATATCCTTCTACTTTGGACTTGCTAGCGTGTGTGTAGAATTTTGTGCTCTCGGTGTTTTCACTTTCGTGGATTTATTTCGTCATGACCGAAGCTCCAACTTCACCCATTCCAATGTTAAGTACCATAGTTTGTTTTGACAGCTTTTTGTAGTACTGTACCGGGCAATTGTCCTCTTCCCAGTATAGTCTGTTTTTATTTCTACCGGCTGGGCCCTCCGCGGTGTCGGCAGCCATTGTTGTTTTGCTTTGTCTCGCTGGGAATTCATGTTAGTTTTTCCCATTTGGTACTCTGTCAGTTAGGTTCTTGGTTAAGTCACTGGCCTTATGCCTTTTTGAACCATTATTATTATTAGTATTATTATTATTTCCCATGGTACTTTTTGCTAGCAAGTACAGTCTGCGAACAAGAATAGCATTCTGGCTTTATTATAGTTTAGTACCCGCCCCGCGAGTCATTTGTCAGTGGACTATATCCTTTTAAATTTGGTTATAGCAGACGTTATTCTTCGTTTGTAGTCTTGTATTTGACGTTACAATTTTATTGTTATACTTATATCATATTGTTGTGTGCTTATTAGGTTCTTATAGTGTAACCACGAGAGCGAGAGATTGGAGTTCCCGTTTTCTGTATCCAGTCACGAGTTACCCTTTCTCTCGTTTTCTTTCTTAACCTCGGGTATGAGAAGTGGATTTCCCGTTTTCCGTTTTGTACGTTCAACGAGTTCTCCCTCCCCCCTTTCCCTCTACAGGTATATGCTATCTTACGAGTTATTTAGTTTGTGGTTACTATTGAGATAGATAGCGTTATTTAATAGGTCCCGTTACTGTGCGAGTTATTGTTCTGGGATGTCATTAAGAACCCCCCCCCTGTTCCCCTCGTAGTTCCGTCCTCTCCCCGTTACGGCTTGGGAGTAGGATCTGAACATTCATCCACTCCGCCTTGAGTTCTACTCCGCCATGAGGGAAGTGAACTCTCGTTTATCGCGGTAGATAGGTTCCAGACCCGACCGCGATAGGTGAAAATCCGCGAAGTAGTGACACCATATTTACCTATTTATTTAACATGTATATTCAGACTTTTAAAACATTCCCTTGTACGTAGTACTGTTAACAAACTACCCTTTAATGTACAGAACACTTAATGCATGTACTACAGTACCCTAAACTAAAACAGGCACAAATATTAAAGGCGACTTTATATCATGCGTTTCCTAAACACGCCAAAAAGCATGATAAAAAATGGCAACCAATGTTTTGTTTACGTTTATCTCTGATCATAATGAAGAAACAAACGCATTTATACATCTGTGTATAGGTTAGTTTTTGCATCGATTATATTGATTATTCAGTACAGTATGTTGATTTTGTTATTACCAATGTTTTACTTAATTTTTCTTAGGACTTCCAAATGAAATGTTTTTCTTTATGACGCCGCCTGAAACGACGGCGTCATAAAGTACGCTCAGTAAACAAACGAAGGCATTTAACGCGCATGATGAAAGTGATAAATAATGATATTACAGTAAAAGCTTTTATAAAATATGTTATTACAAATATTATTTACCGTATCTATATAAAATCATACATACGTAGCAAAGCAGGAAAACAATTTACGAGAGAGAGAGAGAGAGAGAGAGAGAGAGAGAGAGAGAGAGAGAGAGAGAGAGAGAGAGAGAGAGAGAGAGAGTTGTTTTTACATACGTAAATGTAAATTTTAAATAAAAAAAAGCCCCATTTCATATAAAATAGATTACAAATATTTTACTTTATTATATTACGTACAGTAGTCTGTATAATACTGTAAAGTTCAGTACAGTATGTTGTTGTTATAGTCGTGGCGATGAAATTCTCACGAAACAAAAACACGCCATTTGATTAAAACAGCTGATTCATTCTCTCTCTCTCTCTCTCTCTCTCTCTCTCTCTCTCTCTCTCTCTCTCTCTCTCTCTCTCTCTCTCTCTCTCTCTCTCTCTCTCTCGTGTTATACAATACTTACATTTAGATGAAGAAACTAAAATTAGTTTTCTTAGTGTCAATTAAATACGAAACGAAAAAATTATGCCGAGTCTACATCCATTTCAATCATAGCTAAAAATACGGCATCCGATTTCATCAGCAAACCACTATTTTTTGGGAAAAATCATCTTATTCTAGAAAATTGCTACTCTTTAAATAGTTAATTGCACATTAAAAAAGCGTGTACTTTTGTTTTTAAATTTCGGGTGTGTTTTAAAAATCGAGTATTGTTGACTTCTTTTTGTTTTACTTTTGGCTGTGATTAGATCAGCTGACATCTAGCTGCCGCTCGAGAGTGTACGAATACACTAACAAAGTATCGTTTATACAATTTCTTAACTTATTCAAACCGTCTACAGTATACAGTTGATATTACATAAGCACCAATGTGTTATAACCTATCAAATTTTTTTGTTTATTACATTTAAACCCCTCTCTCTCTCTCTCTCTCTCTCTCTCTCTCTCTCTCTCTCTCTCTCTCTCTCTCTCTACCTCTCTCTCTACCTCTACCTCTCTCTCTACCTCTACCTCTCTCTCTCTCTCTACCTCTCCCTCTCTCTCTACCTCTCTCTCTCTCTGTGGGCTACTTTTCACTACCTCCCATTCCTTACCTCTCTCTATCTCTCTAACAAATGATATCTTTGTTGCTCCTCAAAATTTCATTTATATTGAAAATCAATCATGATTCAATTTTCCTTACTTTCTCCAATCTCGCACCATCGGTCACATCGCGGTATTTTCGAAATTTCCGGAAAATCCGCGATATATGTATATACAGTACATGGGTTATGAAAAAAATCCGCGAAGTGGTGAATCCGCGATGGTCGAACCGCGAAGTAGCGAGGGCTCACTCTACTCAATGAGTTTGGAACTATTGTTATATATTGTTTAGATACAACCCTCTGGGAGGGCCTACATATATTGTTTAGATACAACCCTCTGGAAGGGCCTCATCCTCCGGTGGCCCTTACACCGGTCTCCGGCCACGGCCATATCCACACAAATATTCATTATTAATCACAATTGAATTATTCAGTACCTTTCACCGACCTCCGGCTTCACCGGAGATCACCAATATGCTTAACTATTATATTAGCCTTTAGCTACTGCTTGTGTTTTATAATTTATTCATTACGGGCCTGTCACTGGATCCCCGACCCTCAGAGGTTCGGCAGATTTCATTAGATTATTTATTCTTATTTTAATAATATCTATAGTGATACGGACCCATTTCCATTGCTCCGGCACACTCCGGTGCAGGAAACTTTTATATTTAACGTATTTTAATATGGAGCTCCAGCTCTCAATCACTGAATTCCCCTAAGCACACATATTTCATTATAACTAGGCTCTGTTAGTAGATCTTAATCCCCTACCAGAGTCTCAAGGAACATCCAGATTTATGTCTCCTTTCTTTTACAGAAGGTCCGTTGTGCTGCCCAAGGCTGCCCCGCCTCGTTCAACGACCCCGTTGGACATGACCTCTGTCGTTCCCATGCACATTGCGCCATCTCCATTATTCAGGAGCCGGGACAAGCCACATATATGGTTTGGTTCCCGGAATCGTGCACACTCTGTTACGAGTTGTCCTCAATACTCCTGAACGATGATGTAAGGGGGTTTTCGTTTTGTTCCTTGTTTATCTTTTGCAGACATTAATTTGTCCCTTAATCATATATACATGGTATATTTCGGAGGGCGATCCTTCTCCTTCATCACTAATCACCTCAACTCTTTCAGGCCGATGATGAGTCTCTTCGGTCAGCAAGGGCTGCTCTTCGTCCTTGGGTGTCGGGCTTCGGCAGGAATGCCCCGACTGGTGCACCCTATCTCCTCGATGGAGACATGGCCTCCCGTCTCTTCCCAGGCTCGACAACTGCAGCAGTCACTCCGGAAGTTGCTGCCCCTTTAATTGAAGAAGTCAGAGCAACCATTTCTGCGGAAGATGAACCCCTTTTACCGCTGGACGTGGCAGATCTAGATCTAGACGTGGAACCCATGGACGAGCAGGTAAGTGGTGCCGAGTTGGTGGAAACCTTTTTCTCTCCTACTCCTTCTTCTACCTCTTCCTTTCTCGGCTTTGATAAGCCTAAGGCTTCTCCTCGGGATCCCTCTGTCCCCGTACGACCCAAGGTGAAGCCACTACGTACTTATAAGTCTTCAGCTTTGCCAGTATCGACGTCACCGGACTCTCGACTGCTCCTGATGTTCCTATTGCTCCCCATAAAACCGTGACTTCTAAGAAGTCCAAGTCTATCAAGTCCAAGGCACCACCAACGGGTGGCTCTCAGGTACCCTCCTTCCCCGTCGAACTGATCAGGGATATAGTCAAGGAGCAAATTCAACAACAGTCTGGGGCTATGACAGAGCTTAAAGATATGGTGGCTACTCTGATCCGCTTCGGAACTCAGATTCCGCCTCCTTCAGCCCCAGACGCATCGAAGCTACCTCCCTTCGATAAAAACAATCCTTGGAGGTTTGCCTTGCATGCCCCATACTTAGATGGTTCACTAACTCTAGAGGGCATAGGCACCCGCCCTCTAGAGGACCTGGAATTCTACCCCCCGGGGCTAGAATTCCCATGCAATGGCTTCGCACGCCTAAAGGAGCATGCATTGGTTTGAATGGACAAGGTACCGAAGGAAACGGTGATATTTCCGAAAGAGCAGGCCCAAGCTATCTGGGCCAGAACTCTATCAGAGTGGGGGTGTAATAACTCCAAGCTCACCCCACACAAAGGTGCCTTCACTATTTTTACGACGGCAGCGTCCATCTCTTTACCGCTCATAGACAAAATCATAGAGCTGACAATACAGGCCATCAAGGAAGGCTCTTCCATGCCGGCTCTCAAGGAGACGGACCCCACCTCATTGCTTATTCCGAGTACCTCTGCAACCTGGGACGACGCGTCTTCTACCTTCACAGTGGGGAAGCTAGACCCAGACTGTGCCTCTACTCTTTTTTCTGAGAAGCTCCCCAGATTACTAGAGAGTCTTCTCAAAACTGAGTTCGAGACCCGTAATAGGCTAGCTAGGTCCCTCCCCTCCATCACCTCCATAGAGTCCCTAGCATCGGTTTACCCAACGGAAACATTGTTCAGGGTTCTCACAAAGAACCTGCTTCTGTCCTACCAAGTAGACCTCCATGACTTCTGGTCGGCTCGGGTTAGCTGCAGGAAGTTCGTTCTGTCTGAGGCTTCCATCAGACATGAACCAAACAGGCTGATAGCGTCCTCCTGCTGGGGTAAGAACCTATTCCCTCAGAACGAAGTTGATAAGGTTCTTCAGGACGCTGCGAGGGCAAACCAAAATTTGCAAGTAAGGTGGGGCCTCTCGAACAAAAGGAAGATCGAATCCCACAAGCAAACGTTCTTCAAGAAGAAGCAGAGATTTATTCCTTACAAGACGAACCGGGGCCACTACCACCAATCGTCAGTTCCCCACACGTCGACACAGTCCCCCTCCGCTTCGACTTCTCAATAACCAGCTCCCTCTCAGCAAGTAGTCTACCTCACTGCTCCCCCAGGTGCACAGCCCAACCCCACTTGGATGTCCTCTCCAGCATACAACCCTAGCTACAAATCCTCTGGTTCCTTTCGTGGACACCAGAAAGGAAGCTACAGAGGTAGAGGACAGTTCCGCCAGTGAGGCGGACCTAAAGCACGGGGTGCTCGGGGAGGGAAGGGACTTAGGTTCACTCCCTCGCAATGATGTGTTCCCGGTAGGAGGGAGACTTTATCACTTTCGAGACCATTGGACCTTCAATCCATGGGCTCACAGCATAATATCCAAAGGCTTGGGTTGGAAATGGTCACAGGGATCTCCACCTCCACCAGTGACCTTCTTCCAGAAACCCACTCCCATCCTGAAAGAGTACACCACAGAGTTACTCAAGAAAAAAGCTATCAAACGGGTTCGATCCCTGAAATTCCAAGGCCGCCTGTTTACAATTCCAAAGAAAGACTCGTCGGCGTTGAGAGTAGTTCTGGACTTGTCAAAACTAAACTCTTACATTCTCTGAGACAAGTTCCGTATGCTGACTATCTCTCAGGTACGGACCTTACTTCCCCGTGGGGCCGTCACCACCTCTATCGACCTTACCGACGCCTATTATCATGTGCCGGTAGCTCGAAACTTCTCTCCTTACCTAGGCTTCCGTCTCGGCAAGAAAGACTTTGCATTCAGTCATGCCCTTCGGTCTCAGCATTGCCCCCAGGATCTTCACGAAACTGGGAGAGACTGTGCTCGAACAACTCAGGAACCAAGGGATACAGATCATCGCCTATCTGGACGATTGGCTCATTTGGGCTCAGTTGAACCAGGAATGCAACAGAGCTACGACAAAGGTCATTCAATTTCTCGGCAAACTGGGATTCCAAGTCAATCTCCGAAAATCTCGCCTACAACCATCAAGCCACTTCGAATGGTTAGGCATCCGGTGGGACCTTTCAAAGCACAGGCTCTCCCTTCCTCCCAAGAAGGTAAGGGAGATAGCTTCCAAGGTCAGGAACTTTCTCAAACACAAACAGGTGTCCAGAAGAGCTCTAGAACGAATCCTCGGCCTTCTCCAATTTGCCTCACTAACCGATCTCCTATTAAAAGCCAAACTCAAAGACATCAATCGAGTTTGGAGAAAGAGAGCTACAATACCTCCGAGAGACATTGTTCAGATGGCGCTCACGTCGGGGTGTCGGTGGTGTGGCTCTGGTAGCGTAGCTGGTGCCTCTGTATCGGCCCATTCCTTTGACGAAGGAATTAGCTAAATGGAAGACAGCCTGTGAATAGTGGTTTTCACGCGCCTCTGCTTTATACACGACACCCACAAGGTGCTCGCGCGAGGGTAGTAACCTCTGCATTCCATGCTTTTATCTTTCTCTGGTATAATTGGAAGGTTTATATCAGAAAAGTGTATAAGAAGGACCCTTTTCACCGGCCGCCACAGGTCGACCCAGAAAAGGATATCGTATAATATCAGGGGACGTATTCTAGATACAACACATGGCAATCTTCACCCTGAATAGATTTAACGCTTTGATGTAAGGGGGAAGAGTGGCAAAAGAAAGGGGTGCCGTTCTACATACCAGGTGGATCTCCTTCCCTACTACTACCGCGACACCATTCCTTTTCTTGTAGCCTTGCTAAGAGTGTGTGCTCTCCCTTAGCCCGGTGTTTTTCTCAAGTCTTGGAATTATCTCATCATGTAATTATCAACACCTTCATCATCTGGAAAGTTGAGTATAATTCTTTCCTTGGTGTAATTTTGGTCTCACTTTTCACGGTTAAATTCATTAATTTAAGTGTGTTTTGGTGAGCATTGCTGTCACTGGAGGCAGCCATTTTCCGACTACTGTCGCCCTTTATATTCTTGTATATTATTTAGATAGTAGGGCGACCCTTTCCCGGCTTTACGCTAATATGTTAGCTATTTAGGCAATTTATATAAGATGTGATATTGCATGTATGAAACTCAACTCTTACTATCATGTGACTTTACTTAACGTATTCAGGCTGGAACCCCAGTGGTACTCTATCACCTTTGCTGAGGTTCCCACCGGAGCAGATTTATCTTTGCTCATCTATATGTTAGTAAAGTAATTTCCCCTGTTTAGCCTCAATCTTTAGCATTTCTCATCGATTCTGATGAGATGTTATATTCTCTCGAATTTATGGAATTCCAGATAAATTACGATAATTATCCTCTCTCTGAGAGAAGAGGCTAAACCCTTCTTCCCTCCGAGTGGTGCTGCCGGCATAGGCGGCCGTCACTGTCTCTCTTCATTGCTGTCGAGTAGAATGATGTTCTTCCTGCCTCCGGCTTTGAATCAGATAGTGACATACTCAGGGTGCCCTTGTCTTGCCGACGGCAACATTGTCAACATAGGAAGTCATACTTCCCAGCTCACTGTTTTGAGGAGGACGACATAACCTGCCGCCACCTCTTACAACAATGAACTATAAGACACTCAACACCTCCCCCCCCCGTCCTTTCGTGACGGCATGTTGTCACAAGATTCTTTTGCTGGTACTCTGACAATCACCCCGGCTTGCTGGGATGATTGCGTTATCGGCAGGTGTTCTGCCGGCGGAAATTAGTTCCTTCGTCTTGCTACCGCCTTCCCCCTGACTTCCCTTCCTTGATAGGAATTTGATAAGAATGGGGGAGGACTGAGACGTCTTCTGACGGCTTCCGGCAGGAAACCTAACATACTTTGGGAAGTACTCAGCTCTCTCTTGAGTTGCCATTTACATTCCTTAGCCGCCGACTCTATTGCTGGCGACAAGCTAGTATGTAGATGTGTGGAAGCCAGAATCTGACAGATTCTTCCCCCTTCCATTGGAACTTTCACTTCTTTAATCTTTTTCTATTTCTTTTGGTTAGCACTGTCGGTACTAGCCTAATGCCGGCAGTAACTTCCAGCAGACTACTGAATATAATTATACAGTAGTAAACATGTTTTCTAACATATCCCTTGATTCCCATCGCAGACGATTGTTGAGACCACAATCCTTTATTGAGGTTGAGTAATCCCTCAATACCCAGATGGTTTCTTTGATCATCGGGGATTTACAATACCCGATCTGTATCAATACAGTACTACAGGTGGATGACGTTGGTGTAAATTACTAACACTAACTCTAGTTTCTAGAGTTTCTCTCCACCGTAACCTTCCCTATAAGGGAAACTGAATATCAATACGGACGTAAGTCTCAGCAATAGTCTGAGAAGGGAATTCACTCGGATATGTGTCTTTTCTTATTTCCTTTCAAGATTACTATCCTAAGCTACCATTTACAATAGTGATTACTATTGTTGCTATATATTTCATGCTTTATATATCACATGATACTCAAGGAAAATTTATCCTTCTTTACAGGATTATCCTGGGGAGAAATGTGGAGCGATGTTCTACAACCACAAGGGGAGGGGAGGGGCTTCTGTGGCCACACAATGTGTAGGTCTCATGCCCCCTGCTGCATCAAAGGAGCCCTGAAATATTGGGATCTGAAAGGCTGCAACATCTGCTTGACCCTGCTAACTAACGGCTTCGGCGAGGCCCCCTTAGTTACCCTAGAGACTAGGGACACGGCGAGGGATACCCTTCGCAAGTAGGTAAAGGGGTTCCAGAAGAACTCCCCGGGACCATACTTAGCCAACGACTCCTTGAGGCATACATTGTTCCCCAAGACTCTCCCTAATGTGGCAATGTCCCAGGAACAGCTCCGGTTTCCCTTCATCAAGTTGAAGGTTGACTCGGACACCAATAGGACCATACAGTAGAAGACATGGACATCCAACAAGAGAGGATGTCAGAAGTGTCCTCTGACACGGAACAAGCCCTGCTGCACAGTATCCCTGAAGAGGATGAGGATCTTCCCCTCGTGGAGGAAGAGGAATCCCTCTCGACGACGGCAGAAGACCCTCAGTTTGCCGTAGCTGCATCCCAGTCACTCCCATCAACGTACTCTGCACTGACTCCACAATCTGTTGCTCAGGCCAATGCGAGTGAAGAGATTCTGCCGTCTCTTAAACTCATGATGGAGTTATTCCAACAGGAGCAGAAGGCCATGCAGGAGTCGTTCAGGCAGCTGCAAAGAAACATGCAGGAGAAGATTGACCGTCTCGGAACCGCCATGGGCACGTCTAAGAAGCCTCTTAGAGTGTCCGATCTCCCTCATTGCTCCGAATTCAATCCCTGGAGGTATGCGGAGCACATGCCCATGACGGATGGGAAACTATTCGTTCCCGAGAAACTGGGAGTCAGGCCGGTTAAAGACCTCGAGTTCTGGCCTAACTTCCCTGCTTATCCTGAGTGCTACGTGAGGCTGCGGGACGAAAGTGCGACCCGAGAAGAAACAGTCCCTAAGGAAGTTATCGTGTTTGAACATGATAAGGCGCAGGCCATCCTTCTCCCTGAAGGGAGCCGAATATTCTAAAGTGTCAGCACTGAGCAAGAAACATGCTACCTTTCTTGCCCCGTTCGACTCTGTCGTCAAAGCTGCCGACGAGGGAAAACCCTGCCCGACTTTGGAAGAATGCAAGCCATTCTCCCTCACACTGCCTACCAATGAAGGAAAGTGGAAGGATGTCCACCTAACCTTCTCCATCTCCAAATTAGACCTGGAGATCGCAGGACAACAGCTCAACGAGAACCTAAGTTGCCAGACCATCTTCTGAAGAAGGAACAGGAGTCGAAGGAAAGCCTTGCAGCCTCCCTCTCTCATCAGAACTGCTTGGAACTAAGTGCGAGCAAGCATGATGCCCCGAAAATCTTCCTTTTCCTAGCCAAGTCTCACATGGGTACCCTTGTGAAGGACTTTTACACTTTCCTCGGGGAGAGGAGAGCTTGCAGAGGGTTCGTCCTGGTGGCAACGACCATCCGGCACGAACCAAGGAAGCTGATTAGCTCGAAAATCTGGGGTAAAGACCTCTTTCCACAGGATCTGGTCCAAGAGGTCATTGCGAAGGCAGCTATGGAGAACAGGACCTTCTCCAAAAATGGGGCATATCCTTAAAGAGGAAATCTTCTACAGAAGGAGGCCCCAACCCAAGAACAAGAGGGCAAGGAGACTGCGAAGACCCGCTCAAGTCCCAGCCATGACCATGACCACAATGCCTCAGACCACCTTCCAGATGGTCCCTTAGCAGTTGGTAACTCAGTCGCCGGTGTGTAATCCTACCTTTGAGAGGCAGTCGACTTCCTTTCGGTTCAGCCAGAAAGGAAGAGGTTCTAGGAGTTCTCCAAGAGGTAACTTCTCTCGGTGCCGAAGAGGACATGGTCGCAGAGGAAAATCTACAGGTCCCCCAAGCAATGAGGGGTTTTAGGAGGGGGCAGACTCCATCGTTTTCGGGATCGCTGGACCTTCGATCCCTGGGCCCACAGCCTAATTACGAATGGACTCGAGTGGAAATGGAGCAAAAACTCCACCCCGTTTTTCTAGAATTCTTCCAACACTCCACCCCCTTGTTAGAAAAAAATATCTCAAAACTCTTGACCAAGAAGGAGATAAGGAAAACGAAGTCCATCAACTTCTAGGGAAGGCTGTTTTGTGTTCCCAAGAAAGACTCAGACAAACTCAGAGTCATTCTAGACTTGTCTCCACTCAACAAGTTCATCGAGAACAAGAAGTTCCGGATGCTTACTTCTGCCAAAAAGGGCATTCACGGTCTCAATAGACATGGCAGATGCTTACTGGCATCTCCCATTGAGTCGCCTCTTCTCCTCCTACCTAGGATTCAGACTACAGAAGTAATAGTTTGTCTTCAGAGCAATGCCCTTTGGACTGAACACAGCCCCAAGGATATTCACCAAGCTAGCAGACACAGTCGTTCAACAGCTACGCACCGAAGGTGCTCAAGTGGTAGCTTACTTAGATGATTGGTTGGTATGGGCAGCATCCAAGATTACTCGTCTGCAGGCAGCTCAAAAAGTGATCCAGTTTCTGGAACACTTAGGCTTCAAAATTAACCGCAAGAAGTCTCGCCTCACTCCAGCTTAACAGTTCCAGGGGTTGGGAATCCAAAGGAACTTTAAGTCACACCACCTCTCCATTCCATCCAAGAAGAGGAGGGAGCTAGCGGTATCTGTCAGGAGACTAATCCGTTACAAAAGGATTTAAAAAACGCCAACACGAAAGAGTCTTGGGCTCTACAGTTCGCAGCAATGACAGACCCAGTGCTAAAGGCACGTTTAAAAGATGCATCCAGAGCCTGGAGGAAATACGCATCGAACGATCGAAGGGATCAACTAAGGTTGACTCCAGCCTTGTTGCGCAGACAATTAAAGCTGTGGTCCAGTGCCTTCGGTGGTGATCCATACGGATGGCTCCTTGGAAGGATGGAGAGGTCATTCTCCCGACAGGATGGTGCAAGGGATTTGGTCACGCCAGTTCAAAAGATTTCATATCAACATTTTGGAAACTATGGCAGTGTTCCTGACATTGAAGAGCCTATCTCCTCACAGATCAACCCACATCAGGTTGGTCCTGAACAACGAGGTGATAGTAAAGTGTCTAAATCGACAAGGCTCGAGATCACCTCACATAAACCATGTGATGTTAGCCATCTTCTACCTGGCAAGGAAGAAGAGATGGCACTTATCAGCAGTTCATCTATAAGGGTTCCAAAATGTGACAGCGGACGCTCTATCCAGGCGAAAGCCCATAGAGACAGAATGGTCCTTGGACGCAGACTCATTCTCCTTCATCTTAGGATAAGTCCCAGAACTGCAGATCGACCTCTTCGCAATGAGCGACAACAAGAAACTATCTCGTTACGTAGCCCCTTACCTGGACACTCAAGCAGAAGCGATGGATAGCATGTCTCCAGACTGGAAGAGATAGAATTATATTTACCTGTTTCCACAAACCAACCTCCTGCTAAAAGTCCTCGACAAGCTGAGATCCTTCAGAGGGACGGCAGCAGTGGTAGCCCCCAAGTGGCCCAAGAGCATTTGGTTCCCCCTAGTCCTAGAGTGGAATCTGAAGCTGTTTCCACTGCCGAATCCAGTGCTGTCCTAACCGGTCCAGAAGTCGACTGTCTACACTTCATCCTCGAGAACCAACAACCTACATCTCATGATTTCCTCGCCCTAGCGGCGAGCAAAAGGTTCGGAATCTCAAGAGATAAAGTTGACTTCATCGAAGAGTACAGGTCATGTTCTACTAGGAGACAGTACGAATCGTCATGGAAGAAATGGGTGACCTTTGTGAAAGAAAGGAAACCAACAGAAATATCGATAGATTTCTGTCTTGCATTCTTCATACACCACGAATAAGGACTGGCCTCCACAACAATTACTTCTTGTAAGTCGGCCCTGGCTAGACCACTTCTGTATGCTTTTGAGGTGGACCTCTCAGGTGAAATCTTTAATAAGATTCTGAAAGCATGTGCTAGACTCAAACCTGCAGCCCCAAAAAAGCCCATCACGCTGTCTTTGGACAAAGTCTCGCACTATGCTTCGAACCTGGATAATGAGAACTGTACTCTAAAGGATTTGACACAGAAAGTTATCTTTCTGTTCACAATAGCCTCAGGGGCTAGAGTTGGTGAAATAGAGGCCTTATCTAGAAACGAAGGCCATATTCAGTTCCTGGACTCAGGAGAACTCAATTTATTTCCCGATCCTGCCTTTCTCGTTAAGAACGAGCTACCCAGCAAGAGCTGGGGTCCTTGGAGAATCTACCCATTGAAGGAAGATGCCTCTCTCTGCTCAGTAGTGTCTTAAGGTCTATCTTCGAACTTTAAACTTCAAGGGAGGACAGCTCTTCAGAGGCGAAACCTCAGGATCGAACCCATCTTTAAAACAACTGAGAGCGAAGCTCACCTACTTTATTCGCAGGACGGATCCTGACAGTACACCCGCGGGTCACGATCCGAGGAAAGTTGCTTCGTCGTTGAACTTCTTTCAGCATATGGACTTTGAGAGACTCCGCTCGTACACTGGGTAGAAGTCATCCAGGGTCTTCTACAAACATTACGCGAAGCAAGTACAAGAGATAAAACATTTTGTGGTGGCGGCCGGTAGTGTAATTAAACCTGCCGTCTAGTGCTGCGATGAACAGTGGACTGTTTTATGACTTTACAGTGCTTCGGGTGTATGGGCATACGTACTCACTTGTGCAGATCACAACTATGGTTGACGCACTGTTCTGCGTAGGTGCATATCTGATCAATACACCAGTGCCGAGTAAACGTTCGCGTTACGTTGTCTTATGCATTTCCGAACAACTGACGATGTCAGATAGATTAGGTTTTCACATCTTCCATTGAGTGGCATTATTTTGATAATGTATTTTGTATATTTTTTCTACACGAGAAAATATGTGTTCGATGTGTTGTATACTGGATCAGATACATACTTTGTTGTAATTACATTTTGATAATCTAGTTGCATAACAAAATACTTAACCGTATTTGCATCTTATCACGGCTCTCTCAGTTATAAGCTAATAAAGTATGTTAGAGTTTTACTAAACCCTTTATGGGGTTTAGGTTCTTGAAGTCATATTATTATTTTCTAAAGGAATGATCATGACCTTAAGTACTTAAGGTAAGTGAACAGGGTATGTTTGAAACTCTACCCTTTCGTTCCGATGGGAAATACAAAACTTGAATCCTTATTGTCGACATCAACATTTCCCTGTTGGAAGGCAGGATGCACTAAGCCAGCTCTAGGCTTGGTATGCGTGAAAAATCTCTGGATTTTCACATATAGGTCTAGTCGACCAAATAAGGAGAATCTATTCAAGGTAGAAGGCACATACACAAACCCTCAGCTAATAGTAATTACAAGATAATTCTCTAGTATACTTCAATCAGCACGACATGGCCTGAGCCCAAAAAACGAATTTTGATCAAAGTGAAAAAGCTAATTTTAGGTGAGAGGGCCATGTCGTCCTGATGGAACCCACCCTTTTGCTGATCCCTCCCAAAATTACTTATCTGTGGCCATTTCCGCTTAATGGCAAGAATAGGAATGGCATCACAGTAGTAGTAGGGAAGGAGATCCACCGGATACCTAGAACAGCACCCCTTTCTTTTACCACTCTTCCCCCTTACATCGAAGCGTTAAATCTATTCGCGGGTAAGATTACCATGTGTCGTATCTAAAATACGTCCCCTGATATTATATAATATCCTTTATTGGATACTCGTGCCATGAGTTGGAATCCTGGAGACCTTTGGTTTAATTCACTGGGAGTATCACTGTAGCAAATATCCATTAGAAAGCTACCTATAGGAACTCTTCCATCAGGACGACATGGCCCTCTCACCCAAAAATAGATTTTTCACTTTAATAAAAATCCATTTTCTGTTAATTTTACTTTTTGAATATCAGTTTTATATTGATATTCACAATTCTTTTTCACGGCTAATTCAAGTTAACAAGCATTCAAAATAGTTTTTATAGTTTATATAGGAGATATTTATTTTAATGTTGTTACTCTTCTTAAAACATTAAATTTTTTCCTTGTTTCCCTTCCTCACTGGGCTATTTTCCCTGTTGGATTCCCTGGGTTTATAGCATCCTGCTTTTCCAACAATGGTTGTAGCTTAGCATGTAATAATAATAATAATAATAATAATAATAATAATAATAATAATAATAAAACTTAAAAAGTAAATAT
The DNA here is from genome assembly GCF_036898095.1 of Palaemon carinicauda. Classification (NCBI taxonomy): domain Eukaryota; kingdom Metazoa; phylum Arthropoda; class Malacostraca; order Decapoda; family Palaemonidae; genus Palaemon; species Palaemon carinicauda. The sequence goes on from NC_090728.1 coordinate 101,875,242, forward strand.
AGAATCATGTTATTTTGAAAACTGTGAAAATAATGAATTAGGAAAGATGAAATTTATAAAAAGTTATATATTGAAATTTGACATACTTCATGAGTTTTATGTATAAGTATTTCTTAACTTGACCTGTTAAATAAAATATTCAAAAAATGCCTAGAGCTATTCATTATCTAATCCATATAATGCTTTTGTTAATGCTCTGGTATCTGTAACATTTGAAAAAAAAATATGGTAATAGGATGATAACTGTCAGTGCAAGCTTCTAATGAGAAAACATAGCTTACAGTATCTAATTCTCAAAAATTATTAGTATACAAGTGCCAATTAAAGAAAAATTAAATAATAACTGAAATTAATATAATAGGCCAATATGAAGACTTTTTTTTAAAAAGTTAAGTATTTGCCATTCTATAAGAACATTAACAGAGTCACATCAAGGTTGAAGTTTCTTAAGCAAAAAAATGGTTTAGTTGGAGGACGTTCTCAGATCCGCTTAAAATCAGATATAAAAGATAGGAATTATTACCAAGCCCAATAATTTCAACTTCAGTCTTTTTCATATTTCAGTTTTAAAGACTTAAAATACATATCAAACAATAGGACAGGATTATCATATTTGAGAACAGAATTCATGAGTTTTTTAGTTGCTGTTATTAAATTGTTTCATGTTTTTACTACTTTAATCATATCAGTGAGGTTATAAAAACACAGAATATCAAAACATAATTACAATTTTGGGACAAGAAAGGAAATTTTATTAGGAAATGAAAAACTGGAACTTCTCTCGTCACAAATCGTGCTTTCCACCCCCATGTCCCCTAAAAGCTTTGCCCTTTCCTTTCAACACTTAACAACACCCCCATATGGGGAGGTTTCTGACCCGGCCTCCAAGTTTCCATCATCTACAGATTTTAGGGAGTCAGTGGAACGGGAGTGACAACACTTTATTTGCCGATGACTGTACATGACTTCTAAAAAAAGTCAGAAGTAGAGTTCAACTTTTATTATCATGTCCACTGACATCTTGAGCCTTTCCAACAATCTCCCAAGGATGAGGTAATTGGCTACATCCTGGATAAAGTACAATATAAACAATACCATACCAAAACTGGATATACCCAAAGAGATCTTAAATACCTCACCTCCTAGAGCTCTAGTGTACAAGAGTCTTCAGCAGGATCACAAACCTCCCACAAACCATTATGTTAATATCAACTTTTTGTGAATAGAGAGCATCAAAAGAGGACCTCAATACTATCGGAATGGCATTTGGGGATAGTTTTGCATTAGAATTTACCTGCAAGAGGGTTAGAGATGGGCTGCAACCTTTCCTAAATATAATGGTGATACTAATTCTCATGGAAACTTCACTATATTTCCAACCTCCCCCAAGAATTTAACTCATGACACAAAAGTGAGTACCTCAACAGATATAGAAAAACAATTGTGGATCAAAATATTAACTCTAGAGTGAAGGCAGTGACAAGTATTTCTGAATATTTAAGAGGTCATCCAAGGACTCTTTACTCCTGAAGCATACTCCCCAGGGACCAAACCACAGCAAATGCGAAGGAGTGGCATCAGCAGACACACCAACTGAGGAGGCGCAAGAAGTAAAATAATTCTTCAGCGGCTTCTAGACCATTGCCAAATCAAATACTGGAGAAGGCTTTGCTCTTTACTTCCTCCTCAGAATGTACGCCTGCCACTGCACAAGAGGACACAACCTTGATTCGGACATGGGGATGACTGTGAAGAATCATGACCCTTACAAGATGTATAGGGAGAGTGTGGATCTACAGCCGGTTTACACATAAACCGGTTGCAATGTCCTCCCCTTTCCTGGAAAGTATGCATCTCATGCTTCACATTCATTAATACAGCAAACATCAACCAGCATTCCCTTCCTGAAAGAAGAAAATAAAAAGTTTGATTAAAGATACAATAGTACGTCTGTACTTTGTTGTAGCTGAAAACAAAGGGAGGATCTTCAGACAGGTGGTGGGGTGTCCCACACACACAGCACTTGTTATTAACTACCTTCTTACTGAATTCTATGGTCTTTTCTAGCTTACATCAAAATCATCTCTGTATCTTAAGAACAATGGTATGTATTTTGTGTGGGAACAAACAAGTTTTAATAATAAAGTAGTTAGGGCAAAAATGCTAGAAATTATACAGTATCTCCTAGCTCTTTCTTACCTGATTAAGTGGAATGTCATGTCCCACCATGCACCGAAGGCAATATATTATTGCTGATACAGTAATTGCCCTTGGAGCATTACAATTTCCCCAAACTTCTGGTCCTGTACCCCTGAAATATAAAATATCATGATAAATTATCTCACAAAATAGGTGACAATGTTATTTAAATGCTAAAGTATTAGGGATAGAGGATGGTCACACCATATAAAAAATATATCACTAAATAAGATATTAAATACTGTATAAGCTTTTATGGATTACAAAAGAAATTAGCAAATACTTAAACATGTTGCAAGTAAATATACTTATTGTACATACACTATACTAAGAATATTTGTATAAGCTATATAAGCCCACACCAAAATCAAGCACCAGCTTAAGGTCTAATGAATTTACATTGACCTCCCTGTGACATTCTCTTGGACATAGAATACATTTGTTTAACATGTAAGCATTCCAGTCAAGGAGGGTAAGCATTTCTCACAATACAGTTGAGTCAACCAACCTATACATTTCTTAGGTGATATAATAAAACGGATTTTGACGTAGAAAAATCTACGATTGGGTGAGATAGCTATGTCATCGTGATGGAAGTTCCTCAATAGCAGCTTCTACTTGGACTATTTCTGCGAGTGATATACCAGAGAAATTCTACTTTAGAGGTATCAACAGAGTTCTGACCTCTGGAGCGAATATCCCGAGAGATATCGTGTATAAATCAGGGACATGTTAATATCCTTCCCAGAATAGAGTTAACCGTGTCTTGAAGGATAAGGGTAGAGGGAAGGACATAGGCAAGTGAGCCATAGGCAAGTGAGCCATTACAACTCCCAATCTCAATGTGCTATAACTGACACGTTTACTGTTGAACCGTTCCAGGAGCAGCCATCGCATGACGCGAGGTCCCACACTGAGAATTGGGAGCGGATGGAAAATAACGGGCAGGCCATTAGGAGGACATGGCTATCTCACTCAAAAATAGATTTTTCCTATGTCAAAATCTATTTTTTGGGCTCGAGCCATGTCGTCCTGATGGAAATGTACCAAAGAATTATTATTCTCAGTTGTGGCCAGGAGAGTTTTAACCCTTTACACTCCATAGACATAATCACACTTCCTGTAGCATTGGTAACTATGGTATCAAGCTATGGTGCAAGCGATATGTTTGTAAAAAGTGGGAGCAAAGGAAATCAATGTCACAGTCCCACTCACTGTGGAGAAGATGAAAAGACCAAAGTCTGTAAAAGGAGGGTTCAAAATTGAGGTACGCTACTTTTATTTTGTACAGTAGGTCAAATGAAAGGAAATGCAAAAAGGAACAACAGTCTTTTATTGTTTCCAAAAGATGCCTATATGTAACAGTAATCAATTGTAACATTATATGCAGTAGATATATACAGAAAACCGGAGTTTTCCAACCTCAAAATTATCTAACAGAATAATAAAATAGTAACAATCATGACATGCATGGAAAAATATCACCTTTGACTCTTTATAATATTAAATAGTACATTGAAAAGAGGAACATGAGTCCCCTTGCACAATGTAGACTGAGAAGTCCTAACCATACAGTTTACAAAATTCCATATACAACACTTATGAAGCTGGTATATTCACACTACCAGCGGCCACCACGAAGTGATTAATCTCTTCCAACTGGCATAGGTAATGTTTGAAGATCACTCTTGAAGATTTCCATCCTGTGTCAGCCTGTATGCCTGCAAAGGATATAGATGGGAAAAATTTTAAGGAAGAGGCAACTTTTCTAGGGTCATGACCCGCTGGAATACTTTCTAGGTCAGCCCTTCTGATGAAGTAGGTGAGTTTGGATCTTAGCTGTTGCAGAGAGAGGTTAGTTCCTGTCCACTCCCCTTTAAAAAGTTGACTGCCTTAAAAGGGTTGGCTCTTGGATAGGTAGACTTTATGGCTCTCCATGGGGCACAGAGAAGGGTCCTCCTGTAGTGGTACAATTTTCCAGGGTACCCAGCATTTCGTGGGAAGTTTGATCTTCGCCAAGAATGCAGGATCTGGATAAAGGTTTACCTCTCCCAAATCTGAGAATTCAATGCGGCCATCATCCCTTGAAAGGGTCACAATCTCACTGACTGCACCAGAAGCCATAGCAAGCAAAAACAATGATTTTTGAGTAAGATCCCTCAGAGAGACAGAGGCGTTATCTATCAAAGAGGCAAAGTGCAAGACATTATCCAACGACCATGAAATAGCCTTGGGAGAAGCATTAGGTTTCAGTTTGGCATAAACCTTCGGGATCTTAGTGAATAGCTCGATATTGAGTTCGATACCAAAAGCGATCGGTCTAGTTAGTGTCAATTTACATGAGGCAATAGTTGTAGAGGCTAGACCTTGATCGTGTAGTGAAATGAAGAAAGAAATACAGAAGTCCATAGAAATAGAAGAGGGCTGATGACTTTTCACAAACGCAACCCATTTTTTCCAAGAACACAAATATTGTCGTTTTGTGGTGTTGGACTTGTACTCTTCAGAGAAATCAATTCTTTCCCTTTCAACTCCGAATTTTCTTTAAACCACGAGGGTGAGAAAATTATTAGCTGAAGGGTTTTCGTTATCCAAGAGAAAGCGAACACAGTTGTCACTTGAACAACCTGGAACAGCACTTGAGATGGTAGAGGGATCTGGAGGGGTTTGAGTTCCAGAACAAGAGGGTACCAATTGCTCTTGGGCCACTTGGGAGCCACCCAGAGCTGCTGTTCCCTTGAAAGTCTGCAGTTTGTTCAGTACCTTCAGTAGGAGGTTGAATGGAGGAAAAAGGTAGATGAGACCACTGGTTCACTGGTTCCAATCCAGAGACACCGCATCCATTCCTGTCGTTTCCGAGTCCAAGTTTGGTGCTATATACCGGGGAAGCTTTTTGTTGAAGCTCGTCACAAAGAGATCGATTTGCAGTCCCGGGACTTGCTCAAGGATGAAACAGACTGATTTTTTGCCCAGAAACCATTCTGTTCTCTGAGGCTTGGATCTCAATAGGGCGTCTGCCGTCACATTGCGAACCCCTAAGAGGTGAACTGCTGAAAGATGCCATTTCCTCCTTTTTTCTAAAGACAGAATGGCTAGGATTACATGGTTGATCTGAGGAGATCTGGAGCCCTGTCTATTGACACAGTGCACTATTGTGTTGTTGCCGATGACCAATTTGATGTGTGATTTCATCTTTGGGCATACTGTAGTCTCTTCAGAATCAGAAACACTGCCATAGCCTCCAGAACATTGACTTGAAACTTCTGAAATGTGATTGACCACTGACCTTGTAGTTTCTTGAAAGAGGAGTGTCCTCCCAACCTTGTTCCGAGGCATCCGTGTGAATAGTCACGGAAGGAGGAGGGTACTGAAGAGGGACGTCGTTCGATAGACTCTTGGCAGTGGACCACCGCCTGAGCTGCTTCCGCAGTAAGGCTGGGGTGTTGTGACGAAGATCTCTCCTAGCATTGGATGCCTTTCTTCTCCAAACTCTGTTGGATTCTTTGAGCCTTGCTTTCAGGATTGGGTCCGTCACGGCACCGAACTGTAACAACCCCAAAACCCTTTCTTGTTGACGTCCGGTGAGTACTTTTGAACGAAGTAGGCACCTGACCGAATTTGTGATTTCCTTTCTCTTGCCTTGTGGTAGAGAGAGGGTGTGTGATTGTAGGTTCCAGTGGCACCTGACCGAATTTGTGATTTCCTTTCTCTTGCCTTGTGGTAGAGAGAGGGTGTGTGATTGTAGGTTCCAGTGAAGTCCTAGCCACTTGAATTTCCGAGCTGGAGATAGCCTGGACTTCTCGAGGTTGATTTGGAAGCCCATAGATTGTAGGAACTTCATGACCTCTTGGGCAATTTGAAGACATACTGACTTCGTTGCAGCCCAGACTAACCAGTCATCCAGGTACACCATCACCTGAAGACCTCTGTTCCAAAGTTGTTGAACAATGGCCTCGACTAGTTTCGTGAAAATCCTTGGAGCTATAATGAGTCCGAAGGGCAAAGATTTGATTACGTAGGCCTTTCTTGCCAGTCTGAAACCAAGGTAGGGGGAGAAGCGCCGACCTACCAGATGATGCCAATAGGCATCTGTAAGGTCTATGGAGACGGTGTAGGCTCCATGGGGTAGTAGGGTCCGTAATTACGAGATAGTCAGCTTCTGGAACGTGCCGTTCAGAATGGATTTGTTAAGTGGGAACAAGTCCAGAATAGTTCGAAGAGTGTTCGAATCTTTCTTGTGCACGCAGAATAGCCGCCCTTGAAAGTTCATGGATTTTGTGCAATGGATGATTCCTTTCCGGAGAAGGTCCTGAATGTAATTCTCCAAAAAGGGGGTTGTGGGTTGAAAGAACCTCTTGAACTGGGGTGGTTTCTGTCTCCATTATCAGCCTAGCCCTTTTGAGACTATGCTATGAGCCAATGGATCGAACTCCCATTGATCCCTGAACAAGTGAAGTCGTCCCCCTACCGGAAGCTCCTCATTGTTGTTGCGAAGGACCTGCAACTTTAGTAGACGTCTTGAATCTACTTCCTCGGCCTCTAGTTTGACCGCCTCTTCCAGACCTTCCCCTGTTACCAGAACCCTTCCTATGAGCTTTGGCAGGGTGAAAAGTGGTGGTAGCTCTCTTAAAGCGGGTTGAATGCTGGTGACTGTGAAACGTACTGCTGGGGGACCGTGTACACAGTCTGAGGAATGGCGGCAACTGAGGCTGTCACAACAGGAAAGGATTTCCTTCCTTTGAAGCGACTTCTGGGCTTCTAGCCTTTGGGATGAGGTCCTTCAATGGGGGTAAATTTTTGTTTAGAAGAAAAAACCCCACTTGTCAATAAGGCTCTTGTTCTCCTGAGCTGCTTTGTCCATGACTTCTTTAACCAGCTTCTCAGGGAAGAGATCCTTCCCCGAGATGTTGGAGTCGATCAGTTTTCTGTGTTCATGTCTGATCATAGCAGCGGCTAGGACGTATCCTCTACATGCTCTCCTGGCTAGGACGAAAACATGGAGATCCGTATGAAACATGATTAGGCGAGTTTTAGCCAAAACAGGGAAGAGATCAGATTTGGAATAGTTTCCAATAAGCATCTCTAGATAAGATTGGAAGGATAAGGAGGCAGAAAATCTCTCTTTAGCTTCCAGTTCTCCCATTTCAACAGGGATTCGGGAATCCTAGGCAGTTTCTCATTAAACTGTTTGCCTCCGACGTCCTCTCAATGTTCGAATTGTAAGGAAGGGCTTGAGAGACACGTTTACATTCTTCTAGCACTGGAAAGGGTCTGTTCTCCCTTACTGCTTTCAATATCTAAGCTTTTAGAGACAAAGGGAAAGACAGTATCTTCAGGGGGCCTGTTTCCTGCCAAAGGCAGAAAGTTGGGTATTAGTGAATTCAGCTGTCTGTAACTTCCTAACCTAAAGGAATTGAGCCTTGCTATGATCCAGAATGATTGTTTCCTTAGGGATCGTATCATCCCTAATGGACACATCCGAGTTAAGCCTTACGTAACAGTAAGGATAGCTATCGATCAATGGAAAGAATTCCATTTCATAAACTGGCTTGGAACCCAAACCATCCCCAATATGAAGGAACCCTTTGGTTAAGGTCATATTCTCTGCATAGCGCCACGGGTTCTCAACAGTGCACGCTGATAGGCTTGAAGCTGGGGGAGCCTCAAAAGCAGGTGCCTGTTGCAACGCTTCTATCCTCGCTGTTAGATCTGCTCAAGAACGTTCATATTTGGCGGTTAAATTTCCCATGAAAGCTTTCATGAATACCATTAGTTCTAAATTACTGGGTAGCGAAGGTTTGTCTAATATCGGAACCGGGGTGGAGGAGGAAGCTGGGGCTTGGGTAGAAAGTAAAGAGGCATTGGGAGCTGCACTCACCTGATGTACATCCAATGATTCTTCCAAGGCTTCCGTGGTCAGCAGGATCCTCTCCTTCTCTGATGAAACAGTAGTAGTAGACATGTCGTCCATTTCCAGGCACATGACTTACAGAGTGTCCCGGACTTCATCATCTGCATGATCTGCTGGTACCTGTGGGAGTTGGACCGTCAGTAACTGGTGACCAAAAAAGGAGGACACCTCAGCCTTGGGAAAGAGGAGGTCCTTCAGTTCCAGAGAAGGAAGATAAGGGGCACCTTGAGAGCGCTTCTGGAAGCCTCTTAACCAGTGTCGGAGCATCTTCCAACTTCGATCTCAGACGTCCAAGGAGACGTCAGTGGCACACAAGCCAGTTTGAAGGAGATCCAGCAAATCTTGCAGTCAGTAGGGTCCCAGATTGCAGTGGATCCTTTGGAAACATGGCGACTTCCATGTTTCTGGCAGGGTTTGTGGCCCCAGGGTAATTTGTCCCGCCTGGTACAGGTGACCATAGAACACTCCAAGTCATCAGCGACCTGTAAAGATAATTAAAGTAAATGAGTACCGGACATCACTAAAATGTATCTTTTTAAAATTGGGATTTTTTTTTTATATATCCTATCCTAACTAATCCTACACCTAAAGAATGGCTAAATCCAAAATATAATAGAACACATGCCAAACACCTCAGAAATCTGGATGTGATTTATGAAGCAAAACATAATGAAAGTGTGGTAGGACTATGGAGGAAAGGATCACATCAAAGGAACATCAGAACATCTAGAGTAGGTCTATCAGAAAAGCTTAAGAAGGCAAGTACACTCATCGTACTGCCTAGACCAGCAACAGCTGGGAGGCGGCAACTATTTCTAGTAGCCAGAAAAGAATGGCCTGTCAATACCCCAGACATGTCGATAAAAGGCGGCAGACACATTGTAAAGTTAAAAGGGGGACAGTAGACAATCCCAAGGAAAGGGTCCACACTCGGGGGAAGTACAGGAGAGAAAGACAGATAATAAGAGAACCAGCCAAAACCTGATCATTATCATTAACTTACACAAAGTGGGGGTGCAGCCAATAACATAATGAGAGCCGTACAAGACGGCCAGGACGCTAAGAATTCAAAATTCAAAGGGTGTCCTGACAACCATGCAGGATCTAATTGACCAACTCCAGAGGACAATGTTCCTCAGATGTGGGATAGGAAAGAGCAGATGACTAGTCTAAGGCTGCAGCTGAGGCAGCAAAGGGGGTGACCCATAGCCAACACACAGCTAGTGCTAGAAGAACTCAAGCTGACAAGACTGGAAGCAGATACAGGAGGCTGCACCTGTCTAGATAGGCTAACCCGGCAAGGGAGTCAAGACTCCATAGCTAGAGGGATATATCAAGCTGACAAGACAGGAAGGAGAGACAGAAGGCAGCACCTCTGCCTAGATAGGCTAACCAGGCAAGGGAGTCAGAGGGATATAGCACAGGAAGAGAGGCTGCAGACATAGGACAAGCACTGCCTAGGCGGCAGAGGAGTGACCCAAGGTGTACCAACTCTGTGCCTAGATAGGGTTAGGCCATGGCAGAACTATGTAGGCAAGCCTAGCCTCCTAGCGGGTGAGGGTAATCTCAAAAGCTAGGGTGAAATGACTAGATAACGGATTTTGAGCGAAGCGAAAAATCTATTTTTGGGTGAGATAGCCATGACGTCCCGATGGAAGGTTCCTTCAGTAGCTTCCTAGGGTATATTTAACTACAGTGGATATTCCCAGAGAATTAAACCAAAGGTTATCACAGAATTCTAACTTCTGGTGCGAGTACCCTAAAGGTTTCCCTCTAGGATATCGTATATCAACAGGGGACGCGTGTATTAACACACCACATAGCTATCTGCACCCCATATAGAGTTAACACTTCGATATGGAAAGGTGGCTGAGTAACTGAGGAGCCGTTCCAAAGTTACTCTCATCCGTGGCTACTTTTGGTACTCGAGACGTAAACAAACGGGCGCCATTGCTAAACGACGTCACGTCCGTCCTCATCCTGAGCTCAGCTTCTACCAATCTCCGCAATACAGTAGGTCAGGGAGGGGCCTGAAAGGCTGAACTAGAATAGACGGGAGGGTCCATCAGGACGTCATGGCTATCTCACCCAAAAATAGATTTTTCGCTTCGCTCAAAATCCGTTTTTTGGGCTCAAGGCATGACGTCTTGATGGAAGTGTACCAGAGAATTAATGTATCATGGATTTTTCCCCTTTAATCCAAGTGCCAAGGGCTTCGAACAGTATTATAGAACATGTCCTTACCAGAGATTCTATGATGAACTAGCTTCCTGCCCCCCTGGCAGGGAAGTCCTGGTGGACAATAGGGACATCTCGAAGCGATCATTGAAGAGCTACTCACCCGGTGGAGAGATTATGCTGGACTCGGAGACAAGATAAAGGTTAATATTCAGGTAGGAATATTATCAAGCATAAGTAAGTATATAACATAATTACTACTCCCCTGGAGGAGAGATCATGCTGGTCTCGGAGGCAGGAAAAAGGTTAATATTCGGGTAGGAATATTATCAAAGTAGGAGTGAGTATATAACATAATTACTTATATTATTCTTTCTGATCATCAGGAAAAGGGTAAATGAAACTATAACAATCGTATATTTCTTGATAAGGAATAGGAGCGAAGAGAGACGCACATGGAAATAAAATAGACATTTTATTTTAGGATTGCAGACCATTATGGCAGTAATTACAATAATGAATATAGAATTTATTTACAATAATAAAGAATAATGTACATAGAAATGAAAGACGGTAATCTTGATTCTGAAAGGAAAATTTTGCTTTTTAGAAACACAAGTTCAATAGGAACGCCAGTCTTTTAAAATTCAAAGAAAACATATCATGCCCTAGGGCATGTGGCACTCATGTAAAGTCTATGACATTTCACCTTGGTAAAGAACAGTCTATTAAATCACTATGTATCACAATAGGGTCAACACAGGCACCTGTAGAGTTAGAGTCCCAAGTAACTCACTGTTCTATGCAGATTTAAGCAGCAGGTTTCATAACACTACCTGCAGCTACCACGAAATGCTTTACTTCGTGCACTTGTTTTGCGTAGTGCTTGAAGAAAACGCGCGGTGATTTCCAGCCTGTAAAGCTCTTGAGGCTTTCGAAATCCATACTCTGGAAGAAGTTCAGAGAAGAAGCGACTTTTCTAGGATCGTGACCTGCGGGTGTACTGTCAGGATCCGCTCTGCAAATGAAGTAGGTGATTTTCGCTCTTAGTTGTTTCAGTGACAGGTCGCTACCCGATGTTTCTCCTTTGAAGAGTTGTCCTCCACCGAAGTCTGAAGTTCTTCGAAGATAGACCTTAAGACTCTCCACTGGGCATAGAGAGACATCTTCCTTCAGGGGGCAGATTCTCCAAGGGCCCCATCTCTTGGTGGGTAGTTCATTCTTAGCGAGAAACGTCGGATCGGGGAAGAGGGTAAGATCTCCTGTCTCCGCGAACAGGATATGACCCTCTTCTCTTGATAATGCCACTATTTCACTGACTCAGGCTCCCGAGGCGAGAGCAAAAAGGAAGATAACTTTTTGAGTCAGGTCTTTCAGAGGGCACGAATCGTTGTCCAGGCTAGAGGCAAAATGGAGCACCTTGTCCAGGGACCAGGAGATAGGTTTTGGTGGGGGTGCTGGGCGTAGTCTAGCACATGCCTTTGGCAGTTTATTGAAGATATCACTGGACAGATCAATCTGGAAGGCGTATAGGAGTGGTCTAGTCAAGGCCGATTTACAAGTGGAAATCGTGTTGGCCGCTAAGCCTTGTCCATGAAGGTGAATGAAGAAGGACATGCAAAAATCAATGGTGATTTCCGTAGGAATTTTTGCCTTGACGAAGGAGACCCACTTTCTCCAGGAAGATTCGTACTGCCGTCTGGTAGACTCAGTCTTGTACTCTTCGAGGATGTCTAAGCTTTTCTTCGAGATCCCAAACCTTTTCTTTGCGGCTAAGGAGAGAAAATCATGAGATGAAGGTCCCTGACTTTCAGTGATGAAGCAAAGACAGTCGACTTCTGTACTTGTTGAGAGAGAACTGGGCCCGGTAGGGGAATCAGCGTGGGCTGCAGCTCCAGGACCAGGGGATACCAATTGCTCCGGGGCCACTTGGGAGCCACTAGGGCCGCTGTCCCTTTGAAGGTTCTCAGTTTGGATAGGTCTTTCAGCAGAAGGTTGGGAGGAGGGAACAGGTATATCCTGGACCATCTGTTCCAATCCAGGGACATGGCATCCACTGCCTCTGCCTTGGGGTCCTCGTACAGGGCCACATATCGAGGAAGATGATTGTTTTCGCTCGTCGAGAAGAGATCGATCTGAAGTTCCGGGACTTGGTGAGAGATGAAGGAGAATGATCTTGCGTCTAGAGACCATTCCGACTCTATTGGGCTTGTCCTTGATAGAGCGTCCGCAATCACGTTGCGGAATTCTTGTAGGTGAACTGCAGACAGGTGCCATTTCTTCCTTTCTGCCAAACGAAAGATCGGAAGAAGTACCTGATTTATCTGGGGCGATCTTGAGCCCTGACGGTTGAGACATCTGACTACCACCGAGTTGTCCAGAGTCAGACGGATGTGGATCGAGGGAGGCGGGGAGAGTTTCTTCAGGGTGAGAAGAACCGCCATGGCCTCAAAGATGTTGATGTGAAACGTCTTGAATAGAGGATACCATGTTCCTTGAACCTGTTGTTGGTGGGAGTGACCTCCCCAACCCTCCAGTGAAGCGTCCGTGTGGATGTTGATCGATGGAGGCGGGTGTTGAAGAGGGAGGGACCTTTTCAGGGCCTTTGCTTCTGACCACGGCTTTAGAAGTAAGCGTAGTCTGTTCGGAAGCCGTCACTTGAGGTCTCTTCGAGCGATGGATGCGAAGCGTCTCCAGACTCCCGCGGCATCCTTTAGCTGTGCGCGAAGCACTGGGTTTGTTACAGAGGCGAACTGTAGAGAGCTGAGAACTTGTTCCTGTTGTCATCTTGAGATCCGTTTGGATTTTAGAAGCCTTCTGACAGACCCTGCTATTTCCTTCCTTTTCTTCTGTGGAATGGAAAGGCGGTGTGACTGAAGGTCCCAATGGATTCCCAACCATTGGAACTTCTGAGCTGGAGAGAGGTGAGATTTTTCTGCGTTTATCTTGAAGCCCAGGTCCTCTAGGAACTGGGTGACTTTGTTGCAGGCTCTTAGACAATCTTAGGGCAATGTCGACCAGACTAGCCAGTCGTCTAGGTAGGCCATCACTTGGACGCCCTGAGGATGTAGCTGTTGAACGATTGCGTCTGCCAGCTTGGTGAAGATCCGTGGAGCCACGTTGAGCCCGAAGGGCATGGCCCTGAAGGCGTAACTTTTCCTTTGGAATCAGAATCAAGATGGCACTCACGCATGGACTGTGCCATGACGACGTCGGGTTCGACCACGATCTGGACGGTGGGGATTTGTTCACGAGGGACCACCGAGTCCTTAGATTCTTTTGGAAAAAGCAAAGCCCTCAAGTCTTCGTTGGGAAGATACGGTCCAGTGGCGTTCTTTTGGAAGCCACGCACCCACTTGCGTAGCTTCTCCCTAGCAATGTCCCTTACCTCCGCAGTAGGAGGATCGTCGAACGCCTCAACGAGCAGACTCTTGCAGACTGTACAGTTCTGCGGGTCCCAAAATTTTAGGTCGCCTTTCTTGGCAGCGCAGGGGGCGTGGGTCCGGCACGCCTTGTGCCCGTAGAAGTCCAGGCACTTCACTCCGCAGAAGTTGCTCTCGCACTTCAAGTACTCCTCCTGTAAAAGAAAGAGATCATGAGTACATGGAAGGCATAAGAATGACTTACATTACTCTAAAATTAAGAATAACTTAAACTATAATAACATATTAATGTTCAAGATTGATGAGCGGGAAAGGAACTAGATAGACACATACTTGTGAATCCCGCCCAGCCGCTTAACGTAACCTTATCCATAGACAATTCCTTTGGACCCGAGGGTCACAATGAGGGAAATCTGTATGGATGAGCCAAGCTAGGCTTTTAACAGGAATTGTCCACAGAGTGCACCAGGGTCTGAGACCACTCAGAGCCTTGGGGGAGAGGGGAAAATAGGATAAACCCCTTAATAAATGAAGGCTCCGGCAATCGACTGCACTGAGATACACAGAATTTGCTGGAATTATTGTAATGTGCAATCAGACAGCATAGCCACTATATTTGGATGGTATAACAATACCTATATGGAAGTGGCCAGGCCATCTGGCTGCAATATATTGACTGTCGGCATGTTGCCGGCAGCCAGGGAAGGGGTACATGTCCCTTAGCGTCTCATGAGGGTTCCGGCAGACCGACGGCACACCGGAGGCCGGTCCTGCAGGGTGGAAGGCATCAAGGCAGACACACCGAGTATCCTATATGGATAATACCACAGTGGCGACCGCCGGCACAGCGGCGGATCGCCGGCAGGGGCGGCGGCTCCGGCAGCCGAAGGCTGACTGCATGGTGAGCCTTGGATCAATTCATAAGATAGATATATACATATGGGTGTATACCTAGATTGCCGGCAATCAATGCTGGCATGTGGGCGGCAGACTCCGAAAGTCGGCCGGCTGTTACTAGGTAAAAATAAGGGGTGGGACGTCGGCGGTATGTCGACGTTTGGCGGCAGCCTCCGGCACCCGGAAGGCTGACGTCTCAGAGGGGGAAGGCATCTTATGAATGAAGGTCACCTGAGGTAGTGGCGGTTATCGCCGGCAGTAGAGACGGCAAGGGACCGGCACCAAGATAGAAAGAGAGAAAGGTAAGGAGGGATGGAAGGGGTAAAATCCTATACCCCTCCGGCATCCCTCCCTAAGGTACCCCAAGGGAGGGATAGAGGGCACTCCCCGCCGGCAGGAGGAGTTGTAGGACTAAGGACAGAGGTGTGTAGGCAGGCCTACACCAAAGGGATAGGTGGGAAGGGAGAAGAAGGGGTCTTTCTAATTGAGGAGACTCTGTATGATAGCGGCCACCAAGGCAAGGGAGAACGCTCCCTAACCTAGGATAGGTAGCCCAGATCAAGTACAGTACTAATGTACCGTCCCAAACTATAACAAGACAGAGTCTACCCCCAGCATTGATTATTGTTGCTAGTCATGAGACAATTTTGAGATGTACTGAAGAGCTAGTGGGGGGTGTGTGAAAAAAACAGTTTAAGAAAAATACAAATTTTTCATGTAGTACTGTACTAGAAAATTTTTTAAGTTTTATTTTTTTTTAAATCTTTTTCATTTCTGTTAACTTGTTGTGCTCTTGTCCATCAACGCTGTCCAAAATTCATTTCTTTGTTTTCTTACCAGGTAGCTGACAGTAATCCCTACACCCACTAGGATTTTAGATTTAGAAAGACTAAGAATCATGCCTACATAAGTGCCCACAGTTGAGGCCCTTAGTTTTACCTGCTGATGTAAACAGATGACTCACTCGTCTTCTAGACTGCAGTTGTGGGTGTCATATTTGTAATGTGATTTCTATTATGTGATCAGTTTTAAAACTGACAGTAGTGTTCCCATCACATTGTAATTGCCTCTTTTATTTGAAAGTGATTTTTCAATGGGTAGTGTAGCAAACTGAAGAAGGCCTCTAAATAAAACTCTTGATATAAACAGATGACTAACTTATCTTCTAGACTGCAATTGTGGGTGTCATATTTGTAATGTGAATTCTATTGTGTGATCAGTCTAATCCCTATTAGAACTTTCCCAATTATAGTGTAATTGTCCCAGTATTAGGGTCACATATTCATCCCAAGAACCAAGGAACCATGTGGAGGTAGATAAAAGGTTTCAGCAAGAGTCAAACCTTAAGAGATGCCAGAGTCCAAACCTAATGTCTGTATATGCAGATCATGGTCTATAATGTTGCACGGTTTTCCTCAGCTTGAAGCTTTCTTATGTCTACCTTGACCGAAGAGGCTATGTCGTGATGTTAATGCTTAAAGTATAGGTTTTGCATCTGGAAGATTCTTAAGACTTTCTCCCTATCCTGATAAATGAACCCACAATTTACCAAATCACGTGCTCGTGCCATTTCCAAAGATTCCATTTGGAATTGGAGGCAATAAATCTTGGTGCATTGAGGTTAACATACCCGGCCTCCTTCAGAGGATTTATGGTAGAATCAAGAACATTAATAACTCAAAGTTCAAAGGTTACTTATGAGATACAGAGGCAAGGTCAGGTCATTGTGCCTGTCAAACTGTCGTAGAGACTGACCTATATATATTTGATCAGTACCCAATATCACTCTTCATTCACACCAGGATCAGGGAGGAACAGCAATGGTTGCTGAGGAATCAACAGGGAGAACTACTGACCACCCAAACTCTCATCTCTTCCACAAAAACAATGGTCAGGTTGTGAATGGTAATGAAAATTATTGAACTTTGTTTTGGGCCTGAACTACTGACTTTTGGAATGAAGGTCAGGGATGTTTCAACTAGATTATCAAAATCTCAAGACTCAATATCAGTTCACCCTGGACTTTCTGGAATAGGTATAATGAAAGAAGACTTGCTCCTGTCAAAATCCCTCTTCATAATACAGCAGGCTTATTTTACTATCTATAATGATAAAAAATACCCATTTCTGCAGTAGTGTTGTATTAGATGGCATTTATACCAATCATTTTGGTCTAAATCAAATATAAATCTCACAAAATTTACAGAAAATTTTAATTTTCCTTGAGGGTACACTCGGGCACGCTATCCTATTTCTCTTCGTCTTGTGTTTTGAAGTTTTTATAATGTATATATGCAAGATCTAATTTAATAATGTTACTGTTCTTGAAATGTCTTATTTTGATTGCTTTCTATTTTCCTAGTTTATTACTTTTCCCGTAATTTATTTATTTATTCTACCTTATTTGTAATTTTCAATATGCAACATTTTGAAAGAGATGTTCTGACAACCTAAATTCTCCTCTGAAGTCATTGGACAATACCTTCCTAAAGGACCTCACTCTGAACAATTCCTCCCTTTCAGCATTTGATTCTTCACATTCTGTCAGCAATGACATGGAAAAGATTAAGACTATCAGTTTGTCCTTTTCCATAGATTTTCTGGCCAGGACACTAGACCTGGGGTTTCCTAGACTTCACCTCTAAACTCTTAACACTTCTTTCTCCTGTGAGGGCATTCAGTGGAAGCATCTCACAAAATTTTATCTACTGGTCAGGTATAGAAACATTAAGAGAAATATTGAAATAAACCTTGGTGAGTCTTGTTAAAGGAACATGAAAGCATCTAGGAGGAACAAGCCTCTGAGGTGAAGATCAGAGCATCCCAATCTCTAAACTTTTAAAAACAAATCCTGATGTCCACTGGTTTTGTATGACTGGTACATGGAGGTGTCCGGCTAAGTTTGGTAAATTTTATGTTATTTGATGTCATCAACAGGTTTCTTTACTTATGCTCCATTGTCTCCTTGTAGCAGGGCAACTTTTATCTTCATAGTATAACCTTAATGATTTTCTAACGTAAGGTAGAACTTCCAAAGTCCTCGGTAATTTACTGTTACAACTTATATTATGTATGTTATGGGAGAGTCCATATTCTTCTCACTGCTACACCTTACATTATGGGTAAATCCACATATTTCTCCTCATTCATAGCCTTTTGAAAATAATAACCCCAATTTTACAAATAAGGTCCATGCCAAACTAATAATCCTCCACGTCCTCAGAGCCTTTTGGGTTCTATATATTTGTACTCCAGATCTTTTTATTCATGTACAGTATTTGAGAGGCAGCAGTTGCAATTTCTACCTCCTAAGGTGTTATTTAATTCATGTAATAAGCAATGGATTTATAATGGAAGAGATATAATTCATCAAAAACAAGAATAATGATTGCAATACAAACCCATTGTCTTTACCTGAAGTGTAAGTACTGTACTCTAATATTCCTGTTTACGAGATGATCATGAGAGGATATTCTCACTCGGAAGTCACCATACGATGAAAATAAAATGCACACAGACTTAAAGACTACATTTGTAGAGTTGGAGAAGAAAAAACGATATCTCAACATGATAAAATGACTGTGGAGGTCCTGTAGGGAGTTGGGTTTGCCGGCTGTATAGGACCAGAAAAGAAGCCCTTAAAGTAAAATAAAATAAAGTAACTTCCATAGACATTTGCTTTCATTGATCTAAAGAAGTTTGGATCATATTGAAATGGCAAGAACCTAAATGTCATG
>NC_090728.1:101898546-101983546 GCF_036898095.1 Palaemon carinicauda
TATGATATAGATGTTCTCCTTATGAAAATGCAATAATCTGAATTTCAACGATTTCAAGCAGAGGTCATGAATCACACCCCCTTAAAATAAAGTTGTAAAATTTCTAAAGTACTTACTTTATGATTAGCAGCAACTTGAGCTCTTAGATCTGAGAGATTATCTTGAAGATTACGAGTTCCCGAGGAACCTGGTAATTTTCCTGGTGCATTGAGAGCCTTGATTAATTCATCCTCCTAGAAAAAAAATCATATTACAGGGTAAACCAAAAATGATATAAACATTCAATTCTGTCATAGTGCACAGGAAAATTTTACAAGCGAAGTCACTTATCAATGCAAAACAATCGTAACATTGTATGAGAAAAGTCTTCAATATACAGGGAAAACCATCTCATTAAAATTTTTTTTGATGTTATCAATGTAAAAAACAAGACACAAAGAATGACTGTAAATATACTTGTTCAAGTCAAAAGTCAGGTACTGTAATTGTTTTTCTGTGCATTTAAAATAACCGACCAATAATGATTTAACCTGTTTGGATCACTATTCGTTCTCATGTGCAGTAACTTTTAGCCACCCCAGAAACATTTTGAATACATTGTGTGGTGTAGAGGCGTATACAGAAAGATCATATTAAAAATGTCAGTCAATCGGGTTGAGAATAATGGGTGTAAGCAGGAAATTGATGAGAGTAATCAGAAGTTTTATTGATAAAAGTAAAGATTGTGCTAGAATATCAAAGTGGGTCTAATACATTGGCATGAGATTTTTCTTTATTTGTTTACTCTAGTCTGACCTGGTTATTTCCAGTGAACACAAAGTTAATTACACAAGTTTACAATAAATTTTATCAGATTTCCACTCATACCTTTAGACTACCATTAAGCTGTTATGGGGAAGTACTTTTTTTCTAAGCACTCCATAGTTAATCAGTTCCAAATTTAGATAATATACCCTTTTTAGGTGGCTACTTTGGACATCTTGGTTTTAACATATATGACATTCTGGTTTAGTGTATCATGTTGTGTAGAATGCTTGAACTTTTCCATGATATAACCAGAATATATTTGTAATATTTAAAAGTGTTTAAAAAAAAGAAAATAAAACATAAGAATTATGCAAAAAAAAAAAAAAAATTATAATGTTTTTACAATAATCATAAATAATGTACAGACAGTCCACAACCAACAAACACGATGGGGACCAAGAGACCGTTCGTACCTTAAATTGTTAACAATTTTTACTGTACAAGTACACTCATAAGGTTTTGGCCTAGGGTATGCAGAGCCTAATTCAGAAAAAAAATTCTCTCTCTCTCTCTCTCTCTCTCTCTCTCTCTCTCTCTCTCTCTCTCTCTCTCTCTCACTGCATTAAACAAAACACAAACTGCAGTCAAACATATACAGTAGTACAGTACATTTACTGTAAATATTAAGTGAAGTAAATAATAAAATACTATAACCTATCCATCTTTAAACCATTTCTTATGCGTTAGTGCACAATACTGAAATATCCGTTTGTGATTTTGTACTATAATGTGCTGCTTGGCACACTATACAGTAAAATATAAGTAAATAAATTTGACTTAGAATATGAAATGGTTTACTTTACTGTACATATGAAAAGGCTCTTTACAACGATAAAGTATTGTGTAACCATACATCGACACGCACGCACTCTCTCTCTCTCTCTCTCTCTCTCTCTCTCTCTCTCTCTCTCTCTCTCTCTCTCTCTCTCTCTCATCTATATTACTCAATGTAGTCATATACAGTGATGCCTCGCAAGACGAAATTAATTGGTTAAGGAAGGCCTTTCGTTAAGTGATTTTTTCGTGTAGCAAGTCGCCTTTTACATGTAAATAACCTAATTCGTTCCACACCCTAGAAAAACACCACATTAAATGATTAGAAAAAGGATATTTGCCACTTAACAGTACTAAATATATGAAAAGTACTGTGTTTTGATCATTTAATAATAAATTAATAATAATACTCTGGAAAATAAGTGTTTAATTAGAGCAAATAGTAAAAATAAAGTAAAAAAAATGCGGAACCTTACCTTTGGAATGAGGCGAAGTATGGGGCGGTAGAGGAGGATGAAAACGGCGGAAAACGTTTACGTACAAGTGGCAGAAAACGTAAACACTTAACTTTACGAAACAGATTTATGAATGAGAGAAAACATCAACAATTAATTTTAGAAAACGCAACCATAAATGGCAGGAAATATTAACACAACTTTACGATAAACTTAAAATAAAATTTCTTTTTATTTTCATTTTTTTATTTTTATCTTTTACTTTACATTTTCTATTTTCTAAATTTGATTACAACGTATTTTCTTCATCACTGCCACTTTCGTTTCTTAGCTGGCGCTTGGTCTGCTTCTACCAAAGGCCTCTTACTAAAATATTCGTCCAATGAAGCTTGTTTCTGCTTGCTTCTTAAGATTTTCCTGAGCACACTTAACTGCATGCCAGCCTCGTATTTCTTGATTATTTCCATCTTCATCTCCATGGCAAACATCATCCTCTCCTTTCCCTTGACATCAGCGACTTTCTTGGGACCCATGGCTAGTGATGTATTGTAAGCATCACACACGATAACAGTACGTACTGTAAAATTGTTACAAAGGCAAAATCACAAACACTAAGTCAATGCGTACGATACTGTTGCCAGAACAAGAAGACATAGGAACGCCAATGCGTAGATGCTCGATGGGATACAGTACAGTAGATGACAACCAATAGGAGAGCAGGATCTCATGGTGGTACCTAGCATCCGAGTGGGGGGATAACCAATGGGAACGCATGAGGATGGTAGCGAGTTTACGGGCTGGTGGCGCGCAAATTTTAGAATCCCTCTCGGATATGGCCGGGCTCTAGCTCTGTACTGCCTTTCGTTGTCCGAAACATTTTTCGTGATCCGAGTTATGAAATTCTTCACATCTCACGTGAAGTGAAAATTTCGTGAGCCGATTCTTTCATAGCTAGAGGTTTGACTGTATATAGTACAGTACATTATACAGTAATACCTTGAAATACAACTGCCCCAACATACGAGCAAGCCGCCAAGCAAATTTCTGCATTGAGATACAAGAACAAACTTGAGATACGAGCCCGCTTATTGATGCTAACGCTAAGTGGCCTAGCGCTCGGGAGCTATCGAAACCCGCATCACTTGTTAATTTCGTTTGATCTCCGACTTCTGTACGCATCTGCCGAGCATCTCCAGTGTTGTTTACATTACTTACGTGATTTTAGTGTATACTTTTAGACAATTATCCTAATAAGTGATGGGTCCCAAGAAAGCGAGCGGAAACACTGGCAGTAAGAAGAAAAAGTGCATGATGACAATACAGGTGAAGCACAAAATTATCGAAAAACATGATCGGGGTATCCATGCGAGTGAGTTGGCCAGCTACTATGAGAGGAGTATTTCGACAATATGTACCATGCTCAAACAAAAGCATGCTATTAAGGGGACCGTCCGCCATGTACTATTCCTGTGTTACGAGTTGCCAGCAATCTCTCATTGTTGCCAGTGTTTTAGTTAGCATGTTTCAGCTTTGTACTCTTATTCATGTTTCCCTCTCTTCTTGGTTCTTTTTTCTTGTTCTCCACTTATTTTTTGTTCTTTCTATCACCTTATGTAACATTGGCATTGCTATAAAATTCCAGAGGACGTTGTGAAAGCACAATCTACATACGAACTTGAAGTAAACAAACACATGCATTATAACTTCTATACGTCTTTGGAAACTCTGGCTTATGTTCTTGTAGCTGGTAGTTTTCATTTACGTACCCTCTACCAATGCCTTCCATTTCTGCCAGAAGTACGATATTTCGAAACAGGAGAGAGAGAGAGAGAGAGAGAGAGAGAGAGAGAGAGAGATGCAAAAATAAACATAACTACGATTCTGTCAAACTCAGTCATGCAGACGACGCAGTAAGGATGACGTCATCATTTAAAGACCGCTATATCTTCATTGTTTGGAAAAATTATCGACTATTTGTTCTTTTCATGACCTTAGGTAACATTGGCCTTGCTATAAAGTTCCCGAGGATGTTGTGAAAGCATAATATACATACGAACTTCAAGTAAACAAACACATGCATCATAACTTCTATACGTCTTTGGAAACTCTCGCTGATGTTCTTGTAGCTGGTAGTTTTCATTTACCTACTCTCAACCAATGCCTTCCATTTCTGCTAGAAGTACGAGATTTCGAAACGAGAGAGAGAGAGAGAGAGAGAGAGAGAGAGAGAGAGAGAGAGAGAGAGAGAGAGAGAGAGAATCATAAATTTAATTTGGAGTGATAGCATTTGGTTGATACAGATGGCAGTTCAAATTGAGAGAGAGAGAGAGAGAGAGAGAGAGAGAGAGAGAGAGAGAGAGAGAGAGAGAGAGAGAGAGAGAGATCAACCATTATTTGATTCTGAGAGATTTGAACATTGTTATTATAGTATTTGTATAAATGGCAGTTCTAAATAATTCAGGAGAGAGAGAGAGAGAGAGAGAGAGAGAGAGAGAGAGAGAGAGAGAGAGAGAGAGAGATAATAATAATAATTCCTTTATTCCATAAAACAATGAGTATTCTGTTACATAAAGAATGTATTTACATTGGAAGGTTCTTAAATAGTAATGACCTATTAAAATACATTTAGGATGGCATTTTACTACGATCTAAAATCCATAAATTATATAATATTACGTCTCCAATAAAACTGTTTAAAATTCTACATTAAAAATAAGAATTTACGTACAAATTAGCTATATTTAGTAAATTAGGATGTTTCTAAGACAAGTCTAAAACACATGATATATAAAAATTCAAGAACGTTGTAGTGTCTAAAAAGGTAAAATTTGATTCACATACGGTTAATAATGAATATATACATACTGTAGATACATACACACGCACATATACATACATTTGGTCTGAAAATGGTGACAATAAATTTCCAAAATAATAATAAAAAAGGGATTTTGACGTAGGAAAAATCTATTTCTGGGCGAGAGACCTGTGCCGCCCAGTGAAATGTTCCTTTTACATCATTTCTAAGGTAACAACTGCTATGAATTTACCAGAGAAAAAATTGTATAGGAATGTTAGGTTGAACCCAGCTCGCTCACCTAATAAGGTGTCGGTATAATATACTGGGGCGTGATAAATCACAACCAGAGGTCTCGCACCATTTAGATATCTTCTGTCAACATCCCCGAACATCGAGGTGCCGTTCAACATCCCAACTCCAATCGCTACTACGAACGATCTCACCCACGCTAGTGACGTCACTCCTATAGCACCCCAGATTGGGGCCCGGAAGGGAGGGACGGGTGGGTTCACTGGGCGGCACAGGTCTCTCGCCCAGAAATAGATTTTTCCTACGTCAAAATCCCTTTTCTGGGCTCTGACCTGTGCCGCCCAGTGAAATAGTGCCAGAGAATAGGGACCCAATATGGCTAACTACCTGGGGAGAGAATAACACAAAAATAACAATACATGGTGAAATTTAATAACAAAACAGGAGGGATAGGAATCCCATAGGCAAGTGATCAACATGGTTATGAGTGGAGAAAATCCACTGAAAACAATTAATAAGGTAACCCGTAGGTAAGTAATCCACAAGGTATGAATAGTAATAAATACATGGTAAACAATCCCATACAGGGATGATAATAAATCAAGCAGAACTGCGAATATAATAAAATACATAATATCAAAATTAAAATAAAATCAGCTCGAGGGATTAAGAACAGATGAATCAAAACAATTCGTAGAATATATCAATGTATAATAAAAATAATACACCATAAGGGTGTATGGCAAAGGACAAACCAAACCAGGTAGGAACAATAAGAAAGCCAGGCAGGAGGGAAAGAGGACAGAGCAAGACGTTGTGATTAGGACTCAGAGCCTTCAGGAGGAACTACATTCCCAGCTGCTACTGTTGCAAATTTAAGAGCTTCTAAAGGTTTTAGATAGTGGCGTTTAAAAACTTTAGGGGACTTCCAACCCGTATATTTTGTGAGCTCATCAAATTTCATATGATGAAAGAAGTTAATTGAAGTAGCCACAGCTCGAATATCACGGACATGTGGGAATGACTCAGGATTAGCTTGTTTAATAAAATAAAGAATTTGTTGTCTAATTCCTTTAAGGGTAATAGTTTCTCCATTCTCTCTAATAAATAAGGGCCCTGTGGAAGTAGTGGAAGTTCTACTTAAGTAGGATTTCAGGGTGGTAACTGGACACAGGGATGGATCCCGAGGAAGTGGAACAATCTTCCAGGGAGACCACCTGTTTTGGGGGTCCTCATTTTTACCCAGGAATACTTTGTTAGGGGAGAGAAGGACCTCACCCGAAGGGAGAAACTCGATATGACCTGGGTCTCTAGACAGGGCCGACAATTCTGAGATTCTAGAGCCAGAGGCGAAGCTCAAAAGAAAAAGTGTCTTTCTTAACAATGCCATATAGTTACAAGATTCATTCAAAGTGTCAGAGGCTAGCTTTAGGACATCGTTCAAGAACCAAGAAACTGCGCTAGGGCGAGTTGATGGTTTCAGTCTGGCACAAGCTCTTGGAATGGAAGAGAAGTATGAATCCGTCAGGTCAATGTCAAAACCGACATGGAAGATCTTTTTCAAGGCTGATTTGATCGTAGTAATCGTGTTGGCTGCTAGGCCCGATTCAAAGAGAGTTCTAAAGAATGTCACAGTTAGGTTCATCATCATTTTCTCAACTTGTGAGTCTTTCAAAAACTTTGCCAGTTTTTTGACGGCTGAGTCATATTGACGGAGGGTGGATTCTCTTTTGTCTGATTCCAGGAATAGGGTATTCAGAGGGTCAATGTTTGCACCCTTTTGAGCTGCGAGCTTCATGAAGTCCATAAAGTTAGGGCATTCAGAATCCTTGAGGAAGCTAACACATTGCGCGTTTGTACTACTTGTGTTAGAACAGGATTGGGTATCCACCGGGGGCGGAGGCCTAGCTCTAGTAACAAGGGGAACCAGTTGCTTTTGGGCCAGTTGGGGGCTATCAGAGCCACTCGGCCCTTGAAAGATCTGAGCTTGTGCAGTACTTTCAGTAGGAGATTTATCGGAGGAAACAGATAAATCGTCTTCCAAATGTTCCAGTCTAGTGACATAGCGTCCATGGCATAAGCCTGAGGGTCCAGGTTGGGGGCTACATTACATTCTAGTTTGCGATTGGATTCCGTCGCAAACAGATCCACCTGGAGACCCGGGACCTGAGATAAGATCCATTGGAAGGATCGATTGTCCAGTGACCACTCCGACTCCAACGGGGTCGTCCGGGAAAGTGCGTCCGCCACTACATTCCGGACCCCCGCCAGGTGGACTGCTGATAGATGCCACTTGTATGATGTTGCCATGGAGAAAATCGCCAACACAACGTGGTTTATGTGGGCTGACCTGGAGCCTCCCCTGTTGATGCAGTGGACTATGACTGCGCTGTCGAGGACCAGTCTGATATGGAGATTCCTGGCTGGGCTGATACGTTTTAGGGTAAGCAAGACTGCCATGGCCTCTAGGACATTTATGTGCATTTGTTGAAATATCGGAGACCATAACCCTTGGACTTTCTTGTGTTGAGAGTAACCTCCCCACCCTGTTAGGGAGGCGTCTGTATGAACGAGGAGTCCCGGGGCAGGATATTGCAAGGGAACTGACTTGGAAAGGTTCTTGACCTTCGTCCAAGGCTGCAGAATTTTCCTCAGGATTGGGGGAGGCGAGCTCGCCTGTCTCGACGTTTCTTGGTCGCTCTGGAGCGCCACACTCTGTTTATGTCCTTTAGTTTGGACTTTAGGACGATGTCTGTGACGGAGGCGAACTGTAAGGAACCTAGTATTCTTTCCTGGTTCCTTCTGGATGTCAACTTGTCCCTGAGAAACTGTTTCATGTTCCTCGCTATTTCTTTCCTTTTGGCAGGCACAATGTATGGGAATTTAGGTCCCATTGTAGCCCCAGCCACTGAAACTTGGTCTCCGGGACCAGACGGGATTTCTCGAGGTTGACCTGAAATCCTAAACGTCGAAGGAAGGAGAGGGCTCTGTTCGTCGCCATGTGGCAGTTCAGGACGTTGTTCGACCAGATCAGCCAATCGTTGAGATAAGCCACAATTTGAATTCCTTGGGTTCGAAGTTCCTGAATCACCGTCTCTGCTAGTTTGGTGAAGATTCTGGGCGCTATGTTGAGCCCGAATGGCATCACCCTGAAAGCATAGGTTTGTTTGCCCAGCTTGAAGCCTAAAAAGGGGCGAAAATGCCTTGCTATTGGAACGTGATAGTAGGCATCTGTAAGATCTATGGAGGTGGTGATGGCCCCACGGGGAAGTAGGGTCCGCACCTGCGAGACGGTAAGCATGTGGAATTTTTCGCAACGAATGAAGGAGTTTAGACAAGACAGGTCCAGGATTACTCTTCGTTTGTCTGAGCCTTTCTTTGGCACGCTGAATAAGCGACCTTGAAATTTTAAGCGATGCATGCTTTGGATTGCGTTCTTTTGCAACAGATCCTTTGTAAATGAACGTAGCTCTTCTGTTGGGAGTTGGTAGAAACTGTTTGGTGGAGGGGGTCCCTGTAACCAGCTCCACCCCAGACCTTTGGAAATTATGCTGGAAGCCCAATTGCTGAACTTCCAATGGTCCCGAAATTTGTATATTCTCCCTCCTACTTGCAACTTTTCAATGGCTTGATGATGATTTGCCGCCTCTGCCTCCGCGGAAAGCGTTGCCTCGGTGGGAACCCCTTCTGCCACCTCGGTTACGGAAGGCACCTCTGGAGCCCCTGTGGCGCTGGTAGCCTTGGAAAGAACCCTGAGATTTGTAAGTGGGGTTGAAGGTGGGGGAGGCAGCAAACGAAGTCGATGCGACTTGTGTCTGAGGGACCAACACATACTGCTGTTGGGGTTGGCCCTTAGAGGTAGAAGGCTGGGAGCCCTGTGAAACAGGGACAGACTGAACCGGGACAGGTTGCACTACTTGAAGAGGCTGTCTGAACTGCGAGGAGTGGAAGGGCCTCAACCTCTTCCTGCCACGAGCTGGAGTACCAGTAGGTTCATATTTCCTTTTGGGGACTAAGCCTCAAGGCTTTGGTTAACTCGAGCTGCCTCGCTAAGAACAGTGTTAACCAGATCCTCCGGGAAGAGGTCCGAACCCCAGACCGGGGCTTTGATGAGCCTATTGGCAATGGAATCTGGCATTATGGAAGTCATATGCATCAATCAACAAAGTTTGCAGAAGTGACTTCGTGAGGACCTTAAAGATAGGTTCCTCGTCGTAAGTGGCTACGGTCATCTCCGATAGAGCAGTAGAGTTAAGTGATCTACTGAGCCTACACCGGGTCTCAAACTCTATTTTGATTAGGGACTCCGGTAGCTTGGGGAGGCGTTCACTGAACTGCGTCGAGGCACAGTCCGGGCTCAGTTTGCCTACCGTAAAGGTAGACGGGGCGTTCCGCCAGCACTCATGGTCACCAGGAAAGAGAAGGGAAGTCAATTCCGTCTCTCGAAGCTGAGGTAAGGGCTTCTCTTCCTTGGAAGCCTAATAGGCTATCTCCATGATTTTGGTTGTGCATGGAGTAGGGGTATGCTCGTCTATCACAAACATAGTATACGAGTTCTTATGGGGTGTGAGCATTGTGTTCACTCAATTCCACTCGTTGAAGGCGCGGACCAAAAAAGACTGGGCCTGTTCCTTGGGGAAGATCACAGTCTCCTTAGGGACTTTATCTAGGCGGATCAGAGCCTCATCAGTCAAGCGAGCGAAGCCGGGAAAGGGAAATTGCAGACCCGGCGGGTAGAACTCGAAGTCTTCAATCGGTCGAGTTCCGAAACCTTCGATGGACAACATGCCGTCCGAGAGGGGGGCATGTAGAGCTAACCTCCAGGGGTTACTCTTTGTAAACGGTGGGAGCTTAGAGGCGTCGGGGATGGCATATTGCTGCTGTTGTGGCAGCTCCGAACGCATGAGTCCCTGGACTAGGTTCTTGACATTTGCAACCCTTTCTTGCTGTTGTTGCAGTCACGATGGCTTGCTGAGTGTGCGAAGACAACATCGTCTCGAAGCGAAAAAACAGCTTCTCCGAGAAATGGTTAAATGGTTCCGCCGGAGGGGGAACGGATGCCGAACTGGAGACTGGTCCTTGAGAAGTCGAGGGCACGGCGACGGAGTCTTTGGGGGCTCTAGTGGAGGAAGATTTGGATGACCTCGATGATTTTGAAGACTTGTGGGTCTTATGCAAAGGCCTGCAGAGATCAGCACCGGAAGTCCCCGGAAAACCTTGAAAAGAAGATTGGTTTGAAGTAGAAAAGAAAGTCGGGCTGAGGAGAGGAATCTCAGCCCGGGACCCACCTGACTCACCTATCTCCCTACCTGTGTCGGGTTCCTCAAGAACCATGGGTTCTACGTCTAAATTAAGGGTTGCGACGTCTTCCGTTATCGTCCCGCATGTCTCTTCTTGGTCCGGGGCCAAAAGCAAGGACTCAATGTTTTCGATGATGGAGTCCGCCAACTCCTTGGGGACCGCAGCTGATGTTTTTGCGTGCGGATAAAGGAGGGAACACCATGGTTCGGATAAAATGTAAGGTTTCTTAGCCTTTACATTCCGGGCGAAGCCGCCAATCCAGACCTTGAGGGTCGCTAGAGCCGAAGTCTTAGCGGGCTCGGAGCTCTGAAAGAGAACAGACTATTAGTGAAGGTAAGGAATTTTCATGCCGAAGAGAAAAGAGGGAGGACCAGGAGCCTCCGAACACGAGGCCCTAGAAGAGGGCATGCGAGGAGCAAAATAAAATGATGTAATTAAAATTAATTAATTGTAACTCCACTTACCAAGTCTGTAAAAAACGGCTAAGAATAATTCCACTTACCGATTCAGAGGTTAAGGTGGAGGCCAGCTTGTAGCATACTACACAATTGTCCGGATGCCAAACAGTGAGATCATCCACCAGGACAGCACAATGGGCATGTGAGCGACACACGTCGTGGCCGCAGGGTTGGCTAAGGACCGCCGAGCATGCCGTCATCGAACAGCGTACTGCCTGTAAAATAAAAGATACATGAGTATCCAGTAGGCAAGCTGGAGGAGCCCGGGGGCTCCGGGAGCTTAGAATACACCGCTGTAGCGGAAATAATAAACTTAAGCTGTAGAGCAATACAGATAAGAATAAGTCAGTCCGTAATCGTGATCATACCCGGGGGGGGGGAGAAGTCGAGAACAAGGGATTACAGTATATAGATATGTGTGAATATATAATGAGATTAATCCTAGTGGAAAAAGGTCACGCTGGTTCCGGGGAGACAACTGAGAGAGCCCAGGGCTCATGAAAACCTACCGGAGTAGGCGGACAGGGGAGTTGAGGGTCAAACCCGTCGATGGCACAAGGAATTAATCGAACTCGACATGGGAATAAGGCGAAGGCTACGTCCGGGGATCCTGAAGGAATAATAATGGTACGTGGAGTCCGTGGAGTGCGGAACACCATATGAGGAGGGGGAAATGGAGGGATCTGTAATGGGTCTGTGAGGTGCGGGACCGGGAGGGAGTAGCAGGAATAAAATGTGTATAAATATGAATATACACAACAAAAATCCCAGACCGAGCCGGATCCCACCCGCCTACCAATGGCCAATCGAGACGGCGGGGAGAAACAGCTACTGAAGGGTAGGGGAATACTGAACAATAATGTATAACAAGCCTCACACACGATCAGGGTCCGCCCGGGACGGAGCAAGGCGATATCTCCAGAGAAGATATGAAACATAAAAGCTGACTCCGAGCCTCAAAATGAGAGCGAGTGATGGCATCCCTGAAGTGGGGGTGTCGGGGTGTCGGGGTGGAGAAGGCTAACGAGTGGGGCAGAAGAACAGGCGTACCAACCTGAACTGAGACCCACGACAAAAGATCACACGGAAAGACCAAGATAATGAATAATAATAATATAACTGATATGGTAATAAATGAAAAAGGGAGGCATGCTGGACAATGATAATAATAAACATAAGATAGCACGAAGGGACGAACGGAGAGGAAGGGGAACACCAAGCCTAACAGCGCGGGGGAGACCGAGCTAGGCAGGGCTGCCAACATAACAAGGTGTCGGTGAGGTGCCGACAAAAAACATAAATTAAGTACTGCCTCGCGAAAGTCCCGACGAACTAGATAATACTAGAAAAATAACGTATACGCTAATATGATCGCTACTACGAACGAGAAAAACGTAAAACGAAGTAAAACTAGTAACGCCCGAAGGCGACCAGGCATGCCAACCTAAGTGAGCAAAGATATCGTAATATCATAAAATAACTGTTATCGTAATAACAGATAAATACCATAACATAATATAACACGGGATGTGAACCGTAGATACCCAGAAAGTTCAGGACGAGAAACAATCAGTATAGAAGACTGATTGCAAAGCGTCAAGAACGAGAGAGAGAGAGAGGAGGTATCCAGCCAGCATGGCGGACCCGATGCGGGGTCGCGTAATATAAAAACTAAGATAAATTAATAACCAAGGGCAAGACTACCTCCAAAATCTCAAAACTCATAGATCTGGTACTTAACTTAGGTGGAGTAACAGTAGAATCCGACATCCTGGGATAAATCCTGGGTAAACCAAAGGAAATCACACACCGAGAAAAGAATTACAGTGCCAAAGCAGGTGCTATGAAAAGGAGTGACGTCACTAGCGTGGGTGGGATCGTTCGTAGTAGCAATTGGAGTTAGGATGTTGAACGGCACCTCGCTGTACGGGGATGTTGACAGGAGATATCTAAATGGTGCGAGACCTCTGGTTGTGATTTATCACGCCCCAGTATATTATACCGACACCTTATCAGGTGAGCGAGCTGGGTTCAACCTAGCATTCCTATACAATTTTTTCTCTGGTAAATTCATAGCAGTTATTACCTTAGAAATGATGTAAAAGGAGCATTTCACTGGGCGGCACAGGTCAGAGCCCAGATATACAATAATAAAATCAAATTTAATTTTCAATAAATCACCTTTCATCCATACACTATAAACTGTAAACTAGTCACTTAAAAGTAATCTATGTGTTGCACACTTCAACCATATTATTATAATCATTGCTGGCTCGCAAATAAGAATGATTTAAATTTCTTTTTGAAAACAGATAAATTTCCACATTCCCTAATATCCACAGGCAGTGCGTTCCATAATCTAGGTCCCCTGACTTAAGTTGCCCTATCAGCTATTGCTATTCGCCTACTTGGAACCATCAGATTGCTGCTCTGCCTAGTTTGACGAGATCTCGTCTGCCCGATAGTTTCCAATCTCAATATTCTTTGGGTTATATGTTCATACAGTATTTTATGAATAAATATACAAACATCATAAACTTTTTTATTTTCTATCTTTAACCATTCCAGTTTTCTAATATACGGTGTGGCATGATCATATTTTTTCCCATCACCTGAGGCGACTTTCGATGCAAAATTTTGAATCTTCTGTATTTTTTGTGAGTTAAAATTTGAACACCAATTCCATATAGTGGAGCAATAGGATACTATGCTTATTGATAATGCTTCAACAACTAATTTTCTGCTTGCCTCATCAAAATTACCTTTATTTCTATTTAGGAAATACAGCACTCCCTTAGCTTTACTATATATCTTTTCTACACGATTATCAAAAGTAAAGAATCTATCAATAATTACACCAAGATTTTTTACGCTTTCACTTGGTTTGATGTTGTCATTATTTTTCTTTAATTGAAATATTGTCTGGCAGTCGGTTAATATATTGACGAGATCCTATAAACAAAAATTGAGTTTTATTGGCATTAATTTTTAAGCCATTTTCAGAAAAATATTTGTTTACTTTCATTAATTTTCTTTCAGTTTGATTGAGAATTTCTGCTACGTTATCGATCACACTGGAGTGAAGAAATTGCGCATCAGCAGCATATTGGACTAACATGTCAGCATCATTTATATCAACAAGGTCATTTACGTAAATATTAAATAAAATTGGTCCAAGAACCGAGTCTTGTGGTACTCCATATTCCACTTTATGTCTGCTTGAGATGTGGTTATCTATTTTTACTGATTGAGTCCGACCTGTCAGATAATCTCTAAACCAAAAATCACCGATACCTAAATCAATCATCTTTTTAAGTAGCAGTTTATTGGAAACCGAATCAAAAGCTTTTGACAGATCACACAAAGTAAGCAAAGATATTTTACTATTATCAATATTTTCGTGAATCTGTTCACATATTATTGTTAGAGCAGTTTCTGTAGAAAAATGTTTTCTGAAACCATGCTGAGTGATAGATAACAATTTCTCTGACTCCAAGTAGTCGTATAGTTGGTCGCTCACAATTTTCTCCAATACTTTTGACATAATAGATAATAAAGATATTGGTCTAAAATTACTGGGATCATCAACGTCACCTTCCTTATAAAGCGGATTTACTATATTTCCATTCAATTGGGACCTTGAAATGTTTATAATTACAGTAAGATAAAGGCCTATGACTGACATTGAATCTTTTAAATATCGACTCGTAATGTTATCAGGACCATGAGAATTTGTGTCCTAGAAATATTAACCACCTGAACCATCTTTCCAACATCAACCGGACTTGGCCTAAAACATTCTCTTCTATGGATAATATGCTGATTGTCTTGTAATGTGGAATTTTCCTCACTCACTTCCCTATTTGTGTTCACCTCCTTATATACTTTCTTGCCAACGTTCGCAAAGAATTCATTAAATCTTTCGCTAGTTTCTTCCGGATTTTCTAGGTTACTCCTCCTTACTCCTGTTTTCTCATTTGGAATAATTTTATTTATCACTTTCCACATAATTTTACTGTTAAATTTTAGCTGGTTTTGATTGTATTTAACTCTTGCAAATTCCATCATTGATTTTACTTTATTCTTTGATAGTTTATATTGTTCTATAGAGCTTTGATCTTTGACTAAATCTCTCCTGTTTCTTAAATGATCGCGGTTTTTCATAGCCTCTTTGATTTCGGTGCTTATCCACGGAGCCGGTGGCCTTTATATTTCCTTTATTTCCGTTGGTGCAACTATTTCTATACAAGTATTCATCACCGTTTTTAAAATAAACGCCTGTTCATTCACATCGTCTGTTTGGAGTATTTTGTCTAATAAATGAGTGTGGTTTCTAAAAAGCGTAAAAAATAATTCTTTCGTTCTAAATGTTTTTATTTCTGGGTAACGTTTAGGTTTACTAATATCAAGAGTACAGAAAATAAGATCATGATCCGATATGTGGGATTTTACTACACCTGATGAAAGTACCATATTTATACTATTCGTTATTATAACCTCAAGAAGTGTTTTAGAAGTCTCCGTTATCCGAGTAGGCTCTTTAATTACTTGGTTCAAGTTCTCCATACTTAGTATTTTTTCCAGTCTAGAATATTCATTTAGCAAGTCATCATTCAAGTCTCCAAGCACTAACATTGGATGTTTTTTTTTAAGGAAATAAGATGGAACATTTCTTGAAGATAGATATACATTTCCCTAGAGGAATTTGGATTCCTATATACAGCACCAACAATAATGGATGGTAGTTTTCTACACTGTACTTTTACCCAAGTGCTTTCAATACCCTCAACATCTACTAAAACTGCACTAAGGTTATTTCGGACATAAATACAAGTGCCACAACCCCGTCCACTGTTGCTTCAGAACAAATTAAAACCATCAATATTTACATATCTGTCAGGGATATTTTCTACAAACCATGTTTCACTTATGCACAAGATATCAATATCCCTTTCATTAGTCAATAACTTAACTTCCTCTAAGGATGATATTAGTGATCTCGCATTTATGTGTTCTACATTCAGTTTATCTTTTCTACAGATGGCCCTACCTTCTTTGCCAGTTTCCTAATAATAGTTACTCTGGTTTTTATACTGACAAAATTTGCTTTTGTGTCCTAATTGTTCACAGGTACCACATCTCAGCTTGTGGTCAAATCTACATGTAGCTACTTGATGGTTTCTTTCCCCACAGTTAAAGCACCCATGCACTGTATTTCCCTCTCCCACTCATTTGCTCCCCTGTTACCCTTCTTCATATCTATGAAAAGGAATTATACCTATTATGCTCTGGTTGTCTTACATACATTTCTCTCCAGAATTCCTTATTATGATTTACCATGTTCCTGCCAGCGTTACGACGCTCTACTTTATTCCAGGTCTCGGGTTTGTTATTTTGAAATACACTACAGGCCCTCCTCATGTGTCTATTTGAAAAAATTCCCTTATTTTTAGAAGGTATCATATGTGTAGACTCTGCGCTCAGTTTCTCCCAATTTTTACTTAATTGAAAATGGGTACAGTGCTTAGATATTGCATTCAACAATCTCAAAATCCCATACCTGTTTAGAAAAACTCCCCTATTTTCTTCATTATCATCAAAACACATCGAGTCAACGTCTCCTGTACCCAATCTAAAAAGCAAATGTTTTTATAATTGATACTCCATTATCAACACTCCAGTTTATTATTGTCGTCATTTATTTTCTCGTCGTATTCCTCAACTTGCATTACAGGTGCAATCTCACAAATATACAAATCCATATTTTCATTCCTTTGCTTAAGACATGCAATAAGGGATCCAAGAGCAACAAAGATGTCATCTGCCGTTGCCCAATCGAGAATATCCTGTAGTCCACAATAAAAAATACATCTACCTGGTGTCCACGTCAGTTTTTCCGAAACCCAGCATTTAATGAGATCGCTGTTTCCTTTTTTGATTGTTCGAATCAAACAATGGCTTGATATATCAGATGGTCGAGCTGAGAGAACGTTTGTATCTCCAAGAAGCAAGGTTTTCTCAGTATTTAAGCTATGTGATGACGTCACTCTCATTGTAGTGGTTTCATCGGACGAAGTTCCCGTAAGCCTCCTCACTTGTTCCTCCAATGTAGACAGTCGATCATTTAGTTTGTTTATAGTGACTTGAGCAGCTTTCATCACCACGTTCATTTCTTCTATTTCTAAATCACGGATGTTATCCTTTCTTCCAGTTCTTCAATTTCTGATACTTCCTCTTGTGACATAGCTCCTTTTTCTTGAGCAACTGCTTGAAGTGATCACCGTTTTTTCCATTATCATATCAACAAGCTTCTCCTTCGTCACACAAACTTTGGTAATACCAAGGTCACAACAATGCTCCTGTAATTCAGCTTTGCGAAAATTACTATGAAGATACTCCCAAGTAGGATTATTAAGAGAGAAATTATAATTTGTTGAAGCCATTCTATATAATGCTCTAAAACCTCCAAGGTGTTTGGTGCTATTCACTGTCTTGTGATTGGTTACTTTTGAAGTTTTGTCATTAAAACGTCACAGATGTCATGGGTAGATAGAATAATATAGAAAAGAATGTTAAAACATGTGAATTTTCTACTCTTGAGAAACAGAGAGAGAGGAGGTCCCGCCAATGTTTACAAAACTGTCACCGTCAAGATATGTGCCTAGGCTGGCGGTCCTTAGGCATAACGATCCCCTGTCTGAAGACCAAGGCGTCAACGTTATGAGGAGAACCATAGGACAAGAAGAACAGTGTTTGTCGCCGAAGAATATACATTAGCTGGAGGTAAACAGACGCCTCGCTTCAATTATAGGGCGATATGGATTTTGATTACACCAGCAGAGCGTTCGTCTAGGTGTTATCAGAGGCATGGTTTTAAGGAACACCAATGAGGATGAAGAAACAAGAAAATTTCCTTATATGGAACTGTCCATAGTTAACCACTCCCATACAGGGATATATAAACTTCCACGCGAACGAGAGAAAGGAGAGTACAAAAGACAGAACAGGAGTAAGAACAAGAGAGAGAGAGAGAGAGAGAGAGAGAGGGAGAACAAGCTCAGGGAAGAAGAGAAGACGTAAGGACCAGAATGCAGACGTAACCAGCTTTGTCCGAGATGTCAGAACGAGTTGCCCCCCGCCCTCATTACCGACCACGAAACGCCTGGACCTGAAAAATCTACGTTCCTGTCAACCGTCAAGAGCTGCTGTGAAGAGTAGTATTTTTTTTGTATTATCTATCTACTATCTTGACTGTTCCCCTATTTGCTGGAGTGTAGTTTAATCAAATGATTTTCTTTGTTTAGTTCAGTGCTTCCTAAGTACTCAATCAAGAAACATTTACCTTTGACTAGTTGTAAATAAAATTATGTTTTCTTTTGCGAGTTTTCTTTCTATATTTCCTTTTGTTTGATTGCTTATTGTAGTTGAAAAGTCCCTATTTCATTAATCAATTCAACAGAACCTGGTTCGATCCCCACGAGGATCGTAACAGTTGGCGACCTTTGCCAGAATTTTCGACTACATAATCAATTGAAACAGGGAGAATATAGAAGGAAGCAGAATGAGTGCGATTACGAGAGATTTGATAGATTCAGGTAAACTTCTTGGTCTAGATGGCGATGATCTCCGTGATTATGTTATTAAGAGAGAACAGGAAGTGTTAGAGAGAGATGAAAGAACAGCTGAAAGAGAAGAAAATGAAAGAAAACGAGAAGAAAATGAAAAACAGCGTAAGCATGAGTTAGAAATGGCTCGTTTAAGACAAACTCTTCATAACAGTCGGTCAGGTAGCAGATCAGGGAGTAATTGATCTTTAAATAGTGACACTGATAGTTTAGATATGAGTGCAGTGCTCAAACTTATACCGAAATTTGATGAGGAAGATGTTACGAAATATTTTATGTCTTTTGAAAAGTTAATGAACAGAGTAGGCTCTCCTAAAAAACAGTGGACTTTGTATTTACAATCAGTTTTAAGTGGTAAAGCACATTCTGTGTATAGTTGTTTGTCTGAGGATGAAAGTGAAGATTATGATACTGTGAAAGAAACCGTACTTAGTGCAAACAGATTGGTACCAGAGGCGTACCGTAAGAAGTTTAGAAGTTTGAAAAAAGATGATACTAGTACTTATGTAGAGTACGGAAAGAAGTTAGAAAGATCCTTTTGTGATTGGTTGACTTCCGCTGAAGTCGATAATTTTGAAGATCTCAAGAACTTAGTTTTGCTAGAAAGTTTCAAAGATAACATATCCCCAGACATCAAATTATATATAGAAGATAGGCGTGAAACATCTTTTGCCAGTGCTACGAGATTAGCAGATGAGTACAGTCTCACACATGGTTTAAGTGGCAGTTAAAAGAAAAACGATCTTTTGTCAAGTAAGGCACAACATAGTAAAGGCAGTTCTAACAATAACGATAATAGGAACCGGGATTATTATAATCATTATTATTGTTACACGTGTGGGAAGGAAGGACATATTTCTCGGTACTGTAGGAGCCAATGGGTAGTCAGTAATTCAGAGGTCACTTGTTACAATTGTAATAAGAAAGGGCATATAGCTAGGAATTGCACAGTAGAAAGTACGAATGTGAAGAAACCTGTGTCACTAGTTAAGAATCTTTCTTCAGGAAGGAATAGTCTCTTGAAAGAAACTAGGAAACATTATGGTGAATTTTTGTCTGAAGGTTTAATTTCTTCTCTTAAAGGAGGTGATTCAAGGGAAGTAGTTTTGCTTAGAGATACGGGAGCGGCCGTATCACTCGTTAGGAGAGAGAGTGTACCAAGGAATGTAATAATCAGCATGAAAGAAAAAGTTATGCTAGGTGGGTTTCCGAACACTTGTGTAGTTTGTCCTTTGTTAAAGATGAAATTGGAAAGTCAGTTAGTAACAGGAGATGTAAAACTAGCAGTCGTGGATACTTTGCCCGTAGACGGCCTTGACATTATTGTTGGCAATGATTTAACTACCTCCAAGTGTGTGAATCCTATTTTAAGTGAAGTTCAAGTGCCTGACATGATAGTAACCAGGTCAGGATTAGATACAGATATTGACTACGGTCATAGGTTGTTCGAGGATTCGAACGTAGGTAATATAGGCAGTGATGATGAGCTTAGCATGCGTGTAGCTGAGGAAACTGACTCTACAAATGTTGATGATGTGAGCAGAGATGATGATGTAGCTGTCGAAAGAAGTGATGTACAGATTAGTGTTTCAGAAACTAGCATATTGAATAAGGATGAACTAGTTAAGATGCAGAGGGAAGATGAAACACTAACTAGAATTTTTGAATGTGAATTGGATGATGAACCTGAAAATGTTTGTAAGGAAACATTTAGTCTAAAAGACGAACTTTTGTGTCGCTATGATCGTCCTAAGACAGGTAGCAAAGAGGAGGTCATAGAGCAATTAGTAACTCCTAGGAAACTTCGTGAATCAATTTTGAAATTAGCACATGATGAACAAGGACATTTAGGAGTAAATAAAACATTCAAGTGTATAATTAAACGTACTTTTGGCCTAAAATGAAAAGTGATGTGAAGAGATATGTTTTAAGTTGTCACGAATGTCAAATGGCTGGCAAACCTAATCAAGTAATTCCCAGGGCTCCATTATGTAATATCCCATCGGTAGGAGAACCTTTTGAGAATGTCGTAATTGATATCGTAGGCCCTTTGCCCAGAAGTAAGGGAGGGAATATCTATCTATTAACAATCATTGATAGACTAACACGATATCCAGAAGCAATCCCAGTAAGAAATTGCAATGCAAAAACTGTAGTTAAACGCTTGCTGAACTATTTCTCTAAATTTGGACTTCCTTGCATTATACAGAGTGATAATGGTAGCAATTTTGTATCAAAGTATTTCAGAGATAAAATGAAAGAGTTGGGGATTAAACTTGTAACTTCCACCCCGTACCACCCTGAATCACAAGGAATTGTTGAACGTTTTCATCAAACGTTGAAA
This sequence comes from Palaemon carinicauda, assembly GCF_036898095.1. NCBI lineage: Eukaryota > Metazoa > Arthropoda > Malacostraca > Decapoda > Palaemonidae > Palaemon > Palaemon carinicauda. The sequence continues at coordinate 101,919,360 of NC_090728.1, forward strand.
AGTTGCTTAAAGAAGTTGTGTAATAATTTTGAACATGATTGGGAAGAAAAGTTACCTTTTGTCTTGTTGGCTTTACGATTAACTCCTAATGACACCACGGGATTTAGTCCTTTTGATTTGTTGTTCGGTCTCACTGCTAAAGGACCTAAAGAAATTTCAAAGTGTAAGTGAATGCAAGAAGAAGGTAGAAAGGATTATATACAGAATATCGAGGATCACAAAGAGGATTTAAGGAAAGCCTGGCAGATGGCAAAAGAAAATGAGAGCAACCGTCAAGGGGAAACTAAAAGAAAGTACGATCTCAAAGCTAAAGACAGAATTTTCCATGTGGGTGCTAAAGTCTTAGTATTAGTCCAGAAAGAAGGTCCCTCATTATCGTATAAGTTCGAAGGTCCATTTCCTATCATAGAAAAAAGGGGAAATTTGAATTACTTAATTGATATGGGTAGGCGTAGAGCTAAGTGGTTGCACATCAACTTGCTAAAGAAATATAATGAACGTCCAATGCCAGTTGTAACCGTGTCGCAGAGAGAGATTACTTTTGAGAAGAACTCTGATGTTCTTAATAATTTCACGTTGTTTAATTCTAGCTTAGAGGAAGAAAAAACAAGGGAATTATTGAATGTGTTTTCAAATTATCCAGAAACTGTTAGTGATAAATTGGGTTTGACTAATCTTCTAGAACACGATATTGAGTTGCAGGACACAAAACCCATTAGACAAAGCCCTTACCGTCTAAGCCCAGAAAAAGCAAATTCAGTTCGACAGGAAATTAAGTATATGCTAGACAATGGTTTGATTGTTCCTAGCGAAAGCGACTGGTGTTCTCCAATAGTTCTTGTTAAGAAGGAAGATGGATCAGATAGGCTGTGTATTGATTTCAGAAAAGTGAATAGTGTTACGAAACAAAGTAATTTTCCTCTCCCCAGGATAGAAGATTGTTTAGATAAAATAGGAAATGCTAAGTTTATTTCTAAACTTGATTTGGCCAAAGGTTATTGGCAAGTACCTTTAAGTAGTCGAGCACAGAAAATATCTGCTTTCATAACACCTTTCGGTAGTTATGAACCCAAAGTTATGGCTTTTGGTCTACGAAATGCAGCGAGTACTTTTCAAAGATTAATGAATAGAGTTTTAAATGGAATTGATAACTGTATTGTGTATTTGGATGTACTTGTAATATTTTCAGATACGTGGGAGCAACATTTATGCATTTTGGCTAAAGTATTAGCAGTCCTTGAAAAAGCAAAACTTGTTTTAAATCTGAAGAAATGTGAATTCGGAAAAACCTCGATCACATATTTGGGTCATAAAGTGGGTCAAGGTAAGATTTGTCCAAAAGATGGGAACATAGAAGCTATCATCAACTTCCCAATCCCTACCAGTAAAAAACAGGCAATGAGATTCATTGGAATGATTTCATATTTCCGCCGATTTGTTCCTAATTTTTCAGAAATAAGTGCTCCAATAACTAATCTTTTCAAGAAAGGACGAAGTTTTGTATTTGATAATGGATGTATCGAAGCTTTCAATAAGTTAAAGGCCATAATGATTCACGAGCCCGTACTAATGTTGCCCGATTTTAGCAAGGAATTTAATTTAGCGATAGATGCAAGTGATATTGGAATAGGAGGAGTTCTGTTACAAGAAGTGAACGGGACCAAGCACCCTGTAGCTTATTATTCGAAGAAGTTAAATAAAGCACAGCAGAATTATTCAACCATTGAGAAGGAATTGTTTAGTTTAGTATCAACTTTACAACATTTTGAGATTTATGTACGTAGTGGTCATGTTTTAACTGTGTATACTGATCACAATCCATTAGTTTACTTAGATACGTTTAAGAATAAGAATAAACGTCTCATGCATTGGAGTTTGGAATTACAAGATTATTATTTAAAGATAGTTCATATAAAGGGAAAGAATAATGTAATAGCTAACAGTCTTTCTAGAGACTTTTCAGAATGATATGGACGTTTGTTTTCTTTCTGTTTTTGTTTTGTTTTTCATCTAGCAACACGTAAGAGTGTGTTTTGGTTTTAGTTACATGATACGAGGGTAATGAAGTAATTGTCTCTCAGTTTAGGGATAAGTGATTTTCTCCTTTGATAATTTCGTTTGAAAAAAAGATAAAATCAGTAGATTTTCCTTTTTTTTCTCTTTTAGGGGGACGTGTCATGGGTAGATAGAATAATATAGAAAAGAATGTTAAAACATGTGAATTTTCTACTCTTGAGAAACAGAGAGAGAGGAGGTCCCGCCAGTGTTTACAAAACTTTCACCGTCAAGATATGTGCCTAGGCTGGCGTCCTTAGGCATAACGATCCCCTGTCTGAAGACCAAGGCGTCAACGTTATGAGGAGAACCATAGGACAAGAAGAACAGAGTTTGTTGCCGAAGAATATACATTAGCTGGAGGTAAACAGATGCCTCGCTTCAATTATAGGGCGATATGGATTTTGATTACACCAGCAGAGCGTTCGTCTAGGTGTTATCAGAGGCATGGTTTTAAGGAACACCAATGAGGATGAAGAAACGAGAAAATTTCCTTATATGGAACTGTCCATAGTCAACCCCTCCCATACAGGGATATATAAACTTCCACGCGAATGAGAGAAAGGAGAGTACGAAAGACAGAACAGGAGTAAGAACAAGAGAGAGAGAGAGAGAGAGAGAGGGAGAACAAGCTCAGGGAAGAAGAGCAGACGTAAGGACCAGAATGCAGACGTAACCAGCTTTGTCCGAGATGTCAGAACGAGTTGCCCCCCGCCCTCATTACCGACCACGAAACGCCTGGACCTGAAATATCTACGTTCCTGTCAACCATCAAGAGCTGCTGTGAAGAGTAGTATTTTTTTTGTATTATCTATCTACTATCTTGACTGTTCCCCTATTTGCTGAAGTGTAGTTTAATCAAATGATTTTCTTTGTTTAGTTCAGTGCTTCCTAAGTACTCAATCAAGAAACATTTACCTTTGACTAGTTGTAAATAAAATTATGTTTTCTTTTGCGAGTTTTCTTTCTATATTTCCTTTTGTTTGATTGCTTATTGTAGTTGAAAAGTCCCCATTTCATTAATCAATTCAACAGAACCTGGTTCGATCCCCACGAGGATCGTAACAACAGACAACAAAAACAAAACGTCACAGTTCATCTGCTGCGCATGCGCAAACTCGGGTAAACCTTTAGATGGAAAGTTATAGAGACTTCAACTGGAAAATTTATCCTTCAGATTTACTGAGTACCAGTCACTACTCAGTCATGCAGACGACGCAGTAAGGATGACGTCATCATTTAAAGACCGCTATATCTTCATTGTTCGGAAAATGATTGACTATTTGTTCTTTTTATGACCTTAGGTAACATTGGCCTTGCTATAAAGTTCCCGAGGACGTTGTGAAACCACAATCTACATACGAACTTCAAGTAAACAAACACATGCATTATAACTTCTATACGTCTTTAGAAACTATGGCTGCTGTTCTCGTAGGAGTAGATTTCGTTCAACTACGCTCTACAAATGCCTTCCATTTCTGCCAGACGTACGATATCTTGAAACATAAGTAAAAAAATTGGTATAAAGATGCAAAAATACACACAAAAAGACGATTTTGTCAAACTCAGTCATGCAGACGACACAGTAAGGATGACGTCATCATTTAAAGACCACTTTATCTTCGTTATTTGTAAAAATAATTGGCTGAAACTTCTGGGGAGCATGTACGATATGTTTACGCATACATAGAAGCAATAAAACAATTTTCGATTTCTGAAAGTTGTTATGTCAAAACACCATGGGGGACGGTCTCCTTAAAAGCACAAGGCCTTCCAAATGTCTAAACATGTCTAAGTAAGGGAGACAGAAACAAAGCTCCTAGGATAGGTATTTTTTTAAAGTCCTGTAACAAGTGAAAGTGAGGCATAAAAGAGCAAAGACTTATGAAGAACAGTAAGAAAAAAAATAATAAAAAATTAAAAAAGTAAATAAGAATAAAATTCTTCTAAAAATTAGTAAGCTAAGTTCAGTCAAGTTAATCTTAAGTTTAACTGTTGCACTACATAGTGTAAGGAACAATGTAAATACTTCTTCCCCATAATTATCCCTACATTAAGGGGTCAGTTGCCTGATGGGGCCTCTCCACTACCTTCGATCAAAGGCATCCTCTTCCACCAAACCTCTTCTCTCCATATCAGAATTCACCTTATTTTGCCATCTAATTCTCTGCCTCCCTCTTGATCTTCTCCTCCTTACAAGTACAGTACCTCCAAAGCACTCCTCACTTCCTCCTTACCATCCTTAATACATGCCCATACCATCTCCCTCTTATCATCTTGGTAATCTTTATTATACAGTACCGTCCAACTCTCTCCTTCCCTTCTTCCTCCTCTGTACACACTGCCCTTAGTCACTATTATCTGTCTCGAAAGTAAGAACTACATAATAAAATAAAATTTTATTCCAAATCACATTCAGCAATCATTTTTATTATTTTGTGATTGTATGTAAGTACCATAGCAATCAAAAACATGTTTTTCCATTGTTATATTATTGATTTCGGTGATTTTAAGAGGGCGGGAATGCATTAATTTTTTTCAGTTATTCTACGTGAGAAAAATGACTTGAGATTCGAGCAAGTTGATATACGAGCTCGGTCCTGGAACAAATTATGCTCGTATGTTAAGGTATTACTGTACTGTGAATATTATATAAAAAACATGAAATATTGTAACTTACGTTTCTAAAGCATTTTCTTTCAGTGACACAGATATGATGAAGGGAGACGAGTTAGCCGACACCCTGTAATAACCGGCTGTTATTGGATAACTCATTGTCATCTTATGAATCGTACAAATTGTTGACTTATTTACTTGATATGCACACCCGATATTTGCCATCTTCTCACAGCTATGTAGTTTCTTGATAATGGCTTGCCCTTTCCACGACTACTAATAATCTGCTTATCAGCCATAGTTAATGTTACTGTATTGTGATTTACAGAAATAAGACAAAAATACGGTGGAGGCATTACACACAAACAGCTACAAGGATCACAATAGCAAACACAATTAATTTTGAATAAAGGAGGTTTGGGTGGCAGCATCGACATCGGGACCTAGTCAGGAGTGGCGCCAATTTCAAAAATTATAATTCCAGAGAGTTTACAAACATATTCCTAACTTGTGGAAGCTTGCATTTGTAAATCTGAAAGTTCATAAATCATATGTTCATACCTTAAAGACTATCTGTAATAATTATGATAGAGGAGTTTATTTTAATTGAAAATTGTATAGAAATCCCTTTTTATGAAAAAAAAATTCAAGAGCATTTACTGATCACCATCAGTATGCTGAAAGAAAAAAGTTTATTGGGAAAGCTCCTGATACTTGTAAACAAGTTGAATGCTTGCTAGGTACTAAACGTTTGCTTGACCAGTCCTATGAATACGCGGCTGCTATCTGTTTTCTGTATAAATTTCATATTTGGTCCAATACCTGCCCTCACCTAGATGTAAATCTCGTTTTCCTTGGAGGATACTGTGATTTTTAGCAAATATTTCCAAAAAATAAGTATTCATTTAGGGTTACATAAATGTATCGGAAAGTTTTTTCAATCAAATTCACACCTACTTGAAAAGTTCCTCGGTCAACTAATTTAAATGTCATAAACACTGCTCCCTCTTGATGAATGGATGTGGAATGTGGAGGCATAGATCCAGGAGTTATACCACCAATATCAGCATGGTGACCACGGCTAGCAACATAGAAAACAGGACGTCGTACATCCCTGAAAATTTCAAGAGAATGTTTAGGTTACTTTTAAGTTGACAATTGATAGCAAAAGAGCATAATGGACACAAAAATATGTGTTAAATTGCCTTACACATCATATGGAATGAATTATTTCATCATGCAAAATTATTACAATACTTATTTTTTGGGATCGGGCCATGTTGTCCTGATGGAAGGGTTCCTTTAGGTAGGCTTCTATGGGATATTTGCTACAGTGATACTCCCAGAGAAATAAACCAAAGGTCTCCAGGATTCTAACTCCTGGTACGAGTATCCAATTAAGGATATCGCATAATATCAGGGGACGTATTTTTTAGATACGACACATAGCAATCTTCACCCCGAATAGATTTAACTCTTTGATGTAAAGGGGAAGATCGGCAAAAGAAGGGGGTGCCAATCTAGGTACCCAGTGGACCTCCTATCTGCACTCCTACCGCGTGCTATTCCTTTCCTTGTAGCGCTCTAAGCTAGGTGTTCTCCCACGTCAACCCGGTGTTTTGTTACAAGTTATCGGAATATTCATCGTGCAATCTCCAGCATCTTCATCTTCTGGAAACTTGAGTATTAATTCTTTCCTGTGTATAATCTAAGTGTGTTTGGTTGAGCATTGCCGAGAACCGGAGGCATCCATTTTACGACTGCAGTCGCCCGTTACAATTGCATTTATTTAGTCAGTAGGGTGACAATTCCCGGTATTAAGCTATAATATTAGCTAGTTAGGCAAATTATACAAGTGAAGATTTTGCATACATGTATACTGTATTACGTATTCGTCTTCCTATTATGTAACTTTACTTATCGTACGCAGCGGGAACCCCGACAGTACCAACCTTGGCCGGGGATCCTACCAGAGCTAGGCTACTCTCGCTCATATATACGTTAGTAAAGTATTTCCCCACGTTTAGCCTCGCCCTATCGTTCCTTATTGATTCGGATGAGAATTTACATTCTCTAGAATCTATGGATAAGTTACGATATACATTCTCTCTCAGAAAAAAAGAGGCTAAACCCTTCCTCCCTCCTTGAGTGCCGGCGCCGCTACAGGCGGCAACTACTGTCTTTCTTCATCGCCGACTTATAGAACAGAGTTCTTGCCACCTCCGGCTTTGATTTAGATAGTAACTAACTCAGGGTGCCCTTTTCTTGCCGCCGACGATGTCGTCAGCAAAGGAACCATGTTTCCTCTGCCGCCGACGATGTCGTCAGTACAGGAGGCCATGCTTTCTCAGTTCACTGTTGAAGGTAGGTGGCATACTTGCCGCCACCTCTCATTTCAATGAACTATAAGACCCTTACACTTCCCCCTTCTGTCCTTTAGTGACGTCATAGCTGTCACAATACTCTTTCACCGGTATTCTAACAGTCATCCCGGCTTGCTAGGTTGACTGCGTTACCGGCTGGTACCCTGGCAGTAGCAGTTAGTTCAGCCGCCTCAGCCACCTTCCCCCTCACTTCCTTCCTTCACAGGAAGTGAATATTATTGGGGGGAAGATTGAGTAGGCTCCTGACGGCTGCCGGCGAGAATTCTAACATACTTTGGGAAGTCCTCAGCCCTCTCTTGGACTGCCATCCACAATTATTGCCGGCGGCGGCATAGCCGGCGACATGCTTTTTGTGGATGGGTGGAAGCCAGAATCAGACAGATTCTTACCCCTTCCATTGGAACTCTCATTCTGGCAAGGAGACAGTAGGTGGCTTGATAGTCCTCCTACACTTCCAATTGTTGTGATAAACCATAACAATAGGAAACTCTCCTTCCTTAATGCTTTTTCTCTCTCTATCAGTTAGTGCTGCCAGGTACAGTACTAACCTAACCCAGGCAGTGCCGCTGGCTAAACTACAGTATACAACTATACAGTAGTACACATGTTTTCTAACATACTCTGTGTTTCCTATCGCAGTCAACTGTTGGGACCATGATATTATGTTGAGGCTGAGTACTCCCTCAACACGCAGATGGTTTTTTCGATCATAAGGACCCTAAAAAATCACCGATCAGTATTAATATATACTACAAGTGCATAATGTTAGTATAGACACTTACTAACTCTAACTCTAGTTCCTAGAGTTTCTTCTACCTTGTATTCTCCCTACCAGGGAAACCAAATATTATTACTAATGGAGGTCTCAGCAATGGCCTGGGAGAGAAAACACAGATATGTGTCTTCTCTACTTCCTTTCAAGCTTACTATCCTAAGCTACTATAACAATAGTGATTACTATTGTTAATAAAAATGTATGCTTTTATATCAATGATTTAAAAAACATGATACTCCCTGAGCCCTTTTCCTTTACAGGAGGAGCCGATGGAGAAGTGTGCAGCATTGTTCTGCAACCACAAGGGCAAAGACTTTTGTGGACACACGATGTGCAGGACTCATGCCCCCTGCTGCATCGTGTCAGGAGTCCTTAAGTATTGGGACCCAAAGGGTTGCCCCACCTGCTCAACCCTGCTGGCCACCGGCTTCGGAGAAGCCCTCCCAGTCAACATAAAGACTAGGGACACAGCGAGGGAGACCCTTCGCAAATGGGTAAGAGGGTTCCAAAAGAACTCTCCGGGACCGTACTTACCCAACGACTCCCTAAGGTGCCTTATGTTCCCCAAGGCTCTATCAAATGCGGTAGTGCCCCAGGAACAGGTCCAGCCGCCTCTCGTACAACTGAAGAACGACGCGGACATAAATAAGGCACTGGAAGGCATGGACATCCACCAAGAAAGGATGACAGAAATGTCCACTGACACGGAGCAGGACCTACTGCAAGGAGGCCCCGAAGAAGACGTGGAACATCCACAAGCGGAGGAAGAAGGATCCATTTCAACAGGAACCAAAGACCCTCAGTTCGCCGTGACAGCATACCAACCTATGCCGTCAACCTCTTCAGCCCCAACTCCTCAACCAGTTGCACAGTTTGACAAGAACAAAGCGATCCTCACGTAGATCCAACGGATAATGGAATTGTTCCAGAAGGAAAAGGAAACGATGAAGCAGTCAATCAAGCAGCAACAGATACTGCTGCAGGAAAGGGCGGACCACCCTGGACCTACCAGGGGCTCCACTAAGAAGCCCCTTAGAGTGTTGGATCTCCCTCACTGCTCCGAAACCAACCCCTGGAGATATGCGGAGCATATGCCCATGATGAATGGGAAATTATTCGTCTCAGAGAAGTTGGGGGCCAAACTGATTGAAGATCTCGAGTTCTGGCCTAGCTTTTGAGCTTACCCAGACTGTTACCTGAGACTGCGGGATGAACATGCAGCCTGTGAGGAAACGGTACCCAAAGAAGTCATTGTCTTCGTGCATGACAAGATGCAAGCCATCCTCCTGAAAGCCTTGAAAGGAGCCTGTACACCAACACCAAAGTCTCAGCACTGAGCAAGAGACACCCCACCTTTCTTGCTCCTTCCTCCATCTCTTTCCCCTTTTTGGAGAAAGCACTAGACTTAGCGTCAAGGCAGTCGACGAGAGCAAACCCTGCCCAACCCTAGAGGAATGCAAACCATTCTCTCTAGCAATGCCTGCCTATGAGGAGAAGTGGAAAGATGTCCACCTAACCTTCTCCGTCTCTAAGTTAGATTCAGAGATAGCAGGCCAGCAGTTCAATGAGAACCTTCCGAAGTTGCCAGACCATCTTCTGAGGAGGGAACAGGAGACGAAGGAGAGACTTGCGGCCTCCCTTTCTCATCAGAACTGCCTGGAAATGAGCGCAAGTCTACATAACGCCCTAGAAATGTACATAATCCTGGCTAAGTCTTACATGGGGACCCTTGTGAAAGACTTATATGCTTTCCTCAGAGCAAGGAGAGCCAGCAGAGAGTTCGTTTTTGTCTCAGCGACCGTAAAACACGAACCCAGGAAGCTGATTACCTCGAGCATCTGGGGTAAGGACCTTTTCCCACAGAAACTGATCCAAGAGATCATAGCCAGAGCAGCCACGGAGAACAGGAACCTTCTCCAAAAGTGGGGCATGAGCTCAAAGAGGATATCTTCCTCAGACGGAGGTCCCCAGCCTAAGAATAAAAAGGCAAGGAGACCACGCAGACCTGCACAACTTCCTGCCGTGACCATGACCACGATGCCTCAGACCATGACCACGATACCTCAGACCACCTTCCAGATGGTTCTTCAACAACTAGTAGCCCAGTCGGCAGCATTTAACCCTGGATTTGAGAGGCAGTCGACTTCCTTTTGCCCTAGTCAGAAAGGAAAAGGCCCAAGGCGAAGTTCCTCCGGAAACTCCTCTCGGGGCCAAGAAGGACGTGGTCACGGAAAGAAGTACTCAGGACCCCCAAGCAATGAGGGGCTCCAGGTAGGGGGCAGACTGTATCACTTTTGGGATCGCTAGACCTTCGATCCCTGGGTCCACAACCTAATCACGAATGGACACCGGTGGAAATGGAACAGAACTCCATCCCATTTTCCAGAATTCTTCACATACCCCACACCCTGGTTAGAAGAATATACCTCAGAACTCTTGAACAAGAAGGTAATAAGGATAGCGAAGTCCATCAAATTCCACGGAAGGCTGTTTTGTATTCCCAAGAAAAACTCAGACAAACTCAGAGCCATTCTAGACTTGTCTCCACTCAACAAGTTCATCGAGAACAACAAGTTCCGAATGCTTACTTTGCAACACATAAGGACCCTTCTACCAAAAGGGGCGTACACAGTCTCAATAGACCTAGCAGATGCTTACTGGCACCTTCCAGTCAGTCGCCCTTTCTCCTCCTACCTAGAATTCAAGCTACAGAAGAAGTAGTTTGTTTTCAGAGCAATGCCCTTTGGACTCAACACAGCCCCAAGGATCGTCCAGCAGCTACGCTCCGAAGGAGTCCAAGTGGTAGCATATTTAAACAATTGGCTGGTGTGGGCAGCATCCAAGACTACTTGTCTGTAGGCAGCCAAAAAGGTGATCCAGTTCCTGGAACACCTGGGCTTCAAGATCAACTGCAAGAAGTCTCGCCTTTCTCCAGCTCAGAAGTTCCAATGGTTAGGAATCCAATGGGACTTGAAGTCACACCACCTCTCCATTCCATCCAAGAAGAGGAGAGAGATAGCGGGATCTGTCAAGAGACTAATCCGTCACAAGAAGATTTCAAGACGCCACCAGGAAAGAGTATTGGGCTCTCTCCAGTTTGCAGCAGTGACAGACCCGGTGCTAGAAGCATGTGTAAAAGATGCGTCAGGAGTCTGGAGAAGATACGCATCAAACGCTCGAAGAGATCAACTAAGGTTAACCCCGACCCTGTTGCGAATGCAGTTAAGGACGTGGTCAACAGCCAAGAGACTAGCATGGACAATTCCCATGCATCCACCACAACCATCAGTGGTGATACACATGGATGCCTCCTTGGAAGGATGGGGAGGCCATTCTCACGAGAGAAAAGTGCAAGGGAATTGGTTGCACCAGTTCAAAACCTTTCACATCAACATTTTGGAAGCTATGGCAGTTTTCCTGATGTTGAAGAAACTATCCCCTCGCAAAGCAATCCACATCAGATTGGTCCTGGAAAACGACGTGATAGTAAAATGTCTAAATCGACAAGGCTCAAGATCGCCTCACATCAACCATGTGATACTAGTCATCTCCTACCTGGCAAGAAAGAAGGGATGGCGCATATCAGCAGTTCACCTACAAGGGTTCCGCAATGTGACGGCAGACGATCTATCCAGGCGAAAGCCCATAGAGAATGAATGGTCCCTAGATGCAGACTCATTCTCCTTCATCTCGGAAAAAGTCCCGGAACTGCAGATCGACCTCTTTGCAATGAGCGACAACAAGAAACTACCTTGTTACGTAGCCCCATATATGGACCCTCAAGCAGAAGCGATGGACGCCATGTACCTCAACTGGAAAAGGTGGAATCGCATTTACCTGTTTCCACCAACCAATCTCCTGCTAAGAGTCCTTGACAAGCTAAGATCCTTCAGAGGGACAGCAGCAGTAGTGGCCCCCATGGGGCCCAAAAGCAATTGGTTCCCCCAAGTTCTAAAATTGAAACTGAAGCTGTTTCTTCTGCCAGATCCAGTATAATCACAACTGGTCCAGAAGTCGACTGTCTACGCATCATCCTCAAGAACCAACAGCCTACATCTCATGATTTCCTCGCCCTAGCGCCTAACAAAAAGTTTGGAATTCCGAAGAAAAAAGTTGACTTCATCGAAGAGCATAAGTCAAGTTCGACTAGGAGACAATAAGAATCGCCATGGAGGAAATGGGTTTCCTTTGTGAAAACAAGGAAATCGACAGAAATATCGATAGATTTCTGTCTCGCATTCTTCATATACCTACATGAACAAGGCCTGGCTTCTACTACGATTACCTTGTGTAAGTCGGCCCTGATTAGACCACTTCTATACGCCTTTGAAGTGGACCTCTCTAGTGAAATCTTCAATAAGATCCCAAAAGCATGCGCTAGACTCAAGCCAGCAACCCAACCAAAGCCCATCACGTGGTCTTTGGACAAAGTCTTGCACTATGCTTCGAACCTAACCAATGAGGATTGTACTCTAAAAGATCTAACACAGAAAGTCATTTTTCTGTTTGCAATAGCCTCAGGGGCTAGAGTTAGTGAATAGTGGCCTTATCCAGAAACGAAGGCCACATTCAGTTCTTAGACACAGGAGAACTGAACCTCTTTCCTGATCCTGCCTTTCTTGCTAAGAATGAGCTACCCACTAAGAGGTGGGGTCCTTGGAAAATCTGCCTCTCTGTGCCCAGTAGAGTGTCTTAAGGTAAATCTTTGAAGAACTTCAGACTTCAAGGGAGGACAGCTCTTCAGAGGCGAAACCTTAGGATCAAACCTATCCCTAAGACAACTGAGAGCGAAGTTCACCTACTTTATTCGCAGAGCGGATCCTGACAGTACACCCACAGGTCACGATCCGAGGAAAGTTGCTTCTTCGTTGAACTTCTTTCAACATATGGACTTTGAAAAACTCCGATCATACACTGGGTGGAGATCATCCAGGGTCTTCTACAAACACTATGCGAACAAGTACATGAAATAAAACATTTTGTGGTGGCGGCTGGTAGTGTCATTAAACCCGTCGTCTAGTGCTGCGATGAACAGTGGACTGTTTTGGGACTTTACAGTGCATCGGATGCTTGGGTATACGTACCTTCTAGTGCAAAACATAATGATGATTAACACACTGTTCCATATAGGTGACCAATAACACCAGTGCCGAGTGAACGTTTGCATCACAGTATTTAAGCATGTCCAAAATCTGAGCAAGTCAGACAGATTTGGTTTCACATCTCCATTGAGTGGCATTATTCTGATAATGAAATTATATATTTTTTCTACAAGAGAAAATATGGACCCTGATGTGTATTAATGCTGGATCAGATTCATACTTTATTGTAACTACATTTGATAATTTAGTTGCAAAATAAAGATACTAAAACGTATCTGAGTCTTATTACTGCTACCTCAGTTACATACAAATAAAACATGCCAGTTTTATTTTATCCCTATAAGGGCATAGAACTTGAAATCAGTATACAGATTTCCATGCTAAGTAAAAGGTAAGCTCTAAAGTTTTCCCTTTTGTTCCTAGGGAAATACAAACCTTGAATCCTTATAATCGAAGTCGACACTTTCCCTGCAGGGGGCAGGAAGCACTAAGCCAGTTCCAGGCTTAGTGGAAATGACAGTTACCTGGAATTTCACATACAGGTCTAGGAGACCAGATAAGGAAATCCATTCAAGGTAGAAGGCACATACATAAACCCACAGCTATAGTAATTTTGAGTTAATTCTCTGGTATGCTTCCATCAGGACGACATGGCCTGAGCCCAAAAAACGGATTTTGAGCAAAGTGAAAAATCTATTTTTGGGTGAGAGTGCCATGTCGTCCTGATGGACCCACCATTTTGCTGACCCCACCCGAAATTACTCTATCTGCGGCTATTTCTGCTTAACGACAAGAAAAGGAATGGCGCGCGGTAGTAGTACGGATATGAGGTCCACCGGGTACCTAGATCGGCACCCCCTTCTTTTGCCACTCTTCCCCCTTACATCAAAGAGTTAAATCTATTCGGGGTGAAGATTGCTATGTGTCATATCTAAAAAATACCTCCCCTGATATTATGCGATATTCTTAATTGGATACTCGCGCCAGGAGTTAGAATCCTGGAGGCCTACGGTTTATTTATCTGGGAGTATCACTGTAGCAAATTTCATTTAGAAGGCTACCTAAAGGAACCCTTCCATCAGGACGACATGGCACTCTCACCCAAAAATAGATTTTTCACTTTGCTCAAAATCCGTTTTGTAGTGTCAGAGAGAGAAAGAAATAGAAATAATTTCTAACTGGGTCTTAACAGCCAATTTTTCTTGGTACCGGTACATACACCATGTAGCATACTTAAAAACCAACAAGTCAAGTGTGGTGTGTTACAACCAATGTTGGGAGCTCAATTGCATCTTGGTCAGCATGTGACACGGACTTGCTGAGAGGTAGACAAGTACTGTATATGTATATCACCTTGAAACTGAAAGACAGTGTGTCTTGTTCTTGGTCATTTGCCAATTCTGCAAAAAAAAAAAGTCAGGCCAGTGAAATTATGGCAAAGAACTCCTCCAATATCACTTATTTTAGGGAACAAAATCCAAAACTCTTTGTTGTCAGAGATAATTTTCATGTAGGATTCTAAGTTCAATGTCAGAAAGGTGGCACATCCCTAACAGACAAAAAAGGAAACTAAAGTTCTCTTTCTGAGGGGCCACTGCATCCAGAGATCTGAAAGGCTCTCTCACAGCTATGGGACTATTTTCCAGGATTTACGGACATTTCATCGAAATCAGAAACTTCAAAGTGCATTCCCTTCGAAAGTATTTTACTTAGAATACCATATCATAGAAAAGTTGTCTGCACACACTTTCTTCAAATGTTATACAGTACATGTTAGATATGTTTTTATATTTTTTCAATTTACTATTTTATTGTCTGATGATATGACTAAAAATACTATTAGTAACAATCATGAGTTTAACAATATTAAAAGGAGTAATAAAAACTTCAATCATAAATTTATATATTCCAGGCTTGCAACATCGCATGCGTGATTATGTTCTCTTGAAACAGTCCTTACCTCATTGTCTACCGTTATTGTTTGGTTTTTTATACTGATTTTCAAAATCTTTGCATTTCCAGTATGTTTCGCTCTTCTCTATCCTATCTTTTACAAAAAAGATATCCGTATAAAAGGAGCAATGGCTTTCCTTTCGAGCTCTTCACAAATTCAGCCATCTTCAAGTTGAGTGTTTTCACTTTGAAAGAGAGAGAGAGAGAGAGAGAGAGAGAGAGAGAGAGAGAGAGAGAGAGAGAGAGAGAGAGAGAGAGAGACTTGCTAGTTTCCTAAAATTGCTCTGAATTTGTGATTCGGAGTAATTGGCCTGTCGAAGATATTCTACTACGAAGTATTTGCTTCAAAGTTATTGTTTTCAAAGATCTGTTTTCAAAGAACTGTCTGTAGGCGATTTTTCAGGACTTCTTTAAAACGAGACCAAACTACAGGTTTTGGTTGCAATGCTTAGTGAAGCTGGATCATGCAGCATGGAAGCTGGAAACCATGTTCCACACCCGGGATAACCTCGTTTCTGTCTTTCTTTCATTTAGGCATGTGTTAGCAAAAATCAGAACCTCCGAGCACATAACGACGATGATTGTTACTTTATGGCCACAGGAAAACTGATACCTAGACCTGCTTTAGCTGTTAGTAGACCATTCCAGTTTTTTGTCAACATGGAATATCCGCAGGTTCCACAAAGACACAAGCCTCTTGTAACTTCATAAGTCAAGGTTATCGAGTAAGGTCTCCCAGATTAAAACCTGTTAAAAGTCTCTGCTGCAGCCGTTTCTCTTTCTCACTGACCCTCAATCATCACCTCTACTAGAAAATGCGGGCTGAGTTTGCTATTATGGTAAATTGGGCATCAACTCACTTGACACCAGTATTTTAAAATCCTTCAAGTAGTAATTTACCACCCGTTTTCAGCAATTAATCTCAAAAGAGCTACAGCGTGCATTTAAATTAGAACCATTCATAATGGACATCTGGAATCCCAATCTGTTTTCTCTCAATACAGTTGTTAAAGTCTTGGGTTATTACCATAGATATAAAAAATATTGTATGCAAGTATGTAAATGATAAAATTAATAACATGCACTCAAAATATTTAAGATTATGAATACAAATTCTCTCTTTTCAACCTTTTTTTCTCCTGTTGTCTTCTGTAAGCAAAAATGTCTTCCCAAGTTTGCCACCATTAAAGAATTAACACTGCAGTACTTGAACATACAATTTGAAACTCAAATGCTTTGTAACATAAAAACATACCAGGAAACCTGAAAATTGAATATCATATATTGTAAAATAACATGAATGTTACTTACACATGTAATATGGATTATAGCCTAACGTTTGTCTACCATTAAAAATACGTTGACATTATTTTTTTTTCTTAGAAAAACGGCTAAAATATATTCTTATTGAATAACCCAAAGAACATTTCATACCTTACACAAAACTTATATTATGACACAAAGCAATACACTATGATTTATCCAACTTAGAAAGAGTAAAAACTTAAAAGACTCGATATTTACCTTGAGGTTAATACAAGGCGAGTAAACTTTAACACATACTGTACCTTCGAAAAACTGGTGTGATAACAGTAAGGTCCGGTAAATGAGAACCTCCAGCACATGGATGATTTGACAAAAGAACATCCCCATCTCTTAAATTGTCCCCCAGTGCCTGTATCTAAAAAAGAATACAAACTTAGTAAATTTATTATTATTGAAACGCTCCTAAAAATCGAATATGGACACATTTTGAGAGGAAAAACGTGATTTATTGATGCAAGTTCATTTAAACTGTCATTTTGTACAACATATACTGTAGTTACTAGTACCATGAAATGCTCGGGGTATCTACCCTATTTCATAATATAACAAATGATGTACTTATATGGATAACTCTGGAATAAGATGACCAACAAATTTAAGGCTGCCAGATAAATATACATCTGATTAAAAAAAAAAATCACTGAGCCAGACTGTAACATAAATGGAGGAAATGATGTGAGGATGGCTATTTGAAATGCAAGAACCAGGATTACAGTATGCATTTTATGAAATACATTAGTTTCTTGGGTTGGATGCTCATTTCCACTGGTAGTTATCATTACTTTAGCTTATAAAAATATTTTTTTTCTGAAACGAGAAGTGAAAATCATATTACAATAAAAAATTTGATAGCTAAATACCAAGATAACAAAATAAAAAGGTGAAAGGTAAAAGGGAGAAAACAAAGCAGTTGGGGGAACAGAGGAGAGGACTCTGTAAGACATAATGAAAGTAGTATTTCCTGAACTGGAGGAAGAAAAATGAGCCTATCAGGGTAAATTACTGTTCAAGTGCAATATACTGTACATTACTCCAATCCACACAGAATAAGGATCCACTTGTAACAAACTTGTGAGAAAGTACCAGTTTTCTTCTTTCAATAGGGGTGAAAGGTTTTGCTAAGATCATCAGTTCCACCAAGTATTTGGCCAGTAAGGAACTTGAGATCTCATCTGCCCAGCGGTAATAGATTTGGTAGTAAAGGGCTTTGGGGGGAGGGGTCATTGCGGACCAGGTGCCCTTTCAAGTTGTAGATTTAGGGTTAGAGGACAATTAAGATCCTAAAGAGGAACCTTTACTTTCTGGCTTCTCAGAAGAGATTTTGGTCATCCCAAGAAGATATTCCTAGAGTGCTACACAAGTGGTTAGTCAACCCACTAGGCCAGCTCTGACCCAGGTTTCTACTAGGTAGGTTTCAGTACCCCAGGATTTGGGCAGTTTGGGTCTCCAGTGGAGGCCTCGGGTTATCATAAAGATGGTAGAGGATTCGATTTGCTCCCTCTAAGGTGAGCCCACTCTAACTGCTACCATTCAGGGAGTTCTTGGCCCCCTCCTGCTCCATCTCCAGCAGTGGTTAGATCTTCAGTTTATTGAGCTCATAGAAAAATTCCAGTGAAGGCTTTATGACCTAATCCAAGTCTTCCGGGTTTGGTGGCGGAAGCTGAGGCTTCTATGGATATAGAGGAGGAGCACCTAGTGGGAAATCCTTGGCGATCCTTCGATGGCTTTGCCTTCTTGCACAAGTTGAATATTTTTCGGCATACAAGTACGGATCTTCCATTCAATATAGAATTTGAAAATCTTGCAGCATTTCCTGAATCATGATGGAGGCTCTAAGACCCCATTCTTTAATGCAAACCCCAAAAGAGGTTATCCTAATGCCATACAAGTATGGCCTAAAACCTTTTTCAGAGGCAGTATTAGATCCTTTAGGTTTCCTTCTTGACTACAGTTTGCTTGATGCTTCAATGGTCAGAATGACAGTGCCAGGCTAAAAAACTTCCTTCTTGATCAAAAGGGTAAAGATGGCTTCAGAATCAATGAGAGATGCTGCTAAAATGAGACTTGACCATGTCCATGAATATACCAGTCTCTATTCACGGTCATATCCAAAAAGAGTTTGAAGGCGTCATGAAGTCTTTCTCCCAATGAAATGGGGTACTCGAGTAGACATTAATCAATTGAGTGATGTCTGATGGTTTTTCTTTCATGTCAGAGAGCATCTAAGGACAGAACAATTTTGTGCCCGACCAACACTATTAAACCTAGTGTTTATCAATGCTCTCTTTGGAAGTGGGAGCTTTAAGGGAATCCAAGTCGGTCAATTTGAAAGTAGCAAAGTTACTCTATATAAATACTTACAAAGTTTTACAGAATTTTATCAAAGCTAAGTTTGAGAAGACATGCAATGTGCTGGCTGCCTGAGATCTGGAGAAGGTAAAAGTAGAGAAATTTCTATATAGCTATTGTCTTTATAAATAATTTTTATCCCCAAGCTTTAGTGGATGAAGCCAAAGGTAATACAGAGGCAATGACCATTTCACTCCCCAAAAATGGGGGAAATTTTTTTTAGCCATTCCTTTACTCTGTGGGGACAAAGATAATCTCCAAAGGTCTGGATTAGTTGTGGATTTTAAAACCACCTTTGCATCACAATTCATATCAGACCAGAACCCTGGAACTCAACTCCTTTGAAAGCAAGATGCTGAAATAGAAGTGTCATGGAATAATGCAGGTTCTAAAAATTCCAATATACGCTACTCTGTGTATACCACATTATGACTTCTCTAAGAGAAGAGTGATCCTTGAACTGTCTCGGCTCAATAATCATATCAGCTGTGATGAATTCAAATGGCAACCATCATGCATGTTACTAGATGGAGGGGGTTGGACTTGTAAAATAGACCTAAAATATGACTATTGGCATGTCCTTATTGCCCTCACTTACGACCTTACCTAGGGTTTCGGCTCTGGAATGCACCATATATTTCCATGTATAAGAAGACCTTTAGATATGACGAGGGCCAATTTTAATTATCATAGGTCTTATATGACAATTGCTAAATTACAAAAACCATGTGTATAGACTAGCTTTTGCAGCAGCATCTCTCTTCTTCTTTCCCACTGTTATCCCTATATTAAGGGGTCAATTGTCTGATGTGCCCTCTCCAATACCCTTTATCAAAGGCATCCTCTCCCACCAAAACTCTTCCCTCCATTATCATCCTTCACCTTATCACGCCATCTAATTCTCTGCCTCCCTGTTTATCTTCTACCCTAAAAGATTCCTCTCAAGCTCTCCTCACACCCTTCCCACCATCCATCCTTAACACCTGCCCACACCATCTCAGTCGTGACACACTTATCATCTCTGTAATCCTTATTATGCCTATCATTTTTTCTTATCTTATCATTTTCCAATTTTTAAAGCAGTGATATTCCCATAATTCACCTCATCATTTTTATTTCTGTTCTCTCAAGCTTTATTTCTTTTTGTTTTGAAGCCCAAGATTCCAATCCATACATTAACACTGGTCTTATCACTGTGCTATAGATCACAACTTTTAGCTTGATTGACATTTTCTTATCACATGTCACTCCTACTACCCCCTATGCTGCTTTCATCCTATTCTCAACTTCAGCTTCACATCCTCCCTCCTGACTTATATTAGACCCCAAGTATTAAAATTGTTCTACCTGTTTTATAACTGAGCCTCTAATTTTACGTATGGCTATCCTGTCCCTACTTTCCTTATTACTCATCATAGCTTCAGTTTTATCTATGGTTACCAGACACCGTTTTTTTTCAGGGCATGTCCCAGATTTGATCATTTTGTCCCCTGTCCCACATTGAACTTTCTGGAATATACTTATTGTCCCAATTTTGTTAATTATACAGTCATACCTCACTTCACGAAAGAATCTGCTTAAGGAATTTTCATGCTGCGAAATGAGATGCGAATATTTTTATGGCTCACACTGCGAAAATTTTTTCATGGTAAATAAGAGATTTTAGCCAGAAAGGCCGAAAATAAAATAGTCACCCATTAAAAATATTTGAAGAAAATGAGTTTACACAATAGAAAAAGTACCTGTAATCTATAGTAAGGGTAACTATAATAGTACAGTACATATGGTACTGTATAATTTGGATATGTACAGTATTGTACTGTATGTATTGTATTATTGTCCATTTATTTTTACATTATGTTCTAATAAATACTTAATCTACAGGTATTAACAATTAGTTTAGGTATATTGAATGGTTTAAATGTATTTGGCTGTACAGTATTTCATTGTGGTTATACTGTACCTTTATTATAAGATTCAAATGGTGTTTTGTGGGGTTTGGAACGAATTAGATGATTTACATGTAAAATGAGACTCACAACACGAAACATCATGTTACGAAAGCCACTCCAGAACGAATTAATTTCATGTTGTGAGGCATTACTGTAATATATTCTTAATACTTTATAACGGTTCTTATTTGGAACTTTGTATAATGGAATTTCAAGAACAATATGCAGAAGTTATTTTTGTGCCAGTACATTACTTATATATTTAGCATTGCAGCTCATAATGCTAACGTTGAGCATGTATTTTCACTCATGAATATCCAGTGGATTGATAAGTGGAACAAGTTGTATGTGGCTTCTGTAGAAGCTATCTTACAATGCACATGGAACCTTAATTTTAATTTTAACGAATTTTATAGGCAGATGATAGAAATCAGAGATCTATTGTAATGAGGAAAATCATCAGAGAAATATAATTAAAGAATAAGGATTTGAATTAAATTTTCATATATGTAAATTTCCTATTTTCATTTATACTCATATGCTACAAATGTAAAGAACGTTAGTATCGTTTCTATACTGTTTGCATTTATTATTGATTTTCAAAATCATCACATTTTCATTTTTTTTTGCATTGGTTATGGATTTTCAAAATCATTTCCCTTTTGTTTTCTTTATACCCCATTACACATTCTAGCACTTTTGAAATAAAAGATAGATTCAAAATAGGTGTTTATGAGCTTAATTCCTGATAATTTAGAGCACTTTTCAGAACCTGTGTAGCTATAGTCATTTTCTCAGATTTGGGAAACTTACACTAAACGATACTTGCATTTGCTATTCTCGCAATTATATAAGCTAAAATAGAAAAGTTTCTTTCTCCAGTTACTTCATGTATAGGCATTGGATCAATCAAACAGCTCGTTTTCTTTTCTCTCTTGATAATCCTGGTGACATCATCTTGTGTTGTATTATTGAATCTCATTAATTTTATCTTTGTATCTGGTGTAGCACTAATATGATGTTGAATATTTGTAAATGACCTAGATATATTCTTGATTTTGATTTTAAAGAATAATAGAAAATATTTTGCTAGTTCCTGGTCATTTATATTTCTCATAATACTATTCAGATGTTATAACTTATTTATGTCTGTTGCTATTTTGCGGATCTTTCTCTTATATCATTCGATTTTTCCTTCTACGTAGGTAATCATATTGGCACATTGCAGTTTTGTATTCTACCCATGTACTCTCAGATTTTAACAGATTCCACTTTTGTCCTTTACGTCTTTTTCCCACTTTTTTTCTTAAGTCTCTCCATCAAACCAAGGAGATCGGTCTTTAACTATTATAGTCTTTCCCATCAGTGAACACATGGTAATATATTCACTTTTACTCACCCTATCATAAGGTCGTCAACACACATAGAGCCCAAAAATGGTTATCATGATTGCAGGGAATACTGATAGCATCATTTATTTTCTTTGTAACTTCTTCAATGAATACACAAGGAGAGTTTAATTTATGTCTAAAATTTATTTTCTTCACCAATGCATGTTTTTGCAAAGGTAGCCAAAAAGTTGTAAGTTTGTGCAATGCAGTAATAGTGCATTTTCTCTTCTACATTTATATTAGATATAATGCTATTCATCCCATCACTTAAAACTAAGTCCAACGTATGGCCATTCAAAGTTGCACAGTTAACATTATTGACCAACTGATATGATTCCCATAACTTACTAAATGCTGAAGCATCAAGATTTGAGGCATCATCCATCCAAAGATTAGAAAGTCTCCACAAATAAATGATTCACTTTTTTCCATGATATTCATCTCAATGAGTACACTGAATTCTTTAAAGATACTAGTATATGTTTTCAGAGTTTTGTAAACAGTTACAATTGCTATTTTTTGTTTGTTTTTGTTTTTGTGCATTAATTTTATTTCTAAATATTCAAAGATTGTTACACTAGTTCTTTTTAACCTCTTGAAATTTGAGTAACCCTTATGGATGAAGAGCCCGACCCTCCACAAGACTGCCCTCTCTCGGAACATGAAAGAACGCATGTATGTGTGGGAGGAGGTAGGGGGTCATTTCAGAAATCTTAGCCTTGTCAAAGTTATTTTAACCATGTTTCAGATATGCCAGGATGTCCAAATATTTCTCATTTATCAATTTCTTGAATATGAAGTTTTATTACCAACGGATTGTATATTTACATAGCCACAGTTTATGACATGGCCAGTGTTTTAAGCTAGTCTTTCCAGTTCCAGTTCATAAGCTTTTCAATTTCTTGAATTCACTGTGAGGTCATTTGCTTTGTTTAACTCTTTGCAAATTACATTTTTTGAACATTTCCCGCAGACTTTATCATTAGTCTTGAACTTGAACATGAAACCATGTATGTGTGGGGAGGGGGGAGGGGTCATTTCAGAAATCTTAGCCTTGTCAAAGTTATTTTAACCATGTTTCAAATAATGCCAGTATAAAAATATCTCATTTATCAATTTCTTAAATGAGAATAGTTTTATTACCAACGGATTGTATATTTATATAGCCACAGTTAATGACATCTTTAGTATCCATGGCCAGTATTTTAAGCTAGTCTTTTCAGTTCCAGTTCATAAGCTTTGCAATTTCTTGAATTCACTGTGAGGTCATTTGGTTTGTTTGACTCGGTGCAATTTATACATTTTACCTGTTGCAAATTACATTCTTTGGTGGAATATTTTTTTTAACATTTCCTGCAGATTTTATCATTAGTCTTGAACTTGAAATCTTTTAACTCTGACAGTGGTAGATGGTGCTTACATGGTACCTAGCATGTATGTTACAAGAACCCTATCGCAACATAACTTTGTCACCATTATCATGAATAGTCTTCCAAAGTTCAGGATCACATTTTAACAAGTAGTGGTAGTCCTATCTGCAGCACTTTTCTTGAATACCAGACTTATCTTCTCTTCTATGTTTTGGATGGTCCAGACAACGATTTCTTTGAATAAAAGCATTTACTACTTCATCTTCATTATTGTATACATTGCATATCATTATTTTAGGTTTTAGTTTTCCAATCTTCCTCGTCTCTGTGTCAGCAACCATGGTTTGAGTCTTTTTTACTGCTTATTCTCTAACCTTTTCGTCATAAAAGTGTACAACAACATTTCAACTTGAAGTTGACCTCGTATTAAGAATTGAAATGTCTTCAAGACCTCATTATTTTTTTAGTGATTTTAATTGATGCTTTAGTCGATTTAATTACTAGTAGATTTTTTCCTCAAGTTTGTCAGCATATGTCATTTTCTCTTGTTTTGGGTCCATCAGTGTTTTGAGTGTTAACTTAATTGATTCAATATTCATTGCTAGATTATCAACTTTATCAGTAAGATCAGTGGTCTTGGTGGAATTTGCTGTGTCCTCAGTGAGTTCCATAATTCAGTGTTCCAATTTAGAGCTTTTCTCTTCATGTCCGTTTTTATAAAGGTCTTTCATTCTTAATACCTCCTCTATTTTTTATATAGTTGTCTTGGCCATACTCGCTTCATCCACACCGTATGGAAACATCCATTTCAGGTTTGTTACGCCTTCATCACTAATACTTACCTCTATAAACATACACTTCTTGCGGTAGCACCTGTTACAGCCACATCTTACCCACTTTTTTACGTCTCCCCTCAAAAATCCACAGAGGGGGGCAACCAGCCATGGTGTACTTTTACTTTTCACTTTAGTCTCTCCATGAGATTAACAAATATTTTCAAAGATTTCACAAACAAGAAATATAAGCTGAAACACAGCTCAGGGTAAGAATTCGACAGAGCACCGCGGAAACGAGTTTTCACTCGGCAACGACTGTGAATTTAATCAACTAGGCAGATAATTTTGCCTCATTATGCATTTTGTCCATGAGGCATTAAATAGGCAGAAAATTTTACTTTTTTAGGAATTTTGTCCACAAGGAATTTTGCCTGTTAGTCATTTTGTCCATTTAGAAGAATTGGGCATTTTTCCTTGGTCCTTTTGTCCATTTTGAGGAATTGGGCATTTTGTCTTTGGTCATTTTGTCTGTGGTCATTTTGTCTGTAAGCATTTTGTCCTTGGTTATTTTGTCTGCTCACGCATGAAACATTGTAAAAAAAACACTTGTTTGGTGGTGATTATTGTTTCTTGTTTAAGGGGCGTGACTTGGCACCATTAAAACAATGTTATTTTGGAGTTACTTAAAACTTCTTCTTTTTTAGTTCTCAATGGATTTCTTTCATTTACAATCCATTGGAATGAGAAGTTTATATTCTAAAAGTTGTTCTTTGAGAAAGTCCCATATTCATTTTTTATTTTTTTTGCATGTATCATTTCATTGATGTCTAAGAATCACTTTTAATGGCGGCCATTTTTCATATAAAAGTTTTTTGTTTTATAAAAAAGTGAGTGCATAGGTTGTAGGCTATAAAATTTCCTCTTTTCATGTTTGAATGATAAAAAAACTGTCAATATTGAAAATTTCAAGTTTTGACAAAATGGGTTTCAAAGCTCTTTTATGTAGAGACTGGTTTAATATTTTTATACAGTATGCACAAGTATGGGCTTTCAGGGATAACTTTCCTCAACACTAGGGATCAAAGACATAGTCTACATATTTCAGGGTAATTTACTAAGCAGTGATGAGCCCCTTCGCTCAAATTCATAAATATAAATGCTACATGTACCAAATGCTCATACGAGTAAGAGTTGCTAGGACAATACTTCAGGGTAATTTACTAAGCAGTGATGAGCCCCTTCGCTCAAATTCATAAATATAAATGCTACATGTACCAAATGCTCATACGAGTAAGAGTTGCTAGGACAATACATTCTCGTTAGCATACTTTCTGGGCAAATTTTGTGCTTTATTCATATTGTTATTGTCTGAAACATTTTTCATGTTTCACCATAACATAGAAATTATAAATTTTCAAACAAGAAGACAAAGAAATACAACCTTGATTTTATCTTTGAAGAGATCAGTTTTTCACACTTTAGTATGCAAAAGTGTGAGCTTTTAGTGGTAATGTAATTTCCCTCAACACTGGGGATCATTAAGACATAATCATCATATTTCAGGGCTACTTACTAAGCCGTGGAAAGCCCTTCCCTCAAATCTAGAAATATATGTGTTTCATGTACCAAATGCCCACACAGAAGAAAGAGTGTTATCATATTTGGGTATTTTCTGTGCAAATTTTACGCTTTAGGTATATTTAATTATTGTCTCACAACAATTTTTGAAGCTTTCAGCATAACCATAGGAATTGTAAACATATAAATGAGCAGACAAAGAAATACAGTGAATATAATTTAGACTAAAACAGCAAACATTATCTAAATACCATTACAAGATGAAGGAAATTACATTCTCTTTCTGACTCAAGGAAAATTGTGCTCATGAATTTTATAGGAGCCTAGTTTAAATAACTTTCCCTAAAATTCTTGAGAAAAAAAGAGTAAACAAATATGTACCCTGGTCAGAAAATGGTTGCGTAAGGGATCGGAATATAAGAAAAGTTAGTTTTAGCCGTAAAACATGTTTTCATAAAAAATACTGAAACATGAAATATAGACGTTCTCCAAGCCAAAAATGGAATAATATGAATTTCCAAAATTGCTAGCAGAGGCCATGAGTTGTCCCCTTAAATAAATGGCTAGGATGCTTAATTTCCTTGGTATAAACTGTGGTAAGAGAAAGACTCCCACAATACAGAACAATAAATCCAACCTAGTGGCCCCATGCTTCCAAATATAAGCCTGTGTTGTTATGCTGTCTGAAAAAAAATTGCTTTGCAATTCCTCATCACCAAAGATTCCTGACCCTGAGGACCCTTGAATATAGCTAAAAGCTTCGGGCAATTTATGTGTAAGGCCTACTCCTCTAACAATAATCCTGACAGCAGAAGATACTCCATGCTCACACCCCAGCTTCCCTGGGAAACATCCATAAAAAGTGAAATGTCTAGGACCTTTACTTCCAAAAAGATACCATGAGCCAGAGTAAGAGGGTCATCCCACCATTTCACCAGTTTCAGTTGGTTCTAAATCACAAGACCACAAATCGTACCTAGTGCAGAGGCCTGTTCTGATAGCGATTGAGATGTAACTGGAAATCCTTTATCTTCAACCACCATAATTAACTTCTCGAGAGATACCACAGTCCTTAAAGAGTCTCATCCACATACAAACAGACAGTATTTTCACCTGCTTGAGGTTCTGAAACAAATGCAAGACAGAATCCTCTTTTCTGATGGAAAAGCTAAAAAAAAACATGCTATGACCATCTCAAAATATAAAATCCTATGCTTTGGTATCTGAAGGGACTTTTTCACATTGACCAGGACACCCAACCCCTACAACTACTTGAGCAACCATACATGATGAACCTGAAGCTTTTATGAGGATTTGTTAAAAATCTGCCAGTAGTCAAGGTGTGACCATAAATCTCACCCATTTAGAGAATTGAACCATCACCTTGATGAATAGTTGAGCAGTCCTGATTAAAAAAAAAACATAGGCATGTGAATTAATACATTTTCCTTGAGTTTGTATGAATAGCGGCATGAAAAAAAGGCATGCCAAATCTACTGAAAATATCCTATCTCCTTTCCATACTGTCTACAGGACTGTAGGAATCTCCATTGAAAACCTAGTGGGAACTATATACAGTACCTGTTTGTAATCAAGACATCTAGCACTGGTCTCCAACCTCCCAATGTCTTAAGCATTAGGAACAACCTGATGTAAAACCCAAGAGAGGGATCTAACACCTCCAACACTTTCTTCTCCCAAAGTTTTGCAATCTCTAATTTCAAAATATGAGATTTAATAGAATTGCTGATGAATGTTGGAAAAAGAATGAGTTCCCCTGAAAGAGTTTTTGGACGACAGAGTAATTAAAAACCTCCCACTCTCACCACTGAATGAATGCAGTTCAGGGTGAAGTGTCACATATAGAACAAATAACGTAAAAAATTGAAGTAAGTGCGCAGGAAGTAGGGTGGATGTTGCCAACCTATGACCTTGTCTCCCCGATCCATGGGTAGTGTGGGAAGCAGTTCGAGCTGCTTTCCTCATTGTCTGATATAGTTATTTAGTTAGTTATTGCTGTCCTTCGAATCGAAGACGACTTCTGCTTCGCTGTGATGGGGATGAAGTTGGATCTGTTGTCGTTGGTGCCATCTTGCAAGGCTGTGAAGACCAATTCTGGATCCACACACTCTGCCACACAACTGGCAAGTCAGGTCTGGGTTGACCGGGGGTATCCGATCTCGACAGTTTTGTCTTCTCTCCCTGCGCTGTTGTCTTGCTTGGTTCCAGGTGTCTTCAAGTTGATTGACTCCAGCTTTACAGAGTGAGCGCCATAGTGGTCTGTCAGAGGCGTTCATTTCTAGTTTCTCAGGTTGTATGTTGCACTTCTTGAGTGTAGCTTTGATGTTGTCCTTGTACCTCTTTTTCTGACCCCCTGGATTACGCCGAGCTTCAGGGAGCTGACTGTAGAGGACCTGGCGAGGAAGGCGATGTTCTGGCATACGGATGACGTGGCCGATCAACCCGAGTTGTTTTTCTGCCAATGTGGATTCTATACTCAGCAGGTTTGAACGGTGGAGAATTTCAGAATGAGGTACTTTGTCCTGCCATATGAGCCCTAATATACGCTGAAGATAGCGAATATGGAATGCCTCAAGTTGTTTTACATGTCAACGGTAAGCTGTCCAGGATTCTGCTCCATATAGCAAGGTGGACATGCAAACAGCTCTGTACACAGCTAATTTTGTTTCTGTCTTGAGGTAGTGATTTAGGAAGACTCTGGACCTGAGTCGGCCGAAAGATGCGGAGGCATGATTTATCCAGGCAACTATTTCCTCATCAATATTGTGTTTTTTATTGAAGATGCTTCCAAGGTACATGAAGCTATCAGCTTGTTTGATGGCTTCCCCATTCAGATGAAATACTGGGGGATCTCCTGAAATTATTTGCTGAGATAGGATTTCAGTTTTGTTGATGTTAACTTTGAGCCCCATGACTTGGTAAATTGATGAGACAATGGTAAGGCTGCGTTGGAGGGCATCTGGTGAGTGAGCCACCAGAGCGCAATCATCTGCATATTGAAGTTCCATTAGGTGTGTCATTGTTGTTTTTGTCACAGACTGGAGGCGCCTAAAGTTGAATAAGTTTCTGTCTAGTCGAAACTGCACTTTCAATTGATCTTCTTCGTTGACTTGTTGGTGGCTCAGGAGGGTGACTGCAGTGAGGTAGATGTTGAATATCACTGGAGCCAGGACACATCCTTGTTTTACTCCAATTTCTACCCTGAAAAGTTGTGATTTACTACCACCCATACTTACACAGGCTTGCATATCATTGTGTAAGTTTCTTAGAATGTTAAGGAATTTCGGAGGTACTCAAAATTTAGAGAGAGCAGTCCATAAAAGGTCTCTGTTCACCGTGTCGAAGGCCTTTGTTAGATCGATAAAGGCTATGTGAAGATCACGGTTTTGCTCATGGCATTTCTCTTGTATTTGTCGGGCCACGAATATCATGTCACAAGTGCTGCGTTCTTTACGAAAGCCACATTGCGTCTCTGGTAGTACATTTTCTGAAATGTGTTTACAAAGTCTTGCAAGCATTATTCTTGCCAGGATTTTACTTGCAACGCCAAGCAAGGTGATGCCTCTGCTATTGTCACAGAGGGAACGGTCCCCTTTACGTTTGTATATGGTGACAATGTCTGAGACAAGCCACTCATGGGGGACCTCTTCCATGTTCCAAATAGAGAGAATAAGGTTGTGGAGATGTTGATGGAGTAAGTAGCCCCCCTCCTTGAATAGTTCAGCTGGTAGACCATCAGGACCGGGGCTTTTGTTGTTTTTCATGGCCCTGATGGCTTGTATAGTTTCTGGGAAAGTGGGGTTGGTATCTAGGATTTCTGAGTGAGGAACATCAAGGATGTTGTTGAGGATATTAGGCTCCACAGGATTTCGTTGGTTAAGGATCAAGCTGAAATGTTATGCCCAGTGATCTATTATCTCCTGTTTGTTTTTTAGGAGGTTTCCTTCTAGAGAGCGAACAGGAGTTATACTACTTTTTGTTGGGCCATATAAAATTTTAATAGAGTTGTAGAAACCATGTTGATCATTTGCATCTGCGTATGATTGAGTTTCTTTTGCACGGTCATTCCACCAGTTATTTTCCATGTCTCTGAGTATCCTCTGCACTTCTGATCTTAGCTGCTGGAAGTTTTCTTTGAGAGCTACAGAAGTAGGTTGTGAGAGCCATGCATCGTGCACTTTATTTTTTTCTGTGATTAGGTCATGTATACTATCAGCATTATTATCAAACCAATCTTGATGACGTCGTGTGGAGAAGCCAAGGGTTTCTTCTGCATTTTCCTGAATTATAGTTTTCAGTTTTGTCCACTCAGAGTCAAGCTCATTGTCGATGTTGTTTGGATCAATGTTAGGGATCTCAGCCAGCTTTCTTGCTATCCCGTGACGGTAGTTGTTCCGAGTAGAGGTGTCTTTCAGAGCAGGAATGTTCAATTTATTTGAGGGAGGTTTGCGAGAAAGAAGAGAACGGATGGTTAGCTTGAGCTTAGCACGTATTAAATTGTGATCTGTGTGGCACTCGGCACCTCTCATTGCACGGGTCTGGACGGCATCTTGCTGGTCTCGCTTCTTGATAATGACATAGTCAATAAAGTGCCAGTGTTTTGACCTTAGGTGCATCCACGAAGTTTTGTGCTTGTTTTTGAGCTGAAAAAGGGTGTTGGTGATGACTAGGTTGTGTTCTGAGCATAAGGAGAGCAATCTGAGTCCATTGCTATTCATACTGCCAACACCATAATGACCGATGGCACCTCCCCGGATGTGGTGTTCCCTTCCCACTCTGGCATTAAAGTCACCTAAGAGGATCAGTTTATCTTCCCTTGGAGTTTGGTTAATGGCTGAGTCTAATAGTTCATAGAAAGTCTTTTGTCTCATCTTCACTGTTCAGTGTAGGAGCGTAAGCACTCAGGAGAGTGGCATAACGACCTTTTGCAAGTGGGATGCGCCAGGACATCAACCTCTCCGAGATGCCAGCTGGTGAGTCTGGGATTTTACTTAGCAGTTTTGTTTTCACTGCAAAACCGACACCATGGTTTCTGCGTTCATTTGCTGGATAACCTTTCCGGAAGAATGTGTATCCTTCTCCTACCTCTGTAAGGGTGTCCTCTTCTGAAAGACGAGTTTCACTTAAGGCAGCTATGTCAATGTTGTATCTTTGCAGTGCACGGGCGACAAGAGCTGTCCTGCGATGTGGTCTGTCATTTTCATCACTATCAATTAGTGTGCGAACATTCCAGGTGGCAATGTTAAGGGGTATTTTTCTTCTATTTCGACCGCAGTAAGGAATGCCTTGGTGGATGCGGTTATCCACCCAGGTGGTAGTGAATCCGCCAATGTTTAGGTTACCTTTTCTAAACCCTTCCCTGCCAGGGGTGAGCAGTGGGGCCTCCATTTCTGGCTGCTCAGTCGCACTGGAAGCTGCCGAGGAATAGACCTGATTCATGCCATCTCTCCAACGACCATCACTCCAGTGCTGCCCACGTGCAGGCCTCGGGCTGATGACTTCAAGCCGCATTCTCGACCTGTCACCGTCACCCTATCCTGTCGCCGGGGGACTTTTGTTGGTTGGTGGTGAGGATGAGAAATGGTGGTGAAAGAGAACGAAGCAGTGTGCTAGCGCAGAGAAAGGATTATTGTGGCTGTGGGGGTGCGCTCTTCCTACAACCACATCTTGGCCCTCCTCAACTCATGTCAGTGGCATGAACGATTCAGGATGACTGACAGCAGATTTGGGTTGCAGGGATATGCCGGAAAACCCAGTATTTTAGGAAACCGCCTTATGTGGTACCCCGCGCACAGATTTTTTGTTCGGGGTTGACACCCGTAGCCTTAACTCACCCAAGGGCTGTCCACAAGGCAGTGGGTGCAATGGTTGGTAGGCATCAGGGTGCATCCACATGCCGGTGGTCCTGCATGCCGTACCTCTGGGGCCTACTGCTGCTCCGAGATCCCCTGTTGGTTTAGCTTAGGGTCGCAAGACACACAGTTACCATGCGTGGCCACCGGGAGGCACAACAGGGGTCTAGGTGATGGAGAGGCTGTGTACTGGCAGGGGAAGACTTACGCACTCGGCTTCCCTTTTCACTACAAGAGTTAGCCAGCGGCAGAAGCTGAAAGTGAAAAACAATGGGAAGCAATCATTTGACGCTAACTGTGCTACTGCACGAGACGCATCACATCACCCTGTGCATGATCCCCGCACACGTGTACTGAATTTGTTTCCATGTCAACAGGTACATCATGGAGAGGGGACGCAGAGCGAAAACCAGTCTGGTGCGGTTAAATCACCTGCCACTGCTACCCTTAAGTGAAACAAGCCTTCAGACCCCACAGCAAAGTAGGGGAAATAGGAATACCCAGAGTAAGTCAGTCGAAGACCAGTTACATTCGAGTCCGAGGAGTGAGGGGGCAGCCACCCTCAATATGCCCACCTGCCATGGTAAGCCTACCTCAACCATGGTGGGCATCGATACGCCATGAGACGTCCAATAACTATTCCTTTTTAGTTGTAATAATCTTAATCATATAACTGTCTCCCCGAGTGTCCGCTCTCCCCGTGTGTGTATTGAACTCATGAAATCATTTGAAAGTCAGCGAGAAACTTGTATTTCTTCTGTTATGTAATCTTAAGATTTAAAGTTCTATTTCACTCGATTTGAAGAAGATTTAAGGTCATTTTTTGTTGTGGAAATTAACTTACAAAATAAATCCTCTTACGGTGTAAAAATTGTCTAATTCACCGCCTAACATTATCTATTATTAAGTAATTAACCCATGCCATGCGACAGAATGCTTTCCTATATCTGATGAAAGTGGGATAGCTTTTTCTCACCCAGAATTTCTTGGTAGGGACCATCATTGAATTTTTACATAGAATCGACAAGTCTTGCTGGAACTCCTGCTGGGCCTTCAATTACTCCAAAATACTGAATGCACATCACAACTCTGAAAATTCTCGCTGGACAGAAAGGAAAGTAGTCTTGGGGAGGATGAGGGACAGAATGGCAGGGAGAAAAAACAGGCCTTCATGATATAGACCTCAAAGCATCATATTGTATTCTTCTAGTCACCTGTTCATTAGCACCATTAATCCTACCTGAATCCAAAATGGGATCTAGAAGAGGATAATCAGAGTGTGCTTTTGAGCATCAGAAATCATCCCAACCAGAGAGGAACACAGGTTTTCCGTACACTTAACTACAAAATCAATAAATAATGTATTAACCTCTACAGTACCATTCAAAATCTTTCCATCCAAATAGCTTTAGAATTCAAATACAGTATAGAATTAAGATACTGGTGTCACACAAACTTTCCTTCAATAAGAATCAGTACAACTCCTACCAATGAATCTGCAAAAGAGAGAATTTTAACTAAACTCCCTATACAATTACCCATAGCCATCATCTCTTTAGTCAAACATCTAAAAAAAACCTGATTTTAACAAATTCCTAGTCTTGTCACTTGCCAGGGACTTCAGCAAATTAGCATGATGAGGAGAAACAGTAATGTTAGGCAACTGACCTGTTTTATAAATTGACAAACGCTTCTTACAGAAATAAAGCATCAATAACCGACAGTAATAAGTATTAGTAACCTTAACTCCCACCTGAAACATCCATTTATCAATTCTGTTCTTGAAAATATTGGGAAATTGTGGGGTATATCTTAATAGTAGTTGCTATATTACAGTCAGCCTGCGCTTTATACAAACTCATACTTCGCGATTTCACTTACAGTATATGTGGTACAGAGAACTGTAATACCTATCAAATAAAAAATCAAATATTCGCAATAAAAAATCTCACGGGACGAAGTTTTCAAATCGCCCGCGCCCCTTTGCACTGGGGTTGCTTCGCGCCACTATCTCAACTGATTAAGGCAGGCTATCGAAGGATATTTCCTAAAAAAAACTAATATTACTTTAAAGAAACAAATATTACCGAGATATTGATGTTTTTAGTTCATAAAATATGATGTATTTCTGTTTAGGAAAGTATAAAAATAAAACGCAATTTGCAAATTTTAACACAATTTATAAATATCAGCATCCACCATCTACAGCTATCTTATTTTACTTAAACATAAAACTATATACTGAACTTGAAATGAGTATATTGTATGATTTTAAGTCAATTCTTCCAAACTACTACCCTATTAATGAACAACATGGAATTAAATACCCATTAAGCAGAGTAATTTATAGTTTTTAGCTCTGGTGGTTGATTATAAAGGTTAGCAAATGATTTATATCGTGTTATAACAAAACTATATTCTCAGTTTTCCTACACTTTATTATTATTATCATTAATAATTGCTAAGCTACAACCCTAGCTGGAAAAGCATGATGCTATATGCTCAGGGGCTCCAACAGGGAAAATAGCCCAGTAAGGAAATGAAACAAGGAAAAATAAAATATTTCAAGAATAGTAACATTAAACTAAATATCTCCTGTATAAACTATAAAAATTTTAATAAAAAAAGAGGAAGAGAAATACTGTTAAATAAAATAATGTGCCCGAGTGTACCATCAAGCAAGAGAACTCTAACCCAAGACAGTGGAAGACCATGGTACAGAGGCTATGGCACTACCCATGACTAGAGCACAATGGTTTGTTTTTGGAGTGTCCTCCTCCTAAAAGAGCTGCTTACCACAGCCAAAGAATCTCTTCTACCCTTACCAAGAGGAAAGTGGCCAATGAACAATTACAGTGCAATAACCCCTTGGGTGTAATGTTACCTTCTAAATTTGGCATTTACATTTAATTATGCAATTTGCCCATTTACAGGTTCCCAATAATTTTACTTTTTGTTTCCTAGTTTCAGACACAGTTTCACCCGATTCCAAACAAAATAGTGGCTATAAATATTGATTGTTTTCTCGCCTTCCTTTACAGCCTTTTAGTTTATATTTGGCCGTATATTTTCTTGATTTTTTTCTCCATAGAGAATAAGGGTATAATGTAAAAATGTCAGTCTTATGCTACTTTACTACTGTACAATGATTGAAATACAGTACAAGATAAGTATCTGCTATCTGATTTGACTGTTCATAATAAAACAGCTGTTTTTTGTTCAGTTGTTATTGTGGCTGTATGCATTTATGCAATGATTATAACGTTACTAACGATACTTTATCATCTTTGAATTTTTCCAACAAGATGTGGAAGGTGGGAAAATATTATTACCGGGTTACTGTAGATGTCAAGACAGATATCCTACAGAAGATGACACCGATGCATCAGGAATTGAATCATAATAAAGATGGCTGTATAGTATGAAAATAGTTAAGAGGACATTGTATAAAATATATACACTTAGTTAATCTTAAATTGTATACATATTGTACAACATAGAATTACAGTACATTAATGTTGGTTATTGTAAATGTATGCTACATGTGAAGTGGGTCAAGTCGTCTGAACAAGAACAACAAATACTTACAGTAAAGTTAACCTTTACTGTATACACTACAGTATCAGCGAGTGTTATACAGTACGTATTACTAGATAGGAACAACTATACTGTAATAGAAACCAAGTAAAAACAATATCAGGCAGTACTTAATGTGTTTATTATCTGAGCGTATGTAATGGGCAGCAAGGGATAGGTTAGGTTAGGAGTTATCCCACCCTAGGCAACAAAGATAAGCGAATTCGCGCCTGTCTCTGTTACCTAACCCTCGCGAAGAGTGGGAATCAACTGTATATCAGTCAACAAATACAAAGCATTCTTACCTGCATTAGGGAGATTTTAAGTGAGGGTTTCAAGTTCGATAAAAATCACCATTTGCCTTTATACTCATAAACACCCTTATAATGCAGAGAATAACTGATACCTGGGATAAAAGCAGTTACTTGTCCTATGTGAGCTTAGATCAGACTATTTGTTCTGCACCAACAATGGGTCTTATAGAAAATGTGTCTAAGGACCTGTGTGTGCAATCTTTAAGGTAATGCTTTGTAAAACTGGTTTGTCTCTTTCAGACTCCTTGTTTCAGTACTTGAGCTACCAGAGTTTTTTGCAGTATATCATGTGCTTGGGGTGGGGGGGGAATCCTTGGAGATGCTTCCCCTTAGGACTTAAGGCTCTCATGATGATTTCTCTTAACCAAAATGAGATAGTGTTTATGGAAACCTTTCTGGAACAGCCAGTGCTCACAAAGAAATTGGAGATTCTGGGTCTGAGATACTGTGTCCTTTTTAGATATTCATGTACTGTTCTTAGAGGACATATCAACATATCATCCCAGTCATCAGTTACCTCTTTAAGAGACAAGATTGTGAAAGACTCAAAATCTGATATTATCAACTGGAATTTGGGTTTTGGCCACAACTTCAGGAACAAAAGACAAAGATAGTTCTCTCCACCCTCTGGAGTGTGACCCAAGGTGAGATATATCATGCAGTTCACTCACAATCTTGGCTGAAGGTAAGGCCAAGAGGAAGACTGTCTTCAGGATAAGATCTCTGTCTTAGGCATTATACATAGGTTCATACAGGGCTTTCTTCAAGGCCAGTAGGACCTTAGTCACATCCCAGGAGGGAAGTTTTATTTCTCAAGGAGGTCAAGACTGCTTGAAGCTCCTCATCAATGCTGAGAGTTCCCAAGAATCTGAGAGGTCCAGTCCATTTAGATTGAATACTTGGCTCAAAGCTGAGCGGTAGCATTTCACCGCATTGACTGAAAGGGGCTTCTTGTTCCTTAGTAAAAATAAAAAGTCTGCAATCAAGAGGAATAGTGGCCTTTAGTGGAACAATATTCCCCATACGATGCCTATCAACTTAGATTTTCCACTTTGCTTGGTAAACTGTTATGGAAAACATTTGGAAGTATCCGGAAAGCTGCTTTGCAGTTGATATTAAAAAACCTTTCTTTCAGAGGAGACGCTGGATAATCTCGGACAGTGAAGGGACAGGCAATAGACTGCGTCGTGGAATTTTCTTAAGTGAGGTTGGCGTAGCAGGTTTGGCCATACTGAAAGCTTTCTTGGTATTTCCGTGAGATGTTCCAACAGATCTTATCACCACTCCCCTGCTGCCCACCTTGGGGCCATTAACGTTACTCTGACTCCCTTGGATGTTCTGATTTTGTTTAGTGTCTGATGAATCGGACAGAACGATGGGAAGGCATATAAGTCTAGACTATCCAACGGGTGTTGAATTGTGTCTTTCATCACTGCAGCTTGGTCTGGGACTGGAGAGCAATACACCAGGAGTTTGTGATTCAGGTGAGTGGCGAACGTGTCCAGGGATGGGGAACCCCACAAAGTCACAAGTCTCTTTGCCATTATAAGAGGCAAAGACCATTCTGAACTCACTGTCATCCCTCAACAGCTCAAATGGTCTGCGATGAAGTTTCTTTACCCAGACATATACCTCGCTGAGAGAGAGAACGCCTGGCCTGGGACTGTGTCCATTTGAGAATCTTTACCTAGAGGTTGCATAGCAAGAGAGAGGCTATGCCTATTTGTTTGAAAATGTAGGTCACTACCGTGGAGTTGTTGCTCATCAATACCAAGGGGTGATCTATTAGAGTCTTTGCAAAGAGGAGTAACACTAGTTGTACCACTTTCATTTCCCGGTAGTTTATGAGGAAGCTCTTTTCTTCATCTGACCATAGGCCGAAGATTTGTCCCTTTCCCATATGCGAGATGCATCTGTGAACAGCATGAACTGTGGGGAGGATCATGGAGGGGTGTTCCCGCTAACAGGTTTGCCGTCTTCATCCATCACAAGAGGTCCAATATCACATCTTAAGGTACTCATAGCTGGGTTTCAGGATGGTCTGAGGCTTGGGACCATTGGGTCTTCGTCATCAGAGCCCACGGCACCGAGCGCATATGCAATCTCCTCAGGGTGACGCGTTTCTCTAATGAGCAGAGGTGACCTAACAACTTCTGCCACGACCAGGCTGGTAGGAGGTCCCTTTCAGGAAAGTTGCTGCTAAAGTCCTGAGCCTTAACACTCTATCTGCATCAGGGAAGGCCTTGGCTTTCACCGAGACTATATCCATGCCCAGAAACCTGGCTAGGGACGAGGCTGGACTCCTGCAGGTTCAGCTGGCTCCATAACTCCTTGCACAGATCCAGTAACAGGTCTCTGTGCTTCAGCAGGAGAGCTTGGAATTCTGCCAGGAGAAGCCAGTTGTTTAAGTATGTTATGAGCCTGATGCTCATGGCATGAGCCCAGGCTGAGACAAGGACAAAGAGTTTGGTGGAAACCTAAGGGCTGTAGACAGGCCAAAGCATGGCACCCGGAATTGGAACAGTTTGTCTTGGAAGGGGAACCTTAGGAATTCCTCTAGGCAGGATGGATATGGACCTAAAAGTAAGCATCTTTCAGGTCTACGGTCAGAAGGTAGTTGTTCTTCTTGATGGCCAGGAGAACGGAGGATGGAGTTTCCATCTTTAATATTGTCTGCAAAATGGAGAGGGAGAGGTCTATACAGTAATGGGTCTCCAAACTCCCGTCAGCTTCTCTACCAAGAAATAGATTGTGGCGGAAGCCTGGAGAGTCTTAGAAGACTTCCTCTACTGCTTCTTTGCTTAGCACCTTGGAGACTTCCTCTGCTAAGATTAGCTCTTTTGAAGATCCTTTAATATAATATGGTTGGATCCGATTCCTGGTCAGAGGAGGTGGACGGTCTATGCAGGGGATCCGATACCCTGAACGAAAGACTCCTACGTCCAAGGGTTGGCTCCAAGTCCTGCCACCTTTGCCAAGTGCTTTGTATTCATACCTCCACTGGTAGTAAGCCGTGAGACAAGCCCTTCCTAGCAAGAAATTCAGTCACCACGTCCTCTTTGGCCAGAGGGATGGCCTCTCTAATGAAAGTCAAGTCCAGTATTAAGCCTACCAGGCTGTTGTCCATCTGCAGGAGGGAGAAGGCATTTTTGTTGAGCGGGTTACCTTTTGTTGAGCGGGTTACCTAAAAGTTAAGTTCTTTGTCTGTTTCTGAGGAGTGGGCAACCTTGGTGCCGCAGCTCTATTGACTACGGGGCTCTGCTCCAGCCTCTCTAACTTCTTGATCGCTTTAGTTACATCCGAGGACGGAAGAGAGAAGGTGAGTTGAAAAGGTCAGAGTTCCTAAGGACTGTAGCATCTCTAAGGGAAAGCTGTCTAGAGCAACTCTATCAGACAGTGTCACACCTCTTTAGAACACAGTTTCTCCACAGGAAAATGTTATGATGGAGGAGGAACTCTATAGCCTCAGCACCAGATCTTGAGAGTTCCTTGAACTGGTACCGTTCAGACTTATCTTGTGAAAAAAGATAGTGCCCCAAAACAGTGGGGTATCCACGAATAGGTGTGAATGGCTGGCTACCGTGGCAGCAACCTACATACTTGCCAGTTCAGGACCTGAAATCGTGGCTGGAAAGTTCAGCAAGGCTGGAACTGAAAGTACCAAGTTGGTAACATCTTGATCAAGGGAAGAGGGCTCTGAAAAATGCCAGAGTTAACAAACACGTCTCTGGTGAGGCAGATGTAAAGGGAGAAGTTTTGATGACCTACTCCCTTTTAGCAATTTTTTTCACAGTGTTTCCTTTGCTTGGTTGGAAAGGAACACGTCAAACCTAAGTCTGGGGCTCAGAGACAGCGGGAAGGTATCATCGATGCCGCAATGTCTATTAGCAGTCTATACAAAGGGAAGGTCATCCAAACCTCTTAAGTGAGTAATTAAGCTCATAATCTTAATAAAATGATTGGCTTCTGAAGTCAATACTGAGGCCTCAAGGGGGTACATCAGCTAAGCTTGCATTTGCATGCACTAAGAGGTTTTAAGGGGAATCATCAATAGTGATGACATCCCAGCGAAGACTTTGTCTTAACAGAGCTCTTTATCCTTCCTCCAGCATCCCTCCTTCCCTTTAAGTAATAACGGGAAGAGAAGGCAGAGAAGGAGTAGGAGGAGTTTTCTTCACTCACATTGTAAGAGCATTCATCTCTATATCTTGATCGGAAAATAGAGGCGTTAAAATCTCTCTCAGGACTCATTTTACCAAGCAAAAGTTCTCAGTACTCTGTCCTTTGGAACACCTACAGCGAGGACTATGTCTATGTTGTCTGCCAAATCGTTCTTCAACCTATATTCACTTTCACGATATTATTCCACTGATATGACCATCCACTTTAACAGAATTACCTCACTGATATAACCTATCATGCATATTAGTATGATATTTCCTTTACATTATTATTGTCCTTCACTTATTGCTATATCCTTAATCCTTTCCCGAATTCCTTTCGAATATTTACTTTGCTCTCTCACACACAACTACAACATATCTTTCCAACTCTTTTGATTCATATTATTTTTGCAATTTTATTCATCTTCTCTTTTCTAGCATTCATTCGTCGTTTTCATCTTACTAATCATTCTAAATCGCTTTCTTATTTCTCATTCCACGGATTCCGATTCCTATTTTTCATTCCTTCCTCTCGCATTTCCCAAATTCATTGATATCGCTAATTTATTTGGATTAGCGTAGATTTGGCGGAGTGAATGTGCAAGGAAAAGGAACTTGGCTACCGCCTCCTCCTGTCTCGTCTCTTTGTCATATTGTTTCGTCCTTCTCTCTCCCTGTTGTTTCAATTAACTGTATCCAATAATGCATGTAATATTCACATTTTAGTATCGTATTTATAATTAAAAACCTAGCGAATTATAATCTTACGCATTGTTTAAATTCAAATCAACTGCTCAACCCTGTCTAGTCTGTCGTCAACCTCAATTTTCGGATAAAATAATTCCCTTATTATTAAGGCATATTAGCGAAGGATATTTCATATTTACTAAAAGAAACAATTATTACTTGATCTATCATTTTCCAATTAACATATTAAATCCAATAGTTTATTTGAAATGCTTCTCTCATATTCTATTTACTTGTACTGTGAGTTGAATCGCACAATGTTAAGCCGAGTTTCATTCATGTTGCCGATGCACGAAATTTTCTAGTTTTTAGCTCTGTGTTCTTGATTATAAAGCCTCAATAAACACTTAGCAAAGAAACAAAGATTTCATTTATTACAGAGAGAGAGAGAGAGAGAGAGAGAGAGAGAGAGAGAGAGAGAGAGAGAGAGAGAGAGAGAGAGATATGAACAATTTGAAGTTTCCTGGCAGCCTGTCAACGAATAAGAGAAAACTAACACTCTCTCTCTCTCTCTCTCTCTCTCTCTGTGTATATATATATATATATATATATATATATATATATATATATATATATATATATATATATAGGTAATTGTTTACAACACCACGCTCTCCATTTACTCCAAAATATTGCAATCCTGCAGTTCTCATCTTCTTGCACAGTAATTAGGTGGTTATTTAAATTCTGGGAAAGCAATAATTAGCAAGATATGTTGAGGAAGGGGGAAGGGGTTATAAAAGAAATAATAGCTCGGTTTCCTCACTAAATGACTTGGAAGTGACATGTCAACATAGTCAAGCAAATAGAATTCGTGATGCCAGCGTACATAAACAGAAGTTTGTGATGCCAGCGTACATTTGATATACTGTATACTGTATTCAAAATATACTTAACTTAAAATGGAATAATTACTCAAAAGTGTCCATAGAATATGCAATTAACAAATAGTGACACTTTTGAGTAATCACTCAATTTTGGATTAAGTATATTTTGAATATACAGTATATCAAATGTACGCTGGCATCGCGAACTTCTGTTTATGTACGCTGGCATCACGAATTCTGTTTGGTTGACTATGTTGACATGTCAGTTCCAAGTTGTTTGGTGAGGAAACCGAGCTATTTTCTTTTTATAACCCCTTCCTCCTTCCTAAACATATCTTGCTAATTATTGCTTTCCCAGAATTTAAATAACCACCTAATTACTGTGCAAGAAGATGAGAACTGCAGGATTGCATTATTTTGAAGTAAATGGAGAGCGTGGTGTTGTAAACAATTACCAAATATATATATATATATATATATAATATATATATATATATATATATATATATATATATATATATACACTGTATATATATATATATATATATATATATATATATATATATATATATATATATATATATACAGTATATTTATATATATATATATATATATATATATATATATATAAAATAGTATATACATATATATATATATATATATATATATATATATATATATAATATATATATACATATAATATATATACATATATAAATATATATACATATATATATATAATATATATATATATATATATATATATATATATATATATATATATATATATATATGCATTGTGAAGAGTTTTCTTCACTACTCTTCTTTTATTCGTATTTCTGGTTCTACTAATACTGTAGCTACCCCTTAAACGTTCTCTCCTACATTAAGTTTTCTTTATCGAAACATTGGGAGAACTGTTTTAAATTAATTATACCCGTTGACAATAGCATACGCGCCATGCTCGTGACGTCATAGCGTAGATACGCACAGCAAAAGCCTTAGCGGGTATAAGGTGGTTCTTTCCTTAAACTACTTGGGTCGAGATAAAGATTAAACTGGTTTTGAATATACAGTAATCTTAATGCTGCTGACTTGAAAGCAGCTTTTATTTCTCAATACCAATTAAGGTTTGTTAATTTTAAGATGTATGCCCATCGCACGAGATCATTGCTTATTTCTCATTTTAACTATTAATTTTTAGCAAGCCAGAATAGGTAGGATTGTTGTATATATAAACTCCCTTAGAGCAGCAAGATTTCTCTGAATATTTTGTACAGAATCCTGCCTCCTATGCACTTCTTCCAACGATATATTGCCTTGTCCTAAAGTCCTGAGATGGCACCTCCACTGGGTTCCCTGGGCTCAATGTCCGTCACCTGTTTTGAAAGGTGAAGCCAGGTGAGCCCGCACGACCCTATCATCAGCCCATTTGTTCAGAAGCCATAGTGTCAACCGACTGACCGCTTGGTCAGTGAACCTGTGCACCTCTGGCTCACACCCCCCCCCCCTTCACAAAACTCGACTCACACAGGAGTCCTGCCAGTTGGGGAGACTGACCAACACAAGCCTAGTAAACCATATTTGCCAAAAGTGAGGATTCTTGGGGTGAGCCAGTCAAGAGTGCAAAGTGTGCAACCACGGTCAACAGCCATTCGAGGACAAAGACAATACTGTATTCCAAGGAGTACTGGTACCAAAAAATGGCCACTTAGTTTTCCCCCATTTTTTAGTTTAGATTAACCTTTAACTTGACTAGGTTTAACTGGCTATTACATATTTCGGGTTGTGTGCGGTGGGATTGTGTGTACTGTTTTTACATATTTTGGTTTTTGAGACTAGCACAGTCTCTGGGTTACATGGGCCATGTGTCCAACCCAATTTCAATTATTAATTATTGCAGAAGACCACGGGTCTAATCAATCATATTTTTCATTAATTTGCATTTCCTTTTGTTACATGTGTCCTTTGTTCAGATGTCCATTTACTTCAATGTAAATTTGTATAATAAATCAAGACTAGGCTAATTAACCCTTTTACCCCCAGGCTATTTGGAAATTTCCAACCCTTAACCCCCAAGGGTTATTTTTTATTCAAGCACATTTTGCAGTATATATTTTTCAAATTGCTCTAACAGCCTTAATTTTTGTCATAGAGAGGTCAGGTTGGTCTCATTCTCTTGGAAAATGCCTGAATTTTCTCAAAAATTATCAAAAAAAAAAAAAAATTGTAAGTAGCATTTTTTTGCAGGGACGTACCGGTACGTCCATGGGGGTAAAGGGATGTGTTTTGTGAAACGTACCAGTACGTCCTTTGGGGGTAAAAGGGTTAAACCTTGCCATATTTTTACTCCCTCATTTATTTGATTGTCTATTGTAATTATTTAATCTCGGGACAGTATACCCGATATTTTGAAAGGAGTAAGTAACTTAAAAGGTGTATCAGCAAGTGACTTAGCATTGAATCTATCTGCTTCGAAGGTAAAGATCCATATCTTTAACTTTTACTTTACATCACTGCTCCCATTTTTGTTGTCTCAATAATTACTTAACGTAATATTCCTGTCCAGCATCTCACTGGGGTTCCTGGGACGGAGTCGAAACAGAGCCTGCGTGTGTAGATGACTTTAGACCTGACAAAGCTAGAGTAGGCCATTAAATTACTTTTATTTCACGTGTGGAGTTCTCTGGCCTCTGGACAGAGTACAATTTCCCTTTTTGCATTCAAGAGTGATGGTTAGTGAACTACGTCAGCAAAGTTATTAGCAGGGTGTTTGTGCCCTGAGTGTAAGTGCTCCTTATCCTCCCCTGTTGATCTTTAAGTAACTGACGTAGGGAGACTTTCCTGGAGCAACATGTTCCCACTCAACACTTAATTAAAAAAAAATTCTCCACATACATATATATATATACACACACACACACACACACATATATATATATATATATATATATATATATATATATATATATATATATATAGGCCTATATATATATATATATAAAAGTTCAAAGTTGGAGCAAATGCTTTTTTGTTGACCAGACCGACATGAGTCTTTTTATAGTTTATATATGACATTTTTG
Source organism: Palaemon carinicauda (assembly GCF_036898095.1). NCBI lineage: Eukaryota > Metazoa > Arthropoda > Malacostraca > Decapoda > Palaemonidae > Palaemon > Palaemon carinicauda. The sequence continues at coordinate 101,963,570 of NC_090728.1, forward strand.
TTGTTGACGTTGTTAATAGTTTATATATGATATATCTCTTTTGACATTACTTTTTTTAGAATGATTTATTGTTAATTTGCTCTCTTCAGTTATTTATTTCCTTATTTCCTTTCCTCACTGGGCTATTTTTCCCTATTGGAGCCCCTGGGCTTATAGCATCTTGCTTTTCCAATTAGGGTTGTAGCTTGGATAGTAATAATAATAATAATAATAATATATATATATATAGGCCTATATATATATACATATATCGATTTTATTTCGGAAGCATTAATGCATTTTAGAAAGTTATGATTATTTGAATAGTTAATTGTGCTTTAATAAAAAAAAGTTATGTGCTTTTGTTTTAAATTTTGAGTGTACTTTATCCATCTAAATATTTTGGGTGCAGTGATCAGATCCTCTGATCTGATCATGGCATCCAAAATACTTAGATTGATTAAATACACCAAGAATTTAAAACAGAAGTACATAAATGTTTCATTAAAGCTCAATTAACTATTTAAATAATCGTAATTTTCTAAAATGCAATAATGCTTCCGAAACGAAATTGAATATTAGAGAGAGAGAGAGAGAGAGAGAGAGAGAGAGAGAGAGAGAGAGAGAGAGAGTCAGCTGTTGAAAAGTAATCAAAAGCAAAGCTTGTGTTTAATTATTTAAAAGAAACAATTATTATTGAGATATTTAAGCTTTTAATTTACAAAATAAGCTGTGTTTCTATTTAAGAAAGTATAGATAACATACTGTGCAAGAGACAACACATAAGAAGTTGCGTCTTCCTCCAGAGTAGCGATGTAGGCAACGAGTCTTGAACGAAAACACAGAACACTTACAGAAGCATGGTTAAGCTGAACTGTAGTAATATTACTGTACATATATTACAGTAAAATAAACTACAGTATCAGTGAGTATTAGGTTACAGTACAGTATTACTAGATAAAAACTACTTTTGGATGACGACTCGGTAAACTATACCTTAGCACAATACTGTACTGTAACCTTACTGTGTCCAGTACATAGTGTACATGTGTGCAAATGTACTGTACATTGTACATATGATTATAAACTGTTGTAGAAACCAAATTAACAACAATATTAGTCAGTATTTACTATGTTAATCATCAAGTCGGGCACCACCTCGTGGCAAGGGGCAGTGACTTTTTAGGTTAGGAGTTAGCCCACTCTAGTGTAGTATTTATTGGCAAAAATTCGCTTATCGCGCCTGTGTCTGTAACCTAACTATTGCAAAAAACGAGGCTTAACTGTTGTCATATTCTTAGCATCATCATGAAGTAGAGGAATACTCTCAGGCGTCAAAATGGAGGCGTGTTCAGTGACGTCACAACGCTTGCGGGTAACAACTTGCTTGGACCTATCAGCCTGCTAGGCTGCCCGGTGGTAACCTAACACACAGAGAAGGTGATGTGTACAGTGACGTCATGACGTTGACATCCGTCAGCACGTTCAGATTTATGAATCTGAATGTTTGGTCTGATGGTATTCTCAATAGAAATTCTTGGTAAGACAGGAATAGTTACACTCAACTTCCCAAGTTTAGAAAGCTTAGAAGGAGAGGCCTGCTTGGAGCATTAAGGTATTGCCAAGTTTGGAGGAGGAGGGGGACATGGCCAAAGAGGTTCGACTACCCTCATATTAAAGAGATTAAAAATCTCTCAACTCACCCCTGGCACTCTTTAGAGGAGTTTTATGCCAAAGACCCATAGGTGTACAAGGTAAGCCTTTCTTGTTAGTACGAGTTGGAGACTAGTAATCAGGATCTTCCAATAAGGCTGCCTCGGTATGAGGGGAAATGACAGGCTTGACTCTAAGGTCCTTACAGGAATGAGGAGATCCAATTCACTGTTCTAATGGGAGACACTTCTAAAGGGAACATCTTATCTGCATAATCTGAAAGGTATAAATCCCCACTCAGCACACTTGTGGGGGGTGAGGGGGATCTAGACATAACAGCGTAGTCTGGGATAGAAACACCGAGTGGATCTGGCTCAGGGATCATAGATGCCATAGCCAGAGTATCCATGATAATAACAGGTTAAATTTCTTACAGCATATTACTAACACTAAGAGATAACTTGTAAACGAAATTGGGGTCATTGTCCTTCGTGACAGAAACCTCAGAGAGATCCTGACACGCAGTACTTGGTGGAGAAATAACATTCGACGCCGAACCTACCTTCCGTTTCATCTCAGCTTACCGAAGAAGAAGGGAAAGAATGATCTCTCTTGGCTTGCTTCTTCTGACAAGAATGATATCTATCTCACTAGGAGGATGAACACTCCCTACAATACTCATATGTAGATTCCATAAAACATCTTGTTCCTCGAAACGACAGACATACTAGGTGAGGATCCCCATTTATCCGGCTCATATGGGTTCTATAAGGGCGACCATTACGGCCCGGACAAGAACGCATCGAATTCGACTTAGTTGAAAGGCACACACTCTTAACTCACAAATAATGGATAAGCAAGTGAATAGTAATATAAAAAACATAAAGATACATGCACAAGCAATATATGAGTGAAGACCAGGGGATGCAGTTGTCTGATGGTAGGAGTGAAGGCAGGCATGTCCGACTGCCAGCACAGCCAAAAGTGTTGTGACTAGACGCTTGAGACAAGCGTAGCCCATCAGCCGGTCATGCACAGTAGCTGCCCAGCAGCATAGCATGATGCAATCTACCGACTTCTTTTTTTATTGTCTGTCTGCAGAAAATAAAGCCAGAAGTAGCCCCATTAAATAACTCAGAAGTTTGTAAGCATGTAGGAATAAATATAAATATAAATATATATATAGTATATATATATATATATATATATATATATATATATATATATATACTGTATATATATATATATATATATATATATATATATATATATATATATATATATATATATATATATATATATATATATATATATATATATATATATATATATATATATATATATATATATATATATATATATATATATATATATATATATATATATATATATATATATATATATATATATATATATACACACACATATATATATATATATATATATACATACATACATACAGTACATAATATTATATATTTACTTGTTTAACTAAATAATTTACCTGGTATTGGACAGTTTCTTGCATTGCCCCAAGATGAACTGGAATATGTGGAGCATTTGATACCAAACCACCATCAGGTCCAAAGAGTGCACAGGAAAAATCTAATCGTTCTTTTATATTTGTTGATATTGAAGTCCTTTGAAGAATTCTAGAAATAGAGTTCAAAATAAAGAACAGACGCACTTGATGCAGTAAAATAAATAATACAATATCACTTTTAAACACAGCAGTAACTTTACACAATAATTTTCTAAATATTTTTTTATTGTTTGAACTTTCCGACATTGAATATTTGATACAGTACAGTACAGTATTGTAAGGGTTTACATGCACTTGCTGTTTCTTTGGAAAAGTATAAGATAATTTGTCTGTGACAATTAACTACAGCATTTAGATGTAATAGTGCTGACCTCTAGATCTATTTTTGTACTCGAATCTTATGCATTTATTATTTATAAAAGATTATCATTCATTATTATATACAGTGCAGCACTATTGTAAGTCTTTTCAATAAAGGTTCTAAATTGATAATTTTTTTTTATATCATCTAAAGGTCTTATCCTTTGGAGAACATCTTGAATTAAAAGGTAAACTATTTTCTAATTTAAATAAAACCATTTCCCTTCCAGAAGAAAATCAAAACATTTAAACTGAATTACAGTGATTTTTTAGGCACCTATAAAAATTAAAGACTTCTCCAGCTAAAGTGGTTAGTGTTATAACTATTACGATAGTCTATAAGTCTCTATCGCTCCGCCAACTATTGGTAGCAAATTGAAAAAAAAAATTGTATGTGTATCTAATAATAAAAAACATACCAGTGTTTTCCATAACAACAGAGCATCTTATTTAAGTCCTCCCAATGATCATAAAAATCAGGGTTGCAATTTGAGTTTTGTGCAAAAGTTTGGCGCCCATACCTGGGAGTCATTCACCAGATCATTAGGAACAGAAACTAAAAAGTGTGGATCCCTGGAGAAAGACGTATGAACTATTCAACTTCATCAAAAGTTTTCACTAATGATGGACCACACATGTGGTAAGTGCCATCATTGTTGTTGACAATGGTTGTGTTTTTATATGCATGTTGATCATGAATGACCAACTATGCAGAAGTCACTGACTTTATTTTAAGCACTGTTAAAAACTATAATATCGGCAATGTCTGAGAAATTAAAGAAATCTCGTGGGTCAATGAAGGGCTGGCTTTATCAGACTGTGAATGCAATTAAGGCCATCATAAAACTTTCATTGCATAAAGTTGAAGCCAATGAGTTGGAAGAACTGATGGTCGAGTTTGATGACCAATTGTGAACCCTTAATGATACCCAACTCGACTATGAAAAAATTCTAGAAGAAAAGGACTTGGACTTGAACGGTCAGGAAGTGTGACAGTCGAGGGATATAGCTAAAAAAATGAGACGTGCTGCTACAAAATTGTATCATTGTTGACAACCCACAAATTGTACTACAGTACTAGTCCCTGATCTCTCTCCTCCTGCATCTCTTGTTGGTGGAGTCAGTTCAATAAGCTTATCTAATGTTCAGTTGCCCAGTTTAGAGTTGTTCAAATTTGTAGGTGATGATGTTGAATGGGAGATCTTTTGGTAAAAGTACAGAACCCCAAAGACTCAGATTTTCGGTGATTTAAAATTTCACCTATCTACAGACTCCTTAATTGATTGATTGATATGAGGTTTTCTGGCATCCTGACATCTAAGGTCATTGACGCTGATATTGTTTATTGTAAATAAAAAAATAAAAGAATATTCAATTAAAAACCATAAAAGCAAAGATGTCACTTGAACAGTTAAATATCTTTCAGAAGACCTGCTTCTGAAATAAAGCTAAATATACCACTAGAATGGTAGGACACATCATGTCCAAGAATCTAGGCAAGGATGAACTTGCCATCCTTACCTCAAGCCTCAAACAGATATCAATTTCTCTCACTACTATATGAGGGGCATTCGGTAAACAAATGCCTCACTGTCAATGATAACAAACAGTCATCGAAATAAGGTTGATGTTAGCCAGCCAGCAAAAACTTATGTGTCATCCGAGTGTGACTAATCCAGAGACGACAAAGAGTAGTCTCCCACATTCAGGGTATCCCGTTATATGTCCAAGGGGATATAACATTAATTATTTCTCATCTTATTTTCAAGTAAACTATCCTAAAGCTGTTGCCAATTATTATAAATAAAAATCTTAATTGTAGGTAAAAAATCATAACTGGGAATGGGAAACCTTCTTGGTAGCAACTCAGCTGCAGCACTCTTTACCAATGAATCCGCCTTCTCATTTCCAGACACACCTACGTGTGCCAGAACCCAGCAAAATCTAACTGTTATACCTTTTATACCAATAATTAAAAGCCACTCTAAAATCTTTAAAACTAAAGGATTATTGGAATTAAAAACTTCTAAAGCTTGTAGGATACTTCTTGCATCACTAAAAATGATAAAATTGCCCTCGTCTTGTAACACTATTTTCTCAATAGCAGTTAGTATACCATATAGTTCGGCAGTAAATATAGAGGATGCTTGAGGAAGTGCACCTCTACAATTAAAAGCACTACTATATACTCCAAATCCAATGCCAGCATCAGATTTGGAGCCATCAGTATATGTAAAAGTTGATTCCCTGTGTTCTTCAATATGTTCCATAAAGAGCGACCTGGCTTCATAGTCGGTCATGTTAATTTTTATACCAATAAAATATTTACAAAAAGATATATCCGGTAATTTCCATGGAGGGGTTGATGATATCCTATATGAGAGCACTTTATTTCTACCTATATCTAAACTGTCCACTAATGTTTTTACCCAGAAGCCATAAGGTTGGGGAGATTTTGGGTACAACTCAAAATATCTAGAATGCATTACAAGGTTTGCAGTCTGACAGGCTAAAGAATGATGAAGTGTTTGCAACCTAAGCCAATACCGAACAATAGAAGACTTCCGGTAAAGGTCTAAAGGCAATTCTCCAGTGCCAACAAGGAGGCTTGGGATTGGCGAAGTTCTAAAGGCTCCTGTGGACAATCTGATACCAGCATGGTGTATAGAATCTAAAATTTTTAATCAGCTTGGGCTGGCTGAGAAGTATATTTCACACCCATAACTAATGGGACAAAACTTTTAAAAGATTCAGAGCCTCAAGACATTTCACTTTTAAGGCTTTCAAGTGAGGAACTCATGTAAGTCTACAATCAAAGATCAACCTTAGAAATCTAGTTTCACTTACACATGGGATACGCTGACCTTTGATGTACATATCCGGGTCTGGATGTACTCCCAGAATACGGCAGAAATGGACAATACTTTTACAAGTTGAAAACTTAAATCCATTCATATCAGCCCATTGAATTATTTTGTCGATTGAGAGTTGTAATTTTCTCTCAACCATTGCCATTTTAGCTCCAGCAAATGATATAGAGATCATCTACAAATAGTGTTGAGAGAATATCTTTAGGAATGACTGAGGATATCCCATTTATGGCTAGTTCAAATAGGGTTACACTCGGCACACTACCCTGAGGAACTCCTTCTTCCTGACATTTCCTCTCTGACAAATCTTCACCTACTCTAACTTTAAAAAATCTATGTGAAACAAATGCTTGAAAGAACTATGGGAGCTCTCCTCTCAGTCCTAGATTACAAATGGTTTTAAGTATACCATATCTCTATGTAGTATCATAAGCCCTTTTGAGGTAAAAAAAATACTGTTACATGATGCTGTTTGGAACCAAATGCTTCACACATAGAGGACTCAAGTTGTACCAACACATTTGTCATTGAATGCATTTTCCTAAATCCACACTGGATAGGTGATAAAATATCTTTCTTCTCCACGTACCACACCAGTCTTGCATTGACCATCTTTTCCATGAATGATCTTACATAAACAACATGTCAATGCAATAAGTCAGTAGTTTGCTGCTAAGAACTTATCCTTACCAGGTTTAAAAAATGCTAAAATAATGGCTAGTTCCCAAACACTTGGATACCTATAATCATGCCATATTCTGTTAATAATGCTTAAAATAAATAACTATGCAATAACAGGTAAATGTTTAATCATTGCATATGGAATTCCATCGGGTCCAGGGGCCGTATCATTACAAGTAGCAAGTGCGGAATCAAATTCTCTTTCAGTAAAGGGGAATTGTATGACACTTCCCTTCCTGTTGCAAAATTCAAAATTTTCTTTTCTTCAATGCTCCTATACTGATTACCAGGAGCTACTTTACACTTGCATGATATATTGAGAATGATCAGCCAAGGCATTGCTAACCTTATTTGCTTCATTCACATACTGACCATTTATCTTCAACACTGGTGGTGGGTTGCGGGTGAATTTACCTGCTATCTTTTTTACTTTCCTCCAAACAGAAGATGGTGATGTTCTACTATTGATGGAGGAAAAAAAAAAAGTACCCCAGATTGGCGCCTAGCTTCTTTCATGACACGACGGAACTGTGCTCTACATTTCTTATATATAATTAAATTCTCCTCAGTACGGCGTTACAGACTCCTTGAAGGTGATGTCAAAAAGGTTACTGAAAGACTCATTTACATGTGTTCCCTGTAAAAAGGCACGTGAACTTTTGGAAACGAATTTTGGTCGGAAAGAGCTAATTATATTTGTTCATATACAGAGACCATTTTTGTTCAGTTTACCTGGTATGCAGGTGAATGTGAATTATGTTTGTAAGTTGCATGATCAGCTATTTAGTCATGTCTGTAGCTTTACGTATTAAAGGAGACACTTATGGAGTTTACTTGACATTGGTCATCATTTCAGGGCTCTCTGCTAAGATACAAATGGAGTGAGGCTGGTGAGAATGAAAGTGACATGAACTTTCTTGCACAGGAGATTAAGCTTGAGATATCAGAACTATACTGTGTGTTGTAGCCAGTGACTACAACACGAGTCCCACTATAGTACCAAAGGAAATAAAACAAACTGTTCAATAGGTTACAACTGCCTCTGGACTACATCTACTTTTTGTCCAGAATACAGGTTTCATGGGAAAATGCACACAACTTTGTGGTTCTGGGATGTGTTAAAGTAGAGTATCCATGAAAGAAAGTAGTGGACCTGGTAAATTATACTGTGATTTTTGTGCTGCATAAAGGTCACCATTGTTAGGTCTGTCCATTTTGTTGTATCAAGTGTCAAGGCAGGTGTAATCCCACATTATGTTCTGTTGAATCAAATCAGTTTGTTTTGGTTGGTATTAATGTCAGCAGTAGTGGTAAGACATAAGTTGAGGTAAAAACCTTGTCACCCTCATTGCAGGTAGAATCAAGTATTGTTGAAAGTGGTTTCTCAAAATTGATGTGTTCTTGATCAAGGTAGATCTGGTAGTCCTGAAGCCACTCTATTATTTGATATGGGCTCTGATCATACCAAAGGCTAGAACAGGGTATCCAATATCCCTTCTATGACACCAGAAGATGGACCACTTAGCCTGGTAGACAGCTAAAGAGGGCCTCCAAAGATACCCAGACATTTGTGCAGTACTTTGAGATGAGCCTTTCACTCGGAGAAGCTGATGGACATCTCCACACGTGATGCGCCAAGTACTCCACGGCTTGGTGGTTCCTCTGCAGGTGCGGCTGACAGAGAAGTGTGGCCCACTGGAGAAGTTTTCTCGGGACCTTGTCAGAAGAGCAAGCAGATCAGGATACCACTGGGGCCATCGGCCATCTGGGAGTTACCAGCATCATCCAGAGTCTTGGAGTAATCAACACTATGCAGATTATTGGCCGGATCAGGCTGAAAGGTGGAAAGGCATAACATTCCAGGTAATCCCATGAGTGTTGGAAGGCGTCTCTTAACATTGCATATGAGTACGGAACAGAGGAGCAGAACACGGGGAGCTTCCTGTTCAGCCACATGGCAAACAATTCAATCCCCATGGAGCCCTACATGGCAAGAAGCCTTTCCACTACCAGAGGATGTAGAGACCACTCTGCTCCTATAACCTGTCCCTGGTGACCGACTGTGTGCCTGGAATGTACCTTGATGATGATTCATCTTGCAAAGAAGTTGCAAAACCAATGCCCCTTGCTTGTTGATATACACCATTACGGTAGCGTTGTTGCCCATCAACACTTTTGAGTGCCTCCTCAAATATTTTTGGAATACTTACGACCCTAGGAAGGTTGCTTACATTTTAAGGACAAGGTGCTAATTCCTTTCTTCTTTGGTTTACACCTGCAAAACAACAAGTTATCTAGGTGTGCTCTCCACCCCTCCTTCGATGCATCCGAGAACAGTTGCTTGTCCGGAGGCGGAGAATTAATTGGGACTCCCTTGGTGAGGTTGCTATTGTCCAGTCACCAAGACAGATTGTCCCAAACTCCTTGTCCCACTAAATCAGGATGGCATGAGAGATCCCTGTTGGGTGGCCAGTGAATCTTCAGACACCATTGAAGGTATCTATGGTGGAGACGCCTATGAGGAACAAGCTTTTCCAATGAGGAAAGGGGACCGAGAGGATATTGCTAGTGCAGAGCTGGTACTTCTGTCTTGAACAGGAATGGCCATGCAACCTCACTGAGCCTGCTGATGTGATTATCCATAAGAAACTCTCTCGCCGCTGCCGTCTATTAGTAGTCCAGGTACTTCAACCTCTGCTTGGGTGGGTATGAGATTTGATTTCTCCCAGTTTACCACAATCTCCTGGTTGTGACAAATGCAAAAAATTCAATCTTTATCCTGAAGCAGCAGCCTCTCCAAGGAGGCCAGGATCACATAATCGTTGAGATACATCACCCGACATATCCTTTGTTAGTGGACCCCAGCGACTTCCAAGACGAACACCCGAGTGAACACCCGAAGAGGCACACACATTCCAAAGCACAGAGTCTTGAACTGGTACACCGTATCATAGAGGGAGAAGAGGAGGTGCTTTTGAGAGGACTGATGAACAGACGCTATAAAATACTCATCCTTCAGGTCTACCAAAAGCATCAAGTCTACCTCTCTTACGGATAACACCATAAACCGTACTGTTTCCATCCTGAGCTTTATCTGACGACGAAACTTATTCATAGGAGATGTCAATGACCGGACTCCACCCGTGAGTTGTTTTTCCAATAGGAAGACCCGACTGTAGAAGCCCTGAGGACTTGTCTCAAATGACTTTGAATGCATTCTTCTCTAATATTCCTTCCACCTCTGCCTGCAAGAGCAAGGTTTTCATGGATGTTGGATGTTCCATTGGAAACTCAATTGGAACTGGAGATAAGGGAGGGGCAGTAGTCCTGGAAGAGTAGCATATTACCTTCCTCGATCCTGATCTTACAGGCTTGGCTGCTGCCAATTCAATGACTCAGGGAATTTTGAGAGAGATAGTGTGGTGGATCAGGGTGTAATGTAAATCAGACCTCCGTGATTCCACTGCTGAATACAAGGCAACCCACACCAACGAGTTCCTCAATGCCAATGACACCTACGGGGTAACTTCTTTTGAGAAGAAAGAAGCCACAGCGCACCGCCTCTTCAAAACCCAGTCAGCACATAGGTTTGCCGCCTGATGCACGAGTATAATAATAAAAACAACAACAATAATAATAATAATTGGCATATTTGAAGATGCAGATGCTCTCAGAAGGTGGACTGTGGCTGGTCCTGGAGTAAGCCACATGATTAATGAGTTTGAGAATAGATGTGATGCCGATTCAAAATCTGAGGGTAAGCATCATGATGAACCTGAAACAGTGCAGAAAAGATTTCTTAAAATGGTTGAGAATCTAGCAAAAGTAATCAAAGAAATAGTCAACCCTTTTGAGGAAGATTTGGTGGATCTGATTATGGTTGAAAATCATGAAATTAGTTACAGCAAAAACAAAGTTAGTGAATCCTTGATATCTATGATGAGCCTTATACAAACACAAATCACAAACTTGATTGAGAGACCCAATATACCCAACAAATTCTAAGAGCCAGTACATAAGAACAAAATTTTATTGTTCAGTCAAAAAATGTCTGCTAAGGCAAATAGTCACTTCAAATCATGAAGAAAGACCATAATCTATTCTAGCATCTCTTCATATCAAGTTACAACATACAGTATGACTTAAATGAAATTTTTCAACAGGAAAATAAAAATTACGCACCACCACTGGCACAGAAAGGGCAGATGCATCATGGCAATAAGTCCCAGCTACTGCCTTTATTAGAACAACAGACATCAGACATCCATGACAAAGAGCCTACCGTTGATGTTGTTATGGTGCTGCTCTTATAAATGCTTTTACCCAAAGGGTTTACATTTAACTCTTATGCAAAAGATGAAATCCTGTTCAAGGTACGGAAGTACAAACAAGCATACGTATTTGACAAGAGTGCTGCAGAGTGATTAGCATTGCAAAAACTACCAGAAATCAGGGCAGGAATGACCAAAACAAAACAACTATTTGCATATTTGGCAGAAACAATCGTTTCATCTCAAGCAGATGATACAACATGCATTACTGTCACCTAAGGGGATGCTGCACTTTGTAGTAAAGCTGAACAAAACACTGCTGACATGCAAGGCTGCACTAATGAAGATGCAGATCCTAGGGTCCTTTTGCATGCAGCAAAGCATGACGATATCTCAAGTGCAATCATATGTAGTTCACACACTGATGTTATCATAGCATATATGTTGATGGGCACCATAGTGAACATAAGAATGTAATACCTGGTGTTCCTCAGGGTAGTGTTCGTGGTCCATTACAATATGACTTATTTTCACAATGAGTTACTGCAGTTTCTTTATAAAATCTGTTTTTCACATCTCCAGTAAAATGTTTGTTTACCACTTGTCCTTTGAGTTTATTTTTGCGCGCAGTCTAAACAAATAGCCATTTAGAGCAAGCTTTCCCTTTCCTTTCTCGGAAAGAACAATTTCACACACAGGAGACTAGATGAGAAGGGATTAGGTGAATGCACTAAAAATGTGTATGTAAATATCGAATATAATAAAAACGAATACACTAAATATGTTGTGAAGTGAATATCGAATACAATTATGAATGTTTCCAGAAAAATAGTAATATAGCAATTTGGTACAAACTATTGGTTAGATGAAGCAGTAGTTAGAATATAGGTATGAGCAAAGAGGATACCACAGTCATGCAGTGGTTATCAAAGAAGTGTATACAGTAAATAGCCTCAACCTGATGTCTGTTTTTTTATTCAGACATAGGTTACATAAACTTAAAGAGGACAAATTTCTTACCTTGCATTATAATAAGGTATTATGTACCATTGCACCTCTTATTTTTAAAGAACTTTCCTCTTCACAAAATCTAATTTGTCAAGAAGGGAATCCCAACATTAGGAAAATGAACATTATAAACAATGAAATACTTGCTACACTTTCTACTTAAGCCATTTCCAAATATGAGTGCTTCCTCTAGATACTGGTTGAGATAAGTTTCTAACTCTTTACCATCTTCCACTCCTCATTATTCCATTAACCATTCAAATTCAAATAGAGAATAAATCATAATACCTACCTTCCCATTTGTTCAGCTAAGCTCATAAATCGATGAGAAAATATAGAGAGTTGAATGGCATCCAATTCTGTGCCTATGATTTTCTTTTTCGACACACCAACATCTATTCGGACATCTCCTCTGTCAGTGATATATCCTTTACAGCCTGAAAAAATATAATTTATTGCGAATGGTCTAGGATCATTTTTTCCTATTAGCTTCTCCTTTGTATAGTTGTAAAACAAAAGTCCAATAAAAGAATTAGCATTTAACAATTACAATAAACAAATAACATCTATCAAGAAAAGAGAATAGTACTTTACAATGGAAAATTCATTGCAGTTGATGATTAAGTTGGTATTTCTTCAATATCTTGTAATTCAAAGGAAAAATTCATGAAAATAAATCAACTGGGAGTACATACTGTATATGGTATGGTGATTGTATCAATCAGAAAATGGAACCAATTTTCATTATCAGTGAGGTCATGGATGCTAAAAGAGCAAGTTAACAAACCTATTATTGATAAGATTAACATCATATCAACAAAATACTGTATCCTAGTCGAAGCAATATACAGTAATTCAATGGTAATAAATTACTGGACACTTACATACATGTTAAAAATTTTAATAAAGTATCCTTTTTATGTAGTTTTAAAAATGAAACAGAGGTTTTTTAAAATTGATTAAAAAGTCAAACATAATATCCTTTGATTCAGAATGCCAATTATCTAAAAAATAATGAGAGAATTCAGGCCAATATATTGCAGTACTTTATAATTCCTTCATTTATTCCTAGTTCTCTTACATACAATCGGCCCTCGTTAATCATGGGTTCTTGCTTCACGGTTTCGGTTTTTCGTGGCCAAGAGCAATGCAATACCTATTAAACAAAAATTATCATAAAAATTGCAATGAAATTCAAGTTGGGTGATAATTTCAAATAGCCCGCGCTCCATTACGATGGGAGCACTGCTCGCCACTACCTATCTCTACACCCAACTGGTCCTAGCTCTCTCTCTACAGTGTATATCCATTTACTGTGGTAAAAAATTACAGCTATATTTCTAATAAACCAGATTTTGATTAAACTGGTGTTTCACTTAACTGCATCCAATAATAATGCATGTAATATTCACATTTTAGTATCGTATTTATAATTAAAAACAGCAAATTATAATTTCATGCATTGTTTACATTCAAATCAGCTGATCAACCCTGCGTAGTCCGTCGCCAACCTCAATCTTTGGATCAAATAACTCCTATTATTAAGGCATGCTACCAAAGGATATTTCATATTTACTTAAAGAAATAATTATTACTTGATCTATGTCAGAAATTGAGAAGTCACTACTGCATGTGAAGCTTCAAGGACAGAAACAAATTGAGTCACTTGTGAAGGGCAGACTGATCGAGGGAATGAAAGACTTAATAAATCCATTGCAAAAAGCAAAAGCTCCTACATTGGCTTCTTTAAATAAAAAAGGTACAGAGACTGGTGGGTATAAAGGATATATGGAAAATATGAAAGCTAATAGGAACTTCACATAGATTAATCACAGCACATCAGGCTGGAAGACCAGTTGATCTAAATAACATCTTGAACCATGAATTGGTGAAAATACCAGTAAGCATCGTTAATATATCTGGCACACTTTGTAAAGGTACCAAATTCATACTTTAACAGGTGTTAACTAGAGAGATCAGTTGCCCTCCAAAAATCATCATCAATGACTCTGCCTGTCTGAAAATAGATGGATAAGCCATGATAATGGCAATGAAGAAGCCAAGCGATGTCAACACCTCCGGAGAGTACCCTATTAGATTCATCAAACACCTTCTTGAACAGGGTGAAGCATATGAAAGAATTGACATTAGTTTTAATTGATATAGGGACACATCAATTAAAGCTGGCACAAGAGTTAAACGTACTAAGAAATTGAGGCCAATCAGAAGACTAATTGAAGACCGAACTGCACCACTTCCACACAAATGGACAGACTTCTTGGCATCAACTGACAACAAAAGGGACCTCATTCTCTTTCTAGCAAATGCACTCATTGTTACAGTTTCTACTAATAAATTCATTATTGAGAGTGGGGTGTTTTTCTTGGAGACAGAAGCTAAAAGTACTGATTCTAACATAGCCATGGATCTGTGGAAAGTCCAGTGACCATGAGGAGGCAGATATACGCACCATGAGAAGGCAGATATACTCACTGTACTTCACTGCATTTACAGCAAACAAAAGACCTTAGTGGTGGCAGCTCGTCATACTGATCTTACTTCTGGCTCACCTCAACAAAATCCCTTGCTCACGGCTATGGCTTAAGGCTTGTACCTTAGAGAAACAACAGTATATTCTAGTTTTTTTACATATCTATAAGTATTCCTCTTGGCACAACTTTGATCAAGCACATGTTTGTCTGTTTATGAAATGCCATGCACAAGATGCAATGCCACCGAGGGATGCAGCCAAGTTTCCCATACAGCAAGCTAACTTCCATACCCTTGTGTGGCAAGAGTCTTGTCATCCAAAACCAGCCATCACCTCCCGACTATCTCTGGATAAAATCTTGCTAATGGGATTCTCACCTCTGTACTTACATCACTCCTTCCTATTCCCAAAGCATGTAGAGACATTGTTTCCTGTAACTGTACGAAGGGGTGTTCAAAGAGTAGATGCTTGTGCAAGAAATGGAACTTGAATTGTACGAAGGTTTGCAACTGTAGTGAGTCAGAGACTGTTGTCTTTATAATGGTTTACACCATGTATTTGATAGTATCTTGGCTTAGTATTAAGCTTATATTTCTGTACTATTAACCTTTGAGTCTAATGACAGTACAGTAACACCTTGAGATACGAGCTTAATGCGTTCCAGGACCCGAGCTCGTATGTCAATTCGCTCGTAACTCGGACCAATTTTTCCCTTATAAAATAACTAAAAAAATTAATTCGTTCCCACCATATGAAAACACCTAAAAACCGTATTTATCAGTGGAAAACCTGTTTTTAATTGTTCTAATTCACAACAAACACTCACAAAATAACAAATACCTATGTACAGGTTATGATCTGCAATAAAATGTGACATTATTATGGAGTTCTTACCTTTGAGACAGACGGTAGCGGCAAACGGCGGTGTGTGCGGAGGAGGGAGAGAGAAACAGGAGGAGAGAGACTTAACGGCAACACGTTCGGTACACTACACTTTTGTAACACTACGTAACATAACTTAAACTTTAAATTTAACTTGAATGAAATTAGGTAATTGTACACACACTTAAAAATAAATGTTAATCTTACATTACACTAAACTTAATTCTAATTTTGTTTTCCTTTCAATTTTTTTTAACTTTACTTCTTTCGGCTTGGCTCTTTATACCTCGCTTTTAACTCGCTTTCACCATCACTTTTTGCCGGCCTTTTTAAAAGGAACCTGTCTAGGGATGTTTGCTTTTGTCTCCCCTTCAAAATGTTACGAAAATGATGTACACAAGTGTCGTCACAAAAGGCTAACGCATACGCCAACTTGTCCGGGTGCCTCTTTTCCATAAAATCAGAAAACTCCTGCCACTTCGCCAACATGTCTATGATTTCCTTTGTAGAAAGGCGGTCCTCCTCTTCCACCTCCTCCTCCTCGCTACTGAGGTCCTGCAACACCTCCGAATGTTGCATCTCCTGGAGCTCGATCAATTCCTATGTCATGATCTCTTCCTGATGCTCCTCAAGAAGGTCGTTCATGTCTGCCTCATCTACCTCCAGCCCCATGAACTTTCCAAGAGACACAATGTCATCCCCCACAATAGGTTCGGGTTCATCAGGGTCTGGCGTATCAAACCCTTTAAAGTCCCTCTCAGCGACGGAAGCTGGCAACAATTTCTTCCTTGCTGAATTAAGAGTTGTTCGTGTGACACCCTGCCATGCATCGTCAATAATTTTTAAGCAATGGACGATATTGAAATGTTCCTTCCAAAATTCCCGAAGGGTGAGATTGGTGTTGTCTGTGACATCGAAGCATTTCTTGAACAAATGCTTCTTGTTAAGTTTTTTAAAATTGGAAATTACTTGTTGGTCCATGGGCTGGAGGAGTGGCGTGGTGTTGGGCGGGAGATAAAGGACCTTGATGATCCTGTACTCATCAAGAATGTCCTCTTCTAGACCAGGAGGGTGACCTCTTCTAGACCAGGAGGGTGACCAGGGGCATTGTCGAGAACCAGGAGACATTTCATTGGCAGGCTTTTCTCGGCCAAATATTTTTTGACTGCCCGACCAAAGCACAGATTAACCCATTCTGTGAAGAAATGCTGCGTAACCAAAGCCCTAGCATTAGCACACCACATCACATACAGTTTTTCTTTCAAGATCCTTTGGCTCTTAAAAGCACAAGGGTTTTCTGAGTGGTACACCAGCAGTGGCTTGACCTTACAGTCACTGCTGGCATTGGCAAACAAGGCTAGAGTTAACTGGTCCTTCATGGGTTTATGGCCCGGTAGTCTCTTCTCCTCTGCCGTGATGAATGTCCTCCTGGGCATCTTCTTCCACAAAAGGCCAGTTTCATCGCAGTTGAACACATGTTGGGGGATGTAGTCTGCCACGGCTTTCGAGTCGGAACTTGCTGCTTCCCCATGCCTCACAAACGATTGTATCCCAGTCCGTTTTTTGAAATTATCCAACCAGCCACAACTGGCTTTGAAGGTTTCCGCTGGCGTCAAAGCCTCCCCTCTCTCAGCTGCTTGCTTTCCTTTAAAGTTATCGTAGATTCTGCTGGCCGTTTAACAGATGATCGTTTTGGTCACGCTATCTTCCGCCAACTGTTTCTTCTTTTTCCATATTAAAAGAAGCCTCTCCATCTCGTCATGAATATCACTGTGCTGCTTGGAAATGATGGTTAGTCCTTTGGAAGGCTTGGTCCTCTTTATAGCATCCTTCTGCTTGAGGATGGTACATATTGTTGATGTACTCCTCTCATATTGGCGAGCCAGCTCAGTTACTCGTACACCACTCTCATGTTTTTCAATTACTTTATGCTTTATCTCGATTGTCATCATACGCTTTTTCTTTTCACTACACTTGTTTGCACTAGCTTGCTTTGGACCCATTGCTTATTCACTTACTTCTGTACTGATTAACGCAAAAAACACATGAAAAATGCAAACACTACGGCCGATGCTCGGAGATAACTTTACACGATGGAGATCCAACGGGAAAGAGAGAGCGATGCTGTCCTTGTGAGCAGCCTCTCGCACAATCGACCACATAGCGGCCACATAGGGAACCGTCTTGTATCCTCGTATCTCAAATTGGTCTCGTATCTCGGGGCAAAAATGTGCTCAAAACTTTCCTCGTATCTTAAATTTCTCGTATGTTGGGATGCTCGTAGGTTGAGGTATTACTGTATTTGATAACCCTGAAAAAGACTACAGTATGTATAAATGACACTATTTGCTGAGCAATAACCACATCATATAAGCCTATGAAAGTAGAAACGCCTAATATATCTCTGTATTATAAGGAATGGTTCAGAGTTATTTGTTGATGTTAAATGTCACCATTATGGGGATAGTGCAAAAAAATGCACAAGAATCTCTTACAATTACCCCTAACTTGGAAAATTCGAAGAGTGTATAGCAATCTGTATGGAGAATATTAAAAGATAGTATCCAAAACAATGTATTCAGAAAAAATCAATAATTTTGATAAAAGGTAAAATTTACACTTGATGACCTTCATTTGTGACCTGAATAAACATATTTGGGAAAAACAAACAAAAATATTCATATTCAGCAACGAATTCTGATTTAAGAATCACTCATTTATTTGTTTTTCTGCAAAAATGCCTCATGAACTCATTTTTTTTTTTTTTTTTTGGAAATCAAACCAGCCTAAAGTGTACTACTGCATTTATATAATAAAATGAAGAAAATCCCTGAAGTACCATTCATGTCTGTAAACATGGGTCAAGAATATATTTTGTTATTCATAATACAAACTCAATGAGATGTGCAATTCATTGTCCTTATCCTTCAAGCTCTAAGAAAAATTCAACTATATTTAACAAAATACTATGAGCTAATGAGTCTAAACGTGGCTCATTAACCTTTCAAACCATTTTAATATGAATAATTCAATAAATAGCATCCTCAAGTCTGCAACAAAGGGTTGAACACAACGAAGGTAAAAGAAAAAATGGGGCAGGAATAAATACAGGCCTAGCTAATATCTTCTTTTTTCCATCGTTATCCCTACATTAGAGGGTTGGTTGCCTGATGCACCATCGCCAATCTTCCACCAAACCTCTTCTCTCCACATCATCCTTCACCTTATCTCACCATCTAATTCTCTGCCTCCCTTTCAATCTTCCCCCCTAACAGGTTCCTCCCAAGCCCTCCTCACTCCCTCCTAACCATTCATCCACAACACATGCCCACACCATCTTTGTTGTAACACTTATAATCTTTGCAATCTTTACTATGACTCTCATTCTTCTTATTTCATCATTTTCCAATCTTTCAAGTAGTGATATTTCCACGATATATATATATATATATATATATATATATATATATATATATATATATATATATATATATATATATATATATATATATATATATATATATATATATATATATATATATATATATACACACACACACACACACATATATATATATATATATATATATATATATATATATATATATATATATATATACATATATATATATATATATATATATATATATATATATATATATATATACAGTGATACCTCTACATACGATCTTAATTCGTTCCAGAAACTGCTTCGTATGTTAAAACAATCATATGTTAGAGCAAATATTCCCATAAGAGTACATGGTAATTTATTTAATTCGTTCCTCAGCCTAAAAACCATAATAAATCCTTAATAAATGGCTACACATAATTACACATGACATTAATACAATACCTGTATAATAAATACATATTACAAACCAAAAAAAAAGAATAATAATGAAAAAATAAATAAAAAACGGGTTGTAATGTAACACTTTACCTTAGCAACAGGCCAGCGCAGGTGTAGGGACTTCTACGCAAGAGGAGACGGAAGATCAGCGAGGAGGTAGGGACGGTGACTTTGTACGATAACGTATACGATAACTTACACTAACTTACACTACTACGTGAACTTTAACTTAACTTAGCTTATTTATTTTTTCATTTTTACAATTTTATATTTTTTTTTTTACATTTTTTCTTTTCTTATTTTAAATTTTCATCACTTTCGCTCGATTCGGTCTTCCTTTTCTTTGCTTCACTTTCTTTCTTTTAATCATGATCACAAGACCGTTT